>NW_017728998.1:14581418-14629720 GCF_001723915.1 Gavialis gangeticus | reverse complement strand
AGTATTTGCTTTGGATTTGGCCAATTCAGGGGACAATGATTTGATTCAGTGATTTGAATCACTGTTCCAAATCGATTCAGCTGAATCTGATTCAGAGATTCAACCACCACCAAATCAGCCAAATCTCCAGATCAAACAGGCCCCATCCCCTGTCTGCTCTCCCAGCCCCATCATGGCTGCCCCATCCATCCCCAGTATGCCAGCTCTTTAAAAAAAAAAAAAAAAGTCATATGGGTGAGAGGACTGTCATGCAATGAGGGAGGGGGAAGCTAGCACCAGAAGTCAAATCTGAGCCAGCCCTTAAGGTTTTTACTCTGACATTTTTTCTTACAATATTTTGAATGGTTACACATATGAGCAGCCCTATTTGACATGCACGAATTACAAATGTGTAACTAAATCCATCTGCTGAAGTATCTGCCAAGGTAGGTTGTTGCCTATGAAAACTCAGGCTTTTCTGAACCTGTTCATTTCTAAAGTGACACTGAGTCCGTCTACATGAGATGTTTACTGCAGAATATACTTGTGCAGTACATCTCACATCTACATGTGCAGGGCTATTAGGCTAGAGCAAATTAATTAACTCTGCAGCAGGATGGTACTTGTAAATACAAGTACTATTCCACCGCAGAGTTTTTTAGTCTGCAGTAGCACACATTTACATACCAAGCCAGCTGGCTGGGGCACAAGGGTGCTTCATTGTGGTGGCTGCCTGCCGGCTAGCCTTGCACTGGAGCACCCTCATGCCCCAGCCAACCCCTCCATGGCACGCTGAACTAGGTTGGAGGAGCCTCGGGCTGGCAGTGACCCCCGGGATCCGCTGCCAGCTGGTGCTGCTCTGAACCAGCTCTCTGCTCTGCTCTGACTCAGCAGTCCTGGGTACACATAAACACGGTGCCTGGGAGCAATAAACTCTGGCATGATAAGCACTGGGGTTTATTGCTTCACCTTAATAATATGTAGATGAGTCCACTGTGTCCTATCTTCTCCCTGACTTCATATTTACACGGCTAACCACATGTCTGCACATAAGATTTGTCAGCAGGATTAGGGCTAAAACCTTAACTGAACCAGGAAAAAGTCTCAATAGCATAGCCAGAGTTGTGCCTGAATACAGACTGATAACGTGTTTCAGGTTTTGGGGTCTGTATGAAGAACACACTGAATCTATTTTTAATAAGCCTTAGAATAGAAACTTGAAATAGAGAACATGCATTGGTCAAGAAAGCTTAGGAAAGTTGGTCTGTTTAATGATAATGCTGTGGTTTTCCCATTGTTTTATAGGTTCAGCTGCAATAAAAACTAAGAAATTGTTCCTGATAAAATGTCTGTTCTACTATCAACAGTGTGCATAATTTCCATTAATACATGCCTTGTTCTAAGAGTGTTGTCTTTTGTTATTAATGAACTATGTTGACTGTTCTAATCCCATGGAATATAGTAGCAATGTTAACACTTAACAACCTCTACAGCAGTGGTCTTCATTTTTTTTATGCTCAAGGCACCCCTAAGAGAAAGGCCAACTCTAAGTTTTCACTTGTTTGACTACAGAAAAATAATAGAGCAGTTCTTTTGTTGAAAAGAACTCAGAAAGACCACAACAGGTCAGAATATTTTTACCACTATGAATTCTTATTTGAAATCTCTGGGTTTATGTTATGAATCATGTTTGCACACCTAACAGCGCTAATATTGTGCAGCACCTCAGAGCGCCCTTAAAAGGGTCTCAAAGCACACAAGGGTGCCATGGCACCCTGGTTGAAAATCACAGTTCTACAGCTTTTCATCTGTCTTTTCTCCAAAGTAGATACAACTGATCCTTTAAATGTTTAAGCACATTTAACACAAAAACAAATGGCTCTTTCTTGGACTATATGGCATAATTTTGTGGTCTAATTTTGATCCAAAGTACCTATATTTGAAAGTGAACGCACCAGCAAGCCGTGAGTAGTAAACAGGATTCAAGCATAAACAAGAAAGATTTAGTGGAATACAAAATAAACGCTGGGATTACATGCACAGTAAACTGCATTACTATGACCTACCTCTAATTTGTGTGAAGTATTGCAAATAATACTTACTCTGTTACTTGCTACTAAATTTTGTAGGCAAACACCAGTCTGAAAGTGTGGCAGGAATACTTTCTATTGTAATGAACTCTGCTTTCACACAGGAGAGCACAGTATATAAGGAAAGAAGGATGGTTCTGTAGCATAAGGTATCTTCCCTCCCCCCCCAGAATAATCCCAGCCAGTCAGTAATACCACCACATCAGCTGAAATGTCTGTTAGATTCGTGTTGGTGTGCAGGTATTAGTTGTAAGGAAATTCTTTAAGCTAATATCCTCAAGCCATCCTTGCTTCCACAACTCTATTGTATGATTCACTAGGAAAATTAAAATATATGCTATTAACATAATCACCCAATACTTTAATGATATTGAATCAGTCAGGCCATAAGAGAAATGCACCAGGTCTTGACTGCCTAGCTCATGTGAAACAAAAAAGCAGCTTTACATTAGTTCCTTTCACCTGTCACTGGCTCTTAAAGTCCCAAAAGGCTGGTTTGTTGTATAGGGCCAAAAATACAATATAACGGATGCTTACACAAAGGAGAACATCTCTACCTGTCCACAACGGGCCTGTTTCAGCACTACCATAGAGACTCACTGATATTCTAGAGCTGTAGTATAAATTTGGTTTTCTTTTACTGTTCGAAAGTAGTACACAACCTCCATGATCATAAACTGGTAGCTCGTGTGGGTTTTTGGTATGCTTTTATATAATTCTTATACCTGCCAAAAAGGAGTGTGGGTTTTATGGCTCCTATAACTGTTTTCCGTGGAATGCATCCTGATACTAATTGTTTTGTTGGTATTTCCAGAAGAAACAAATCATTATGTTTATTAACCCTTTTTGGCTGAATGTAAGGTGTTAGCCAATTCTTAGATCTCTCTCCTGCTTCAGTATTCTTGTGTGACCAGCCTTATGTTATTTAGCTCAGAAAGGATTCTCACCTATATCAGTCGAGCCTAACTTTGCCCTAGGAAGAAGCAGTGAGACTCAGAAGGAAGTAATCTCTCAGATTGAGGGAGGCATAGGTGATTTATTAGGTATGGAAGCCATCAGAGTTGCCATGGGTTTAAAGCTAGATAATCTGTTTTCTTTTGAATATGTTGTGAGACATCCAGATTCTATGGTAGTCAGAGCTTGTCAGAAAGGTTTGGAAAAAACTGGGGTTAAAAAAACCCAAAAAAACCCCTTATCTATACCTTTTTCTCACTGTACTTTAGCCTACACTAGCAATAAATCTACTGTAAACTTGTCGGGGTCAATGTGACCTATTGCAAAAAGTGTAAAAGTAGGACTCAGGTAAGAGAATGCAATTTCTTTAACTGACGGTACCATTTACTAACTAATTGTGCCATTTAAATTAGTTCTCTGACATGCTATAATACAAAAAGAGATATTTTGCATGTCTTTTAAAAAATTAGAAAGAAAATAAGTAGTTTTTAAAGAAACTGCTTGCATTAATACTGTTCTGATCTCACTAGTTTCAGGATGAACTGCACCAGAGACCATGGAATTACACTACTATAAGTGGCATAAGGATCAACTCCCCCCAAGCTTTTAAATCCCACCCCAGCTTTTAAAACATAATTGCACTTGAGTATTTTTTTTTTTTATGAGTCTCGTCATTAGGCTTCATGTGAAGCACAGCATCGATCACTATTGTGAATTGCTGCTTACCAGGCTAGCTATGAAAATAATAATACCCATCTTGTAACAAGCATCTGATTTCCCACTGATGGCTTTTTCACATTTCCAATATAATTATGTGGCATTTATAATGAAACAAAGGCTGAATTTTGCAGAGTACCATAGAAACCTACATTTGTTTATTTGAGAGGAAATATTTTTTTTAAAGCTCCTGAGAAATAAATGTGTTCAGTGAATTGTCAGGGGGGAGGGAAAAAATGTGGACATCTTTTTATTTTGCTCTACATTTGTGATAAGCATTAAGCAAGGTCTTCATTATGAGATAATTTGTTTCCCAGTAACCTATGAGAGACACTGCTGTCCACAATATAAGGCCAAAAATGGTGAACAAAAATGCAAAGAACATCTACAATTTGACTGATTGATAACAATATGAATAAATTATGCCTTACATATAAAATATAGATGTTAACGTATTGCATACATTTAGATCATTCTAAATTAGGTTTGACTTGAATATTTAGTTGGTCATTCTTGCCACAGTTGACACATTATTTCCCAGGCACAGGTCAGGGCTCACATTTGTTCTTATTTGGGTTGGGGTAAGAAACTGTCCATTGTTCCATCTTCAAAGGATAGATTTGGTTGGGCTCCAGAGACCTCGAAGGTAGAATGCTGCACTGTCACTGGCTGCCTTCAGGTTATGATACTTGGCTGTGCTTGTCTTTAGCAATGATATGGCTATAAAATATCCCCATCTTTAGCAACATCCTTAAAGGTAACCCAGGAATACAGATAGCTTGCAAAAGTGTGGTTAAGGTATCATACTGGTTGTGGAAACTGTGGTCTAAGTCCCTATGGTTCAGTTGACATACATATTTTCTGGAGATTTTCTGCTTCACTTCTGCAGTCCTTTGCTTCATTACTCAGCCACAGATTTAACTGATAGTACTCTTCCATGTAGAAGATTTTCCAGTGGATCTGGGTTACTTTCATTTGTGCTCAGAGTTGAGGATTTCTCTTTGTGTATTTTCTATTTACCTTGTAGATTAGATTTAAACCAATAAAACTTAAGTGTTAGGAGATGCTAGGTGGAAATGGGAAGCAACGTTTTTGGGTTTGCTGCCAGTTTCAGGTGAAATTGAAGAGTAATTTAAAAGATGGATGCATCTCTTCCAGAGCTCATAACATTAGCAGCTGAGAAACGCAATGCTTTTTCTTGACAGGGTAGGTAGCTGTCCAATGAGCAGCAGTTAAACCTTACTTAAGAAATTAGGTCCCATCCCTGAAATTTCTGTCAGCCATCAACCTGTCACTAACCTTTAAACATACTGTTATTGAGACTGTATTGCAAATCAGTGCATGCATACCATGAAGATCTTGACTTTGTTCACGCTCTTCAGTCAGACTTGAAGCCTGGGTATGTTATGGGTATTGAGACTTTCAAGATTTAGCTATAGAGAGGAGTCCATGCTGATTCTCTTAAATCAGTCAACAGATGGAAGCAGCCGATATGATATATGATATGATATAGATAACTAACAGTATTATCACTAACTTCCCTTTAAACTGTGCAATTTCTGGACTTACTTGCATGACTTATACTATTATTATAAAAATGGGACTAAATTGCATAGTGGCTGAATTGCTTAAAATGTGGAGGTCTCATGATTCTGAACTTGAAACGTGGCTCAATGTTGATACAGAAAAACCTCAGTAGAAAAGATGGTCCTGAAAGTGACTGTTTAACCATGCACAACACTGAAGAACAAGCAGTAGTCTGTGCAAGATGTAGTCACAACAGTATTTAGGGTGTAAACCTACTGTCTCTCTTTTTCCTTTCTTCATCGTTTTTTTTCTACCTAGGGTTGTGCTGCTAATCTATCAGATGATGTAACTTCCCATTCAACAGTCAAGTTTAGAGTGGCACTGGTAATTTAAACTTTCCGTTTGAACAAAATATTTGGGTTTTTTTTAATCATATTTCTGTGCTATAAATATCACTCTCATCTACCAAAAAAAATACACCAGTATAAAAAAGGTGGCTTTGTTTTCCCTCATCCCTGCAACTGCTCATTTAGTAGTGTAAGGAATGGTAGTTCACTGTCTTACACTACAAATGGAGAATTTAGAATGGCATGACAGGTATGGTCTGGAATAATGGGACTTGAAACATACTGCTTTACACTGTGTAAGCAATGAGAAAAGTACATTTAACAGCAACTCAGGTAGGCTGTGGCTATAAGGAAGTTGTGTTGACAATCACTGAGCAGCAATTCTGGTGTATGGTACTGCAGTCTGTCCCAGTCTACCGATGACATGTAAATGGTTCAAGGAAAACTCTTTGTCTTATCTGTCAATAGAAAATTAAAGTATCACTTTAATTGCTGTGCTTCCCCCCTCTGCCACCAAAAGAAAATCAGCTGTGCAGTTTACTATTTATAGCACTATTCTCACTAATTTGATCCATGCATTATAAACTGAGCGGAAATTCATGATTCAAACAATTAAATCATGTATGAAGCAATGAGATATTTAGGAATATTCTACACACAAAATGAAAACCCTGTCTTGCATCAGCTTTTACACTCCTACTCTGTGATTTTCCACTTCCATCGTTTAATGGTAATTACCACCGCAGCCCAGGGTATTTCCTCGGCTATTCTTCATGCCTGTCATTAAAAGCTAAGGAAATGCTCTACCGCTTAATTGATGTTACAAGAGTAAAAATAGGTGGAGGATTCATGTGGTTTTGAACCAAAGTAAAAACCTATCAGAGACAGTGTTTTAACGCAGGCAAAAAGAGGGAGTTTTGCTCATGTTGTTCCACCGTGGAACATTCCATTAATCTAAGTCCGATATTTTTATGTTCATATATCCACAAACAAACCCGAGGTCCAGTTGAAGTAAAAGACTCTGATGTATCCAATCCAGAAAAGAAAAATAAAAAAAAGCCAAGCTTATTATAACCCACAGACTCTGCTAACAGTACATATCTGGAATTTCCTAACAAAAATGTTGCAATTTCTTTATTCAAAAAGAGGTGAACAACAATATGAAAATTAATAAAATTATACCATAAACTACCATAGTGAAAACCTCTAAAAATTCCATTTTCCACCCTGTAAGCTTTGTTAAAGAATCATACCAGCAAGAGTCAGAAACCATGGCAAGCTTTAAATGTGATTAAGTGATGATCCCTTTAAAGTACCCAAGCTTTCTCTTACCTGGCATAGAACTACCACGCTCATTAAGAATTGCCACTAAAGATTAGCATTTTCTTCATATCTCTTTCTTTTGGCACTTTATTTATTTATTTAGCATTCCTCAGACCATATAATTCAAGTGGGACATTAGATACGGTTTATGATAGTTTCTAATACGAGGATCCTCAGGTATAGGTGATAGATCAGCGGAACATCCTTCTTGTCTAATAGCCCAGCAACAGACAACACAAAACAGCCTCTTGCTCCCTTCTCTGGATACCTATACTACAGCTTACAATATGGAGCAGCTTCCCATGGCAGCTACTACCTTTCTGGTATGTGCAGCATATCCTGAGTGCTGGATGAACCAATGTAGAGGGAGAAGCAAATTGGAGGCCAGAGGGATGGCCTCCATGAAACAGGGGTCACAATTTGGTCACTGCTCTAATTCTGGGGCAGTTCCCAGTAGGCTATCTCTTACTTGGGATTACTTGGGAAGGTGCCAGGGCAGACTTTTTTGAAAATGCTGTCTTGCATGGTGTGTTTGCTATATTTAGGAGCACAGTAAGATTTACAGGGAATTAATTATTTTGTGGTATGTAAGCAGTTGCAGTGTTTGATCTGTATTGCATCGTGTGTCCTTAGTTGAGAGGACATTGTGTCCCTGTAATCTACAACTCTCTCCAATTTTGCAGCTTTCATGTATATCTTTGAGGAGATACCTAGTTGCTGACGTGTGATTTACACCCTGTCTTTATTATGATTTCTTCTAGTAATTAGGGATACCATTCAGGAGCAGGCCTTTGTTATGTTATGTGTTTTTAGACACAGACCATTGGAAAAGCCTCTGCCCCAGTAGTAAGCTTGTGGTCTGTGGTAGAATGCTAAGTAAATGATACCAAAAAAAAAGGAGAAAAAGAGTCATTAAAGGCCAGGTCTTTGCAAAACAAGGTTGTTTAAATTCACTCATTTAGAATACATTCTTGAAATCCCTACTAGCCAATTCCATAGCCATTTTTAGGCTGCCTGCCAGAATTTTGTGCTGTGCCTGAATATTTCCATTTACATTTTTTACTGGTATTTTAAAAATACTTAATAGTTCAGCATACTGTGGGTGGTGTTCTTCTTTCCTCTTTGACTGGACAGTTGCTATACCAATTAAAATTAAGAGATTTTTCCCCCAGCTTTTCTCCTGGACTCCTCATCTTCTAGCAATTTTTTCTCTCCTTCTCCAGGCTCCGTTCTGCTACATAAAATGCTACTCTGTCTCTGGCTTCTCCCCACATTTTCTCTTATTTATGCATGAACAAACTGGGAAGAAATAATTAATATTCTCTAATGCATGACATATTGACACAGAAAAATAAAATACAGCTTTCCAGTCCTGGTCTAGCAATGGGCATGGCAGTACTTTTAGTGAGAATATTAATGTTCCCACCTTTGTTAGTTTTGATGAAGTTGAGCTTGGACTATTGCAAGTCTTGGAGAATTTTAACAAACCCCAAAACCTGAGTATTGTCAAGCGTGTAGTATTTGACAGCAATGGGTAGGATGATGTGCATTATCTATTGTAATTACAGAGCCAGTGGGGGACTGTATGGCTGCATCAACATTTCTTTCTTCAGGGACAAGAAGCAGTGGCACAACTTGTGCCATCACTCCTTGTCCCCAGGGAATGCTTCTGCCACACACCCTCTGGTACGTGGCAGGTTACCCTGGGTCAAATAAGGAGGGCTGTGGCATGACCCCAGCAGCCTTACCTGTGGTACTGGGGGTTTTCTGGGGCTGCAGCAGTGACAATCCTACTGCTCAGAGCCTGGCCAGCAGCTGGAGTGTGGCTCTAGCCAGCCAGGATCTGATTCTGGGCAGCGCACACTGTCCTCATATGCCGCTCCCCCTTTTTTTTTCCACAGGTTTTTTTTTGACCCAAGATCTCCTGGGGTCAAACACTCACATCCCCCACAATGCTACCTTGCAGTGTGGAGAACACCTGAATGTACAGTATGTGGCACTGCAGACACGTCTGCTCTTATCTGGATGCAGCCTATGGGGCAATGTTCAGTTTATAGCCCACAGCAAATTTTTACAAGCAATTTATAGACCTATGAAAAAAGGGTTTTCAATGGAAGTGCTAATGAGCTTCATTTCTACTCTTTGTAACCACAGAGCTGTAATTTACATTTTGACTGGATCCCTTTCCCAGTCATCATACGAATATAGCTTTATTAGCCCCAAATTCTAATATAAGGGGCTTAATTCATCTGTCCATCTGTCCCTAATGGTCTTGGAGCACTCTGGTTGGTTACTGAAACAACGAATCAGAGTGCTTCAAGAGCATTACGGCTAGGGGGTGGCCGTGGTGGCGTGCTGCCATGACAGTGGGGACGGTGAGGAAATCTTCCCTGCCACTGGCCTGGAGGCAGCAGCTGTGCGCTAGCAGGGGGACGAAGGGGACGGCAGGGCAAGCTTCCCTGCCCCCCACTCCTGGGAGAAGGCACGGCGGGGGGGAGGTTGGGGTTGGGGTTAGCAAGCTCCCCCCCTCCATTCCTCATCCCACCCTCTCCTGTCATTTTTGATGGGCAATTTGCTAGTACATATGTATTTCAAGGGGTAGTTAAGGCAAAACATAGAGTGTATAAACACCTTTTAAAAAGAGGTAGTTATTTAAAATTTCATTATAACAGTTTTCCTTCAGATGGTACAATTCAAAAAATCAAAATATCTTATGAAAGCATAGAAGAGGACATTTTTGTGGGTACTTACAACTCAGGGACCAAGGAAAGGTACTTGGTACTTGAAAGCTTGTTTATATAACTCACTGCTATACAGTTTGTCTACTAAAAGATATCATCCATAAAACTTATTGCATTTTGCTTTTTTCCTGGACCACCACTGCTTCAACATCACCCCAACACTGCCATTTATGAAATATAATTAAACCAAACTTTTTTTTTAAAGAAAAGTAGGAAATGAACTTTTAAAACAGTGGAAATGTTTTAATTTTGCTTCTCAAAATTACCTATAGATTTGAATTATTCAAATTTTCTATTGTGTTGTAAAACAAACCTTGAGAAAGTTAGAGTATAAGTGGAACATTTTTTATCAATCGGAAATGCTTTAAACAATTTCCCTTGTGCAGAATTTCAGTTTTGTTGGACTTCACTCTCAACTAAAAACAAATTTTGAAATCTCAAAATTCTCCATGAAATATAATTTTCATTCTCTGCTCACGTCTATTTTTAAATTAAGACACTAACATACTGATTGGATTAGCTTATAAAGGATCGAAAATGGGATTGGTTAGTTCACTTAAGACATTAGCTAACTTTTCAGGTAACAGTGACATGAATAGATTTGAACTGAACTTATAGAAAAAAAAGGTATCTCTTTCTGTCACAGCATAATAGAAGTCATTATCATGGATATCCTTGTAAAATTAAGTAATATTATTTTTGCATTATAGTACAATTATCCTAACAATCATTTTAATATTCTTAATGATGTCTGGCAAAGTACCGCATCTAGTACAAATTCTGGTGGATCATTAGTCAAAGCACTGGATGAGAAAATAGAAGAAATCTTGAATGAAAATGTTGATATGATCACGAAAATGTTTTCCAGACATATAATGCAGGAATCTCAAGGACAGAGGTATGGGATATATCTAACAAAGTCAATTGCCCATACCTAGTGCATCCGTTAAAAATGAAGAAGTATGGGGCAATTTTGTGCTTTCTGTCATCTAATAGGAAAAGGCATAAAGCCAAAAAGGCTCTTTATGGTTTACTAAGAATATAAATACAATAATTGAATCATCATGCAGCACATTATATACTAAGTCATGTATATTGTATGCACTTGCACGCATGCGCTTACAATCCGTGCTTCTCTCTCTCTCTCTCCTGCCCCCCTCCCCATATTTATATTTAAGAATGCAAGGGCACCAGTTAGAAGAAAAAAGACAAAATTGCTCTCCACATAAATGGTTGATGTATTTAGCTACCATGTATATTTTAATGCTGTAAAGCTTTTGTTCACACTTATTATTTCTTTAATTTTATTTAATCTTTTATTATAAAATTCCTACCATTATTAATAATTATAATGGCTTAGAGAATTACTTTTGTACATTATATAATTACCTTTCATTTGGTGCTGAGTAAATTTCAATACCATTTAAAACAGGAAAGAAAGAAGCATCAATGAAGGTTTAAATAGAAAAGGCTCCGAACTGTTTAACCTTTTTCCTTGACCCCCTTTTCTACTGGAATCAAAACTACAGTGTCCATAATATTTTCTTGAGCAGAAAAGTCAGGTTTCTTGTTCATTTGCTTATAAATACAGGCCAGAAGGTCCCATACAATATTCTGTGGCCCCTGATGAACCTCAAAGCAATTACTGATGGTTCGTAGAGAAATGCTTGGAATATGATGCTGGCTTTTCTTGCTTAAAAATCTGTTCTAAAATACATTACATTCTTTTCAGATCTGACTTTCTATGTGGGCTATTGATGTAGGAAACAGGGGAGAAGCTTAATCAAATACCTAGGTTAATTTGTGAGGTCTCAGTAGCTTTTTTAGGTCTAAATCTTGCAACAAAAAAAAAGAAAAAAAAAGCCCTCACAAAAAGACTGAGACTTTGACAGCATTGATCAAGATTTATCCTGTAAAATGGTTAGGAAAGTAGGGAGTACTTAAGAGAAAGGGAGAACATATGTAAGGTGTTACAGGACGTGGGATTGATAGGGACTAAAATAAAAATAAATGTTAATAGGGAAGTTGGCTAAGGAAGAGATAGTGTTTGCCTAATTCGTGGGAGGCATATTTGTTAATAATTTGTTAATTATAAAAGAAGTGAAGGAAAGGGTGAAGTGACAATATGTCATTATTGCATTAGCAAAATGAATGAGACTGAAGTGCAAATGAGTTCCTAAGTAGAATGACTGTCAAATGGGCATTTGCACCTTGAACTTCTATACTTTTTGATGGCAAAAATGTCATTTCTTAAAAAATTAGTGTACATAATTCAGCTCTTTTGACAAGAATTCACATATTATTGCTAGGCAATGCATGACTCCAATAAAATAAGCATTTCAGATGGTTGATTTATAAGGATCTGGCTTGAGAATGGTACAAGGTGGACATAAGTCTATAATTGAACATCATGCTAGGCAGCCTCCCTGAAGCACTTAAGTAGATGGAATTTCCATCTTGAATAATTAAGTCCTTCAATGATGAGCACTCTTGGAGTTTTAACAAGGGTTTAGGGAGGGAGGCACAGGAATTTCAGGGTTAGATATAAAGGGCCATATTTTTCAAAGTGCTCAGCATGCACAATGGGAACTGCTGGGTGTTGAGTGTGTGTGTGTGTGTGTGTGTGTCCTCTTACTTAGATGCCTATATGCACAATGGGAACTGCTGGGTGTTGAGTGTGTGTGTGTGTGTCCTCTTACTTAGACGCCTATATGAGATTTGTTTGTTGTTGAGATCTGGGCATTCTGGTTCAAACCCAACATATCCTCAATGCTGAGTTCTACAAAAAAGTGGCACCTGAACAAATTAGTCCCTAAGAGAAATCAAAGCTACCCAAAATAATAAATAAATAAATAAAATACATACACATATAACAATATTTTATAATATATTCATGTCTAATACAAATTGTTAATACAAAGTTTTCAGTCATTTTGCCCAGCGGTAAGAAGAGGGAGAAAGTTTTCTGCGGAGTTATTTATGGTTTTATTTTATTCATGAAATCAGTTGAATCAAAAATCTAAAGTATTCCAGACATCTAGTCCTCAGTCATATCTACTTGTTGTTGTTATTGCTGCTAGTCATTATAAAATTTCAAAGCTAATTATAATTGACAATACAATGTTGCATATCTGCGTCAATACTTTATAGCCTTTTTTAATATGCATGATACATTACCATATTAACAATGTAATTGCTCTAAACTGTGGGCCTGATTCCTGACTGTGGCACTCCAGTTTTGAGCTGGTGTAGTGAGACTGATTAAAACAGCATTACTCCAACCTAAAACTCAAACAATATAGTAGTGAATCAAACCCCATGAATTTACATAGTAGATGTGTTGTGTTTGAGAGTTTCTGCTTAATGTTGCCTTCCTCTAAACTCGATTCTAGAAATATCTCATGGTAATGTGTAGAAATGAGTATTCATTATTTCTTAATAATGGCTGTGATTGCGCATATTACCTCAGACAGTATCAGACATGCAAAAAAGTTCTCATACCCCAGTTTTTAGTTCTGGGGTTTGGCTTTATTGGTAACTCGCATAATAAAAATCAAATCTCAGCCTGGTTGCTTCTAACGTTGCCTGAAAGATTCCTTAGGTCAGAAGGATCAGAGACAGCAAGAGGGAAAAGAAACAAGGAGGTGTATTATTCACGTCATGGTAGAGTTAACAAACAGTGGCTACCACAAATTGGTAACAGAATTCACTCAATTTCTTTAAGCAAATTACACTACCCAGTTATAGTTGCTTATGGATTTCCAGTTGTTTATTCTATTAAGTTTGCAACGCAACTTTTTTAGCTTACATTAATTTGGCCTGATTCTCCCCTCTCTCAGTTTGCATGCTGATGGAACTCAGTGGAGATTAACAGTTACTCCTGATTTAAACCTGAGAGAAAAATTAAGCCTCCACTTCATATTACTATATGTTAAAATACATATTTAATTACACTTCCAGTATTTGTAACCAGTGCCATGTCTGGATGGATGTGTGGATGGGAGAATATTGTACCATAGTGGGTTGTTGTTTTTTAACTATTTATATTATCATCCATTTATTGTAAAGAGCCTGATGCTAAGGTAGCAGGTTGAAGCATAATCAGTTCAAGCAGCTATACTAGTAATTTATTTGAATTATGTATTTGATTACTTATATTGATGTGTCACACATATCTTGGTTATGTGTCACAGTGAATATAGTGCTCACCCCAGCCAAAGTTAGATGTGCAGAATAGTCTCCAAGGACATTAGTATCTAAGATCAGAGCATTTGTCAAGAAACAAGTATCTGTAATTATTATTCAGCAGATCTGGAGTGTGTCACAGTCTCTGCTGAAACTGTCCCTTCTGAGATCCTTATCTAGTCCCCATGTGGCCACCCCATATGTCTACCTCACTTATGGGTGAGAGCCTATAATCCAGCTGCACTCTGACTAGGTCTCTGGGTTGCATCCCAAGGTTGCTCAGTGAACCTAGCATCTGCTAGACTTCTCCTTCAGGATACTTTGCTGCCTCAAAACAAATAATGATTTACATTGCCAAAAAGGCACACAGCACTCAGATAAATGATTTCAAAATAACCAGACTTATGAGTATATTGTTTTGCTTATACTTGGCAGACCCCCTCAAGCCACTAGATAGCTCTGTGTTGGTTGCAATGTCTCCTGTTCTCTTGTGGACCCCACCACTGCTCATTTGCTGCCTCTAAATCTGTGTTGCATGGAAGCAGCTACCAACTGCGTTACCCTTTTCCAGCCAGTTGTTTTTCACAGCTATAAATTCTGCCCACCTTTATTTAGAGGATGCTCCTTTTATAGGGCTTTATCTTCTCTTTCTTGTCTGGCTGCAGCCCCTTTTAATATACCTCTATGCACTCGGTTGCTGCATCCAGACAAGTGAGCACGGACCTGTTGCAGCATCTCAAAACAGTTTGAGACACCACAGGTGGCACTGCTGCTCCTGCATACTGCCTCAATGTATTGGAGCAAACAGAAGTGGGGTAAGTCTGGCAGCAGTGGCTTGGACCCAGGCTCTGTCCCCAGTAAGCAGGGATGTTGGGGTGGAGGGAACTGTGTGGTTTGTTGGGGGATGTGTGCGGGGGTGTGGAAGGTTTGAAGGGGAGCCACCATGTGCCCAGCTCCCTACCCCCTTATGGTACACAGCCCCTGGCACTGACAGCAGCAGCCAGCTGGACCATTGGGGCGCTCATGACCCACTGCAGGCACAGCCCCGTGGTGGTGTGGCACTGTCTGAGACCTGGGGGCTGCATATAGCAAACAGAGCTGACCCAGCCTGCTGACATGTGCCTTCAGATAGGACTGGGATGGCTTCTGCTACCACCTGGGGCTCCTGGCACTGCATGCAGGAGCCACATGCCATGAGGCCAGGTACTGAGGAAGCATTCTGGAGCAGCAGGGGCACACGGCAGGTATAGACATGCTCTGGCTGGGTGCTAAAGCATCTCCTTGGATGATGTAGTCCCCAGGCATGGTCCAGGAGTGTGCCCTGTACTGCTTTTTTCCAGGGTGTTTTCATCCCGGTATCAAATTTAGAGTCTGTGGTGCAAATATGCAGCACAAGGAATATTTTTTCATTCATGGTGTGCCTCCTGTGGTGTCTCAAATTGCTTTGAGATGCCACAACAGGCATATGCTTGCTTGTCTGGACGTGGCCAGAGAGAGCAATATCAGATTTATTTAAGGACATGCGATAATTATAAAAGATATAACTAGTATTTCCCAGTTATTCAAATGGATCTCTCAATTCACAGAGGACTAGAAGTAATTACAACATAACTGGATGTTACACTATTGAATAACTGCAAAGCAAAGCAATACACAATTTAATTACAGGTAAAGAAACAAAGCAGGTGCAAATAAATTTTAAGTCATAGTCTGCCCTCCATTGTGAAAACTCAGATCCCATTGATTCAAACAGGAGTGTGCAGGAGCACAGGTTTAATTTTCTTGATATATTTTGGGTCTGATTGTCATGCAGTGTGAACTAGTGAAAATCTGTTGACATCAATGTAGCTGATTTATGCCAGATGGGCAGACTATGACTTAACATTTACATGAACCTGCTTTGTTTCTTCTCTTTATTCTTTCATACTAAAAGGACTGTACACTACTGGAAGGGATTCCATTAACTTCAATTGAAGATGGATCAGGATGTAAAGCAAAAATCTATATAACTGTTTATTTACAGCACCAGCAAGGAATACACAAACGATGGGTGGACTATATGAAAGTTCTTTATAATCGCAATATCAGAACAGACCCAGAAGTAATAATTCAGCTAGAGCAAGGAGGATCTGGAACAGTAGAAGAAGAAAATAAAAGCTTAGACGTCACAAGAGAAGAAGTAGAAGAAGCTATCAGAAGCATGAAAAGTGGAAAAGCAACTGGCCTAGACAATAAACATCCAAAAATATTAAAAACAGGGAACAAGACAATTGACATACTGCACAAAATTTGAAATATGTTATGGAAAAGGTAAACCTGTCCAATGCAGTAGACAACATCAGTAATAACCTCTGTCACAAAGAAGGGCACCAGTGTACCAATAACTGCACCATTAGCTTTATCAGTCATCCAAGTAAGGTGCCGCTTAGAATAATTTTACACAGACTCAAGCTGCAAATAGAGACTGTATTGCAGAAGAACAAGCTGGATTCAGATCCAGAAGAAGCACCACAGAACAGATCTTCTACTAGCGAATCACGTGAAAAAAGTACCATGACCACCAAAAAGAAATTCATAATTTCATAGACTTTAAAAAAGCTTTTGAAAAGGTGTGGTGAAAAGCACTTTGACTAACAATGAAGAAGCATAACATCAGTCCCACCTGTGAAAGATCAAGTCAAGGAAGAAGCCAGCAAATATAAACCCATACTTGAAATCATAAGAAGAAAGATTGCAGTGGTTTGGATATGTAACAAGAAGGCACGACACCCTTCCCAACACCTTGCAGGGTGCTGTGGACGGACAAAGAGGAAAAGGAAGACCCAGGGCAAGTTGGACCACCAACACCCAGAACTGGATGGGATTAAAACTGACGGATTGTACAAGGATTGCAAAAGACCTGGAAGACTAGAGGAAAGTTATTGCTACATCAAAGGTGCCCCAATGGTTGGTGAGGCCTTGGGACTGACTAACTGGCCGACCAGCAAGGAAATTTATAATATGGTTAGGCAAATGTCACTAATAAATTAATCCTCTTGGTTTTTATTGCTAAATTTCCCTTGGGAGTGTGTGTGTGTTTGTGGGGGGGTACTTTGTGTAAATTGTATATAGCTAATCCACATTTCTGGGTCATGTGTAGCCATTCTTAATCCTTTTATGGGCAAAACACAAACAATGGAAGCTGGTGAGAGTGTTGTCTGAACAAGGATATGGGTATGGCCAGACCTTCTGGTGTGGGTTGCCTTTAAGACCACTAAAAAGTCCCAAATGCTTTTTATATTAATAGTGAAACAAAAGAACAATATAGCCCTATGGCCGTATCCACGGATCTTATATGTTTGTCTGCTGTAGGAACCTTGTTTAGTTACTTTTCTTTTAACAGTGAACCACTGATCTTTGGAAGCTGTGAATTAAAATCCATCTTTTAAGTAAGTTACGTAAAACATGAACCCAGACAGTTTCTTCCCACCCCTCTGGAACTGCTTACACCAAAATATCGATCCACTTCCCTAGCAGAACCCCATTCTTCTCCCAAACCAGGAAAATATTGCTCTTCAGTAATAACAGAAGAAGGAGCCATGGATTTTGGATGGAGTCTCATGGGAGTGTTTACAAAATAGGAGGGAGACAATTTTACCTGGAAAATGTCATGTAAGTCACCAAATAAGAGAATATATGAGCAAGTCACTGGTTAGAATACATCAGTGCATGAATCTAAACACAGCATGTAAAGTAATTTTGTTTTGCAACTGTTTATATTGTTCACCTGGAGTCCGTAATTACATTAAAATAATTGCTTGGAGCAGACAATCCTTTTGCTGTCCCTCAAATATTTTTTTTAAAGAACATTTCCAGATTCCAGGTACAAGATATCTTTTTTCCTTCAATCTGTTCTCCTATAATACATCTTCTGACTATGCTGGAGGTAACTACTATTGCAACATTAATTTGGAACCAGTGATTTTTATTTTTGCACTTACAGCATGTTCCAGGCGGGTTTTTTGCAGTGTAATCCTATGTTTACATTGTTTCATGGTAATTCCTCAGCTCGTTCGTACATTCCTATGCTTTTAGGAAATATTTTCCTGGAGTAGTTATGCTTCAGAAATAATCATGACTTGAATGCCAGACTTGAATGAGCAGATCCTTTTAGATTCACTCATTACAATGCACACAGGACAGAGTACTACAGCATTATGGGAATTCCATATTTAAAATTTGCAATATGATTTATTTTTTTAATCAGCTTGAGTTGCATCTTTTTTAAATCTTTAAGATTAAATTTAGCGGTTTCATGTGGCAAAGTGCCATACAGCGCTCTATTATGTAGATAAAAGATTCCATAGAGTAAAAACAATGTGAAATTGGACAGGCTAAGGAAAGTTGTGCTATGTGTAGGCTATCTGACAGAAGCCATCAGATAGAACGGATAAAGGCATAGAGAACAGAGCTCTTAAAACATTACTTACTAAGCTTGCAACATGAGACAAGTGAGAGGAGCATTCTTGTTGCTTTCTAAGTGGCAGTTTAGGTTTTTCTGCTTTACTTCCTTTGTTAGAACTGAAATTTCTCTGTGTTCTGCTTCTAATTTAAAATCTTACATTAGGAATTCCAATGAGCCAAAGACGCATGAGAGAGCCATTTACAAGCAACATGATAATAGGAAAAAATGGTCATTTTGTGGGGCTTTACCTTTTATTCAGGCATGGTTTACCTTTAGTTAAGGGAAAATACAGTTTGCAACTATTTAAGCAGAACACATATAATTTCTGATGATTTAATTCCCTAAAGAGGAGGCGGAAAAAAACCAAACAGGGAAACCTGATCTGGACAAAGGAGATATTCAGATGTACATATTTTTGCAGCTACTTGTATTTTCAAGTAAGACATATGTTTCAACAGTGGATGAATCTTAAGCTACCTTTCACAGCTCCTATGCACTATGCCTACTGTAGTAGAGTGTTTCTAATTACTTGTAGTATCATTGTTACACTCTTTAGTAAGTGTTTGTGACAGATTCCTTTTTAGATTTTGTTTTGTTTCATTATATTCAGCACACTCACTGTCTACTATTCTGTAAGTGCATGTATATATGAAGTGAATCGCAAGCAATAAACTCCGGTGCTTATCACACCAGGGTTCATTGCTCCTGGGTGTTGCACCTTCATGTGTGTCCAGCATCACTGCACATTGAGCCAGGTTGGAGCTCCTAGAGGTCAGCCTGCCGGCCTGGAGCTGCTCCAACCTAGCTCAGTGTGCTGCACAGGGAGTGGCTGGGGCATGAGGGTGTTCCAGTGCAGGGCAAGACAGCAGACAGCCCCACACTGAAGCCCCCTCATGCCCAGCCATCCCCATCATCCTTTACATGTGCACTGCTGAGCACTGAAGAACTCCGCCGCAGGAATCTGAATTTACAAGTAACATTCTGCAGCGGAGTTAATTAGTTTCCTGCAGCCTAATGGGGGTGCAGGTGTTGATGTTGAGACTTTACTGTGGAGCTAATTAGGCAGCTCTGCAGTAAATGTCTTGTGAAGATGTGCCATATAGGTAGGTATACAGTATTTCATAGGGGGGATTGGGGCCCTTTGATGCTACCATCATGCAAGTACTGATAATTAATACCGAATCATATATAGATTAATACATAATGCTTGAGCTGTAATGTTTTACACTTAACTGTAATGTCTAGTTTTCAAATGATGAGCAAACTGTTTTGAATATAATAAGAACTAACACAGCTATTCATATAGCCCTCAACTGGCATTTGGACAAAATCCAAAAAGATAATGTTTGGAGATTTTGAAAGATTTGATTAGGTTTTGTCCACTTGTTTGTTTGTTTGTTTGTTTTGCTGATTTTACTTTTTTATCTCTTTGCACCTTTTGTGTCAAGTCCTATAATTCTTTTTCATCCTTCTTTGAGTAAATTTGCCATCAAGACTAATGGATCGTTATTTTCTAAACAAGAGGTACTGAATTTGGCTTATATTTTTTCAAGCAAAAGTCTGAAAAATGTTGAAGTCTGGACAGGAAAAATTAGGAAAGAGTGAAAAAAAGCCTCCAAAACATGTTTGCATGAGACTTCTAGAGCAGCAAGTTTCAGAATCATCTGGTTCAGACAAATCTTAAACTTGCACATCTGAACTCAACTGAACCTTATAATATTTTCAAGTTCACCAATTACTAATTGGTTCCACTCATTCCTTTCCACTGAGTCATCTTTTCCCCATGTCTGTCTTATCAGAGTGAGGAATCAGGCTGTTTTAATCAGTGACCAAACTTAGAAGCATATTGGGCCTACAGATCACAGGTAGTAGTGGCAACTACTAATTACATGGAAAGAGCCAAAATCTGCAGAAAGAATAGACATGTCTGGGCACTTAATTTGCATATAGAGTCACTGTGATTGCATGTTTACTTGTGACAACTGTGCCTACAGCTGACCAACTAAATGTAATCCTACTGAAAATCAGGTCCTTAAGTGCAGCTCTTCCATTTCAATTATACTTAATTTACAGACAAAACCATTACTTTTCTAAGTGACAGCTCTGGTAACTCACGTGGGTTGTAAGAATGAAGCTGAGCCTTTCCTTGTTGTGCATCATCATCATCGATGATAAACTTTTATAAGCCAAATTAGGTCCTTAGTGAAAACTGCTGTATCTCATCTTCCAGTGATATTCTGTGACACTTGTGCAATCTCATACCTTTTAATGGTTTTGCATAGGAGGAACTGATTGGAGTTTAAGTGAACAATTCTGTAGCTGTAACTGAAGGAACAGACTATCTCACTTAGCAGTATTGACTTTGCATGGTCAGTGGCAGGAAAAGCAATACAAGCTTTATTTCTGTCATTAAAGCCAACAGAAATTATTCTTCATACATACAAAGGAAATATTTTACACATTATTGTTTCACATGGAAACAACATCAAAGTCTTTTTAACAGGAAATGGGGAGCCTACGAATACGATGAAATTGCCAACAAGGGCAGGTTTGAACTTGAGCATCAAATAAATTGCATATAAGAGCTTTGCCAGTGAGAAAAAGACATGTTATATGTGCTTAGGGTAGTCACCAGCACATCCCCAGAATACAGAATATCTCCTTGGGGAAGAGTGGAACCACCAGCCCGCATGGCCAATCAGCTGTGAGGGGCAGAGCCGCCATCTCCTCAGCCAATCAGCAGTGAGGGGTGGGGCAGCCAGACCCCTTGCCCAATCAGCAGCAAGGGGCAGGGACACCACAAAAAGGCCACCTCCCTCCCTCCCTCCCTGGCTGGCTCGGAACCTGCTCCTCCTGGCAGTGTACCACCCTACCTCTCGGCACAGGTAATAGAATCACGAGGGCAAATGTTTGATATTTATTTCCATCAGTTAAGTGAAAAAATGACTTTTTGCAGTTTGTTCCTTGTTCAGAAATGGACAGGGGACACAGGATTTAAAAACATGACAGTCTGGTATGAAACAGGACCAGTGGCCACCCTTTCTGTGCCACAATGGAAATATGAAAGCTGTGTTCCTTATTCTGTATCCCTAATGATTTGCATCCATGTATTATACTGTGTTAGTTTATTTTGACTATTGTAGTAGATATTTTTTGCTAATTTATGCTTACGTAAAAGGCACTGAATACAAGTAAAAACTCAATGAAGGGTGTTACAATCAGATAGTATGGTACATTCACCATGACCATAATTGGTTGGCTACTTTCAACAATATTTTAAGCCCTCAGATCTCTCTTCCTCAACTGACAGTATATTTCATTGTAGTCTGAAAAAGAACCCAAATAAGAGGTGAATATCCCCTTGTTTGGAGATTTCCTAGCCAGTTGGGTCTCTCTCTAGTGTTTAGCAAATTAATTTTTTTAATGAATTCTCATCAAGTTTCTAATTATAATATCTTTAAATGTAATATTTGTATTTCAGATGAAAGGCAAACATTTTGGGGGCAGTCATAAGGGACATGAATAATTTCTTTAGAAGCTTATCTAATTAATTACATTCCTCTGTAATGTCTTTAAAATTTGAACTGCCATCAGTCCATTAATTTAGATAAAAGTAAATCTTTAGTGTTTAAATATGACACTAGTGCTGAGAATTCTGATAAGCCAGTGCATTCATTGTTTATGTATTTATCAAGTTGAGATAAAGAGAATGTGCTTAAAATGTTTGGGGTTTACAATTTGCATAGTAATATTTTTAAATACAAATATATTATTAATTCGCTGCATAAATATGCACACTACATGAGTGGTAAAGTAGAGTCATTTGATAATATGTGAAATCATATGATGTATTGCTTTTTATGCATTTCTAATAGGCATATCTTTCTGATCCATAACTTATTTCTACCAGAATACTTTTTAAACTTCCAACCATAAGGGGCTTCAAATAGTACACATTTAAGGTCAGATGTCTTGTAAGTCCACATACAGTAGATAACTGGAAATATTGTATTTCAAGTAGACACACATCATTTGCTTCTTACCCTAACAGGTTTGGTTATATCATATTTTTAAAACTTTAAACAGATATTTTATCCTGTTTCAGATGCATTTTAGTCATTTTCTGAATGTGTCTAAATTAATTTGCTTTTTTCCCCTGAGGAAAGTGCATTGAAAGTCCTGGCATTTAGGGACAGAAATTACACATAAACCAGTGTAAGTGATTGGAATCTAGTTTAAACCTGTAACAGAACAGAAGTTAAGTGCACGGAAACTGGTTCCAAAATGGCCAAACCTGGTTTAAGATGCACCTGGATGGATGCAGGACAGACTTAACTGATACTTAGGTTAAACCAATCTTTCTAACTTCTGTCCTATATCTCCTCCCGACTCAAGCTACCTTGCAGTCCCCCAGCATCCCAGGATGATTTGTGGCCCCTTAGCAAGCCCCCCTCATGGGGCATCCCACTGGAACATGGCTCACGCTCTGCTGCTCCGGCACAAAGCCTAGCTGGGTCTGTCACCCAGATGATACAGCAGAGTCTCATCCCTCCCTCCCCTGCCTGCATCTGTCAGCCCTGTGGGGCACTGGGGAGAAGGAAAGTGGGAGAAAAGAACCCCCCACCCTAGACCCACCCAAAGGGAACCCTTCCTCCCCCTGTGCAGCAAGGTGGATGCTCAGCTTAGCTGCTGCCATGGGAAGCATGGAGAAAAGAGTCCCCTGAGCCAATGTCACACCTGTGTAATCTGGTGCAGGGGGAATGAGGGGAGCCCTGCACTTAAAGAGAATTTCCCTGGCCTGGCCTAGGGCCCCCCAGCCCAGGACTGCTCTGCTTTGAGGAGCCAGGGGGAATCCCCTCTCCCCCTCCCCCACTTAGCTGGAGCCAAGGGGAATTCTCCCTCCCTCCCCTCCCCAACATGACTGGCCTGTTCAAGGGATGTGGTGGCAGGAGTCCCCACAACTCCCCAGGGCAAGACAGCCTGGGGTTGGGGAAGGCTAGAGGTAGGCCCCCGAGGCATGCAGCTCCCCTTCCATGGGCAGACACCAAACTTGGGGGCTGGCACCAGGACAGGAGCTCCTTCCCCTCTGGCAGGGGGACAGCAGGGGGTTGGGGGCATGTGCTTAGCATCCAATCAGGGATGGCCCTCACTTGGCTAGACTGGGAAATGGATGTCAGGCTGGGTTGTGTGCTTGAGCACTGCCTCCCCTACCTCCCCCCCCGCCTTTCTGGCCTGGGCCTGTGTAGGCCTCTGCCTGCCTTTCCCAAGTGAAAATTGAACGTGAGTTCAGTTGGTTATTGGCTCAATCTACACAGTTTAGCGAAACCTGTGAAGATTGGATCAATTCCACCTTGGGCTTTTTTGACTGTCTGTACTTAGCCTGAAAGTCCTGGAACTGCTGCTGCATGCTTTACAGATGCAGGGACACAAAATACTGTTGTTCCAAACATGCAAGATAGAAAACAAAATTCAAAGGAAGTGGTTTAATTAGGTCACTAATGTATTAATATAACTCATCTGGGAATTACCAGTAACTACTTTCAGAGTATTAATCATGGTTACTTTTAAAATAATTCCCACTATGTGTAAGGTTGCTATTAGGCCTCTACCTTTCCACAGCTGGTCACCAGGCCACTTACGAAGCAATCAGTTCTCCTCACACAAGGGTAAAGATGTTAGGGAGGAGTTGTCTCAACTTAACTCATCAACTTCTTTAGTGCATAACTTTCCTTAGGATCATTTTCAACTCTACTTTAGTGGAGAACAGGTCTCCTGTAGAATAATTGCCTTCATTGGCCACCTGTTAAATTGCAAAAAAGTGAACCTTACCTCCTGTGTATCACTAAGTCCTTCAAACCTGCCATAAGGGGGAAAAAACAAAACACATGTCTATGTCAGTCTGTTCATAAATGGAAAATTCCCTCTTATTTCCAAAAGATAACTACCATGATTCCTGCAGTAGACCACAAAAGCTGGTCTTACACTAATCCCATTGGTAGTTTTGTAATATATAATTTGAGTAGAGTCATTTGATTTCTTTGCCATTTAATGTCTATGCTGTTTCAAGAATATTACTCATTTAGAGGACAAAAAGTTCTCAGGCCAAATTCTACCTTTAAATCTACTTTTGCAACCCTATTAAAATCAGTGGGTTACAGGCCAGGATAAAATACAACTATTGGATACTACTATATTTATTAAGAAGGGAATATGAACTAGTAGTTAGAGAAAGAAGTTTCTTGGTGACTTCTATATTCTTTTTCCTTATGTTTACAGCAGTTTCTATTGATAGCTTGTTACTTGCCCCATAACTGCAAAGTGCTCTGTTTCCACTGTCACTAGAAATCAGTGGGAATGTCAGTGCCCGTTAGGATTGATCTTATATCCTCTCTGTGGCTCATTTGACCTATTCAGTAATTATATGTTTTACAGTGTTATTCTGAGAATCAAAAACCATTTGAAAAGTGGTTAGAAATTCTGGGATGACAGGTGCTTTAAAAAAGAAAAATATGATTTCTAACACCAGTGTTTCTATTGTGACTAAAACCCAGAGGTTTGTGGCCAGAGGGTCTTGCCCCTCCACTCAGGGTCACACCAATAAACACATTTGGGGTCAGGAAGGTATTTTGCTCCCTGAACAAATTGGTAGAGACTATAAGGGTTTTTGTCATCCTCTATAGCAGAGGCTGTAGTCCTCTTCCTCGGAACTCTCAAGTGTATTTTAACAACCCTTGCAGTAGCAGGACATTGACCACCATTGTCTCTGTGCTTTACCTGGACCAGGTTAGGGTACTATGCCCTTTTGGCTGAGTGATAGGATAGACTGTGTCATTTTAGTCATATGTTAGACATAAATTTATATGGGATGCTTTAGACAGGGATGATTCTACTTCAGGTAAGGGGTTGGACAATTGGACTAGATGACCTGCAGAATTTCATTCCAGCCCTTTTTTCTAGCAATGTATGGCATCTGATATACTTAGTGAAGTTTCCATCATTTGTATGGAAGTCTGCCTGTTCTTTACCTACTGTTGTCTGAAAAGAATTGATCCTGGAGTACTTATTTGGACCAAACTTTTACTTGGGTCAGTTGGGACTTTGCAAGTCAGGCCTGGAGTTGGCCATGAGAAGTATGTGGTTCTCCAAAGCCCTGGGGATATAAGTGATTGAAACTGATATGGATGTAAATTATGTTAAGTGCCATTACTTAATCAACAGATTTTGGATGAATTTACTGATATAGGAATATCTAGGTTATAGTAAGTTTTTCTAGCCATTATAATAGCTCTATAGTCTATTTCCATTTCAGCGTTATGTGTACATGGTTTAGGAAACAATGTCATAAAATGGTTCTTCCAAAGCATTTTAATAGTATTTAAAATAAAATAAATTGACCATAAATTTAGATAAAAGCAGAACCCTGGTTGTTGCTCTAGTTTGTCTTTCCATTCAGCTTACCAAGGTTATTTCACAATGGCATGATGAACTCCTTTATGCAACATAGCTTAATGTTAGAAATGGGCTTCTATTTCAGCAAGATAACTTCATAAGCCACTTCTCTGGTCAACTGTAAATGAATCACTCTGCCTTAAGAGTCCAAAGTAATCTCCAGTTCTACCTATGTCAATCCTGCAATCCATCTTTCTCACAATTTGGGGTCTCAGCATTAATCGTATTTGCAATGAAGAAATAATAGATGTGCAGTCAGAACGACTAATAGAGTAAAATGCTCTGTGCTCTGCCAAAGATAAACAAAGAAATAAATCTATGTTGTTTACAGCCTTCTTTTTCCATGTATAATGGACTTTATCAATAAAACAATACAAACTTCATCAAAGAAAAATCTACCAATTTAGTCTGAGAAGGTCTTCATTGAGCTAATCTCCAACAATTGCTGTTTGCAATAGGGATTTATTCGCTTTTTTTCCTCCATGAAATACTGGCCATCCTTCGTTATCTTCTGCTCCGATTGTACAATTCATTGAGAACAAAGCAGCCCAATTAAGTTAAGATTGAGAATGGGGATACTACACTTTGCTGTGTGTATATAGTGGCCCCTTTGTGCCATCAGTCCCAAATGAAATATGCTTACTTTTTATGCTATGTTTTCTTCTCTTAGGGAACCACAGTCAAGTATCCCGAGTGCCTGTTGCTATCAAAGTTCTTGATGTTAATGACAACGCTCCTGAATTTGCATCAGAGCATGAAGCCTTTTTATGTGAGAATGGGAAGCCTGGACAAGTAAATATCTCCATATTGTTGATGTTTTGCAATTGTTTGTAAATTCTCCCTATAATCTGTCAAAAATGAGAATTGCATCATATCCCCAAATCACTTATATTCTTTGTATGGGATGACTTGTTGAAATGATATCCCTATATCTCAACACACTTCCCTATGAGCTGCTATTAATATTCACTTAGAATATTCATTATGTTTATGGTAATGAGAATAATAAGGTATGAAGTAGAGGTGGGTAGTTTGGGTCCTGATACTGTAAGGTGTTGATGGCTTTGAAATCTCATTGATTCACGAACAACTGAGGGAGCTTAGTACTTCATCAAATGGTGTCCATGAGTAGGAGAAATTATGATCCGGTGTGAAACTCAGTTCAGATCTCTCAGTTATGGTGAACTTTATCCCAACTTTGTTAGGTGACAGCAGTTCCTGTGTCCCTAACTATCACCTGTGACTAATGTCTGTCTCAAGAGCTTAGGTAGTGTGATAATCCATTCTTCTAATCTTTACAGTTCCTGGATTTCTGTTGCTTAAAAATATGATACGTTATGGGATACAAGAGAAAACCTTACATGAAAAGATAGAGACCTATAGTTGGGATCATGAAGTGAAGTTGGGAGTTGATGAATTTGGGGTTTGTGACATCACTTGATGTACAGTGAATATTGGTGGGTCACATGATGTGCTGATATGTTGATTTTGGTGAAATTAGAGAGTCTTTACAATGGTCACATAAATTTAGTTTGGTTTCAGAAGCAATGCTTAAACTGCAGGTTCTTCCAACTAACTCCAACCTCCAAAGGTTTTACATTGTGTCTATATTTAAGTACAAGTATGCAGATTCATGTGCAATATAAACTATATGATAAAACATGACAGTTTTTACAAAATGATACAGCATAATTGAAATGTAATAATTTCTGTCCAGTTTGTGAAGCACTGTATTTTACAAAACTCCACTGTTTTTCAACTATCTAATTTATTTCTAGATAGTGACATTTTAATTTAAATAAACAGCAGCTGACAGCATGAAACTAGAGTTGTTAATCCAACTATTCTTGTGCCTCATGTGGGTGTTAGGCATTAAATTCACTATTTGCCAAAGCAGCTTACCTGACAATAGAGTCAAAAATTGTTTTCGTTTGGTAGTATCAGTACTACATGACAACCTTTTTCTGCCAAGATTTGATTGTTGCAAAAGATCAGTGTTTTGACCTTCCAGCACCATTTTTAATGTAGATGTCATAAATGCCTCATTTGCATTGTAAACACTATTCATAACCATTGAAGAGAAGATAATTGACAGACATCTTTTTATATAGGGACTTTTCTTTCCATTGAGTCGACTTTATTATTGGTACTGAAGCTTCATCATTTCAGAGTGTATTTTAGATTTCCGTTAGTCTTGTGTTCTATCTTATACTAGGCTCAGTGATTACTCCCCACGTGAGAGTATGGATGGCAGCTAGACGTAGGGAAGAGAAAGGTATTGCATGGAAATTTAGTGTTTATCCATGTAAGCATTCATACTACACTGGAGCTGGCTGAAAAGCAGTGAAAATTTGTCATATCCTTCCCTCCCCTTCTCCTTCTCTCTACCAGGCCCCTCCCCATTTAGATTTTTCAAAGGGAATTTCAGTTAGCTAGTCAAAAGCCAGTCATAAAAATATGCCTGAAATTTTTGGAAGTATGATAGAGAAAATCACCAATGTTTTGTTCATCAAGCTGCATACTGCCTCATCAGCACTGTGCCAGTGACATCTACCCAGATGACAGCCTGAGAAACCATTGAGACACTCAACGTTGCTAAGACTTGCTGAGTATGAAACTCTCACCAGGGCCCATGTAGCTATCCAGTGAAGAGTGTGCCATTCAAACAAATGTATGCTTTGCAAGCTCCACTTCATACTGAGATCTCAGTATCTACATTGGTTGGCTTCTAACATCATACTTACCTCAGAATCTGCATTCAAATTTTAGAATTAAATAGACTGATAAATCAAAGTTCACCATTAAAAATGTAGCTGAAGTAGGGCTAATAATACATCTCCCAGACATAAGTAGATTAGCATGGGAAAATGATCACCCTTATAGGTAAAACCTAAGCCCTAAATTGGCTGGTCCTTTCAAATTCTAAAGCTGAATGTTGCATGTAAAGAAAGGGTGCAATTGCTTTATACTATTTCAGTATATTTACATTTGCAGTTTAACTTAAATGTAAGTTCAAATTGAATTTGAATCACCTTAAGGGAAAAGATTACATCTGAACCTTTTATAAACCTTATTTGCAGTCCCTAAATATATTGACTGAACCATCTATTACAGTTCAGTGTTCCAAGTGTTCTATTTTGGGTCCTGATATAATTGAGAGTGGCAACCGCGGCTGCTGGTGACGTGACAGAATGTATTAAAAACTGTTGATGTATAACATTGCCAGATGTATTTTCTTTGCTACTATTCTGACTTTATAACATCAGAATACAAAACTCAAAGCTGGGAGGAAAAGTGTGCACATGCATGTGCATCTGTGTGTATGTGTGTTCATTTTTAAGAACTCTGCATATTTTTACACACAACATGAATTGCCAACAAAAAGTCTTTTAGCTAGTTTTACAAAGGGAAAAAAGTAACTTATTGTTAAGATATACATATACATTCCTTTTAGTATTATCCTATGCTGCATAACTGGAATTTATTAACCTAAGTCATTATTTGCATGGGCCAGTTTAAAATAGATTACAACTTTCTGCTAAGCCCTGTGACTATTTGTCTCCACCATACTACTTTCAGTTTTGGTAAAGGAGTGCAACATCCGTAAAAGCAGACTAATCACGACCACATGGGAAGTTCATCCAACTGGACTTCCTATGTCTCGCTGCCCAGAGCTGATTGGGTCTTGCTGCACAGGCCTGAATTAATTATACTGAGCATAATCCAATTGCACACCACTGTAAATTTTCAGGGTAACTCAGCTGACCCACGAAATGTGACTGAACAGCATACTTTCTGTTAAAGTTTTGGAGTTTGGGGTATTATACTCATGAAAGTGTAGTTGTTCTTTGTGAAATCTCATTGCCTCCCATTTTCTCTTCTGTTCTACTGATGTAAAGTTTTCTAATCACAAAGAGCTGTATTCAGTAATGCTGCAGACTCTGGTGTGTTTGGAGTATAATTAAGTTTATATTTAAATCATGGCAGAAATAGGTACAATGTATAAGAACTTATAGTTGATACTTACTTTCCTGTATAATTCACTGCTATTACATTGACAGTAATTTGGAAATGCTAGGTATTTTAGGAAATGGTAGCAAATTTTAGGCGTTTGTGGTTCTGCAGAATTGTACTATAAGGATGCAGAATATAATGTTGAAAGGTCCTTTGGGATATTCTAACTATTAATTTCAGTCCAGAGATACCTGTTAAGACATGCTGATTTAGTGCTCTCATCCTAAGTAGAGATACATATTCATATGAATGAACTTTGTTAATAGAACATCAAGGTCAAAATTTTACATGGAAAACTATCAGAAAATTCAGGATTGAGCAAAGTAAAGGGTACTAATCTTAATACTGCTGTTGACATACATGCATTGCAGTAAGTCGTTCTCAAACTATAATTTATGGAGATCCTACTTGTGCTTTGTGTTACCAATGGAAAAGGAAGAAAACTATCTGAGGGGTAGAGGGGATAGTACACCAACAAAAGTCTCTAGTATGTTATGAACCACAAAATGAGAGCGAAAGAACTGCTGCCAGTGTCTTTTATTACATGATCACACAACACTGAGCAATGTGACATGCTCATCAGCACAGTAATAAAAAGAAGGTACTAAACGGTTTTGTTTTTCTCCCTACCACAGAGACAAACATATGCAGTAGTTTCATATACTGCATATATGTTATGTGCTTATAAAAGCCTTATTGTAATGCATGCACACAAAGGAGGAGAGAGGTTGCTATGGGAACACCAACTTAATTTTTTGTCTTCTGCATGTAAACAACTGTAATATTTCACTAGCTATAATATTGTCTTTGGCATATATTTTTTAGGCATTTTGAAGAAAAATAATAATTTGATAACCTAGAGGGTTGTAAGAAAAGATGAGGAGGCAGAATTGCAGTGTAGGGCATAACTGTCAGTGGAGAGTAGGATACATCCATGCTCTCTGAAAACTCACATAAACATGCAGACATGCCGGTGCCCATTCATTCCACTTCTCTAAGATTTCCAATCTAAATAATAAACTATCCTAATCTTGCAGAGTTTCCAGGAGCTGAAAAGCCCTTGACTATATGGTTGCTCACTTGTGACTTATCTATTATATAAATTGAAACCCTAGAGACAGTTCAAGCAATAATTAGAACCAATTCTCTCACATAACATTGGTGAGAATTACCACTTAAACAATCAGCAGATATTTAAATGGAACAGTCATGTCATAAATTGCACTCATGCATACTTGACCACCTAAATTTTCCTCTGCTCAGTAATCCATATCTTTAGGACTACTTCCTATAACACCTTAAATCTTTACCTTTGAAAAAGACATGATTCAAAACAAAAACTCAATTGTTTTAATCTTTACATGAAAATTTGGAATTCTGCTGTAATTTCAATGGCTTCAAAAGTAGAATGAAAATATTTAGCCATGGTCAAGATATAGGTTTAAGGTCTTGATATCTGATAACCCTCAACTGAAACTTTAAACCTTTGGGAAGAAAAAAAAATCACCATTTTTGTGTCAAGAGGCCCCATGATCTGATTGGCAAACTATTTTATGGAAGAAAATATTATTGTAGGCCATTTTCAAGTACTTTTTGCTTCCTTTTTGAATCCATCCATTTGAAATCATAGCAAGTGGCATCCATCATTGCCAGCATAGAGATGTAAAAGTTAATACATGTACTTATATATAAACCCTCCAAATTATTTTTCATAATGTTTCTGGCTTATGCAGGATACAGAATGGCATGGGTAATGAAGGCATTACAGGTTTTTTTCTTATAAATTTTTACATCTGGATGAAGTGTTATTGATGGGCCTTAATCCAAATCTACATAAATAAGTGCCTTATATTTAATATATTGCTATTTGTCCTATTTGGTTATCTATTTTAAAAGAGCTTTTAATTCCTGCTTTCAACTTTGGTAGGAAAAAAAAGGGAGAGAGTGGTAATGAATATTATAATGTATGTGATTTGTAGTGTTAGACGCTAACATTTTAATGTACTTTCTCTCACTGAGACATTCTTGTTTTCCTAAAAATGATGATTTAAAAACTATATCCTTCTCCAATATGGATTACAGGATGATTCATATACACTTCTGTGTATTATACAGAATAAATGCTGCCCATGCAGCTCATTTTCAAATGTTTGGAACATATTGTGATTTTTAAAAAATCCCTTCCAAATTTGTCTAAGATTACATGCTGTATCATGGAACACATGCAAAAACTGTGAAGTTTGTTGTGTTAAAATGCATTTTTTATCATGCAACAATTGTCAAGCTTTATATAAAAAGCATAAACATTTCCTGCTTTCTGAAAAAGGGACTTCCTTCACAACTCCATGAACTCTAATTATGTGCTCAGATTTCCATCTAACTTAAAAGAAAAAAAAATGACCGGTAGGCTGATATTAGACATTCAGAATTTTACATAAAAAGGTAACCTTCATGTTTATTCAAGTGAAAAAAACCAAAACCACTTAGTAAGATGGTTTGGAGGAGAAGGGAGATGAAGGTGTTGTCCATACCTCTAGGCATGACTCTGAGCCAAGAATATTCCAAACCAAGAAAAACTCATATATGCAAGTCAGACAAGGTTCTTTTATTAGACCAACTTAAATACTTAATAATAAAATAATACCTAAATAATAACAGATATCCAATTCACCCAAAGAACCTTGTCCGCCTATGTCCTTAGACCAACACGGCTACAACCTACTCCCCTATATGCAAGCCATACCTTCAAATCAAAATTCCTCCCCTTTTTTTCTTTTGCAGAATAGTACATCATTATGCTCTCACACTTGGAGTTACTGTGTCTAACAAGTTATCTGGAGGTAGCCAAGACTTTACTCATTTTCTGATTGCTATTTTCTGGGACAGGTTAAATAGGAAATAGCCCTCATATTTTTGTATGCATTGGCCTAAGTTCTGTGTAGTTCATACAGGAGTGTAAATAATGGCCCTTTTTAGTCTTGTGAAATCATAGCACTAGCCAGATAATGTCTGTAGCACTAGAATGGAATGCCTTTTACAATGCCCCACACAAATGTCCAGTATTTTTATATTTAGCAGGTTAGTTTTGCAAACTAGATGCTGCTGCTCAATGCAACTTGTAAAGAGCCTGTAAATTTTATGTAACCTTTTTCTATTGCAGATCATTCAGATTGTTAGCGCTGTTGATAAAGATGACCCTAAAAATGGACATTTTTTCCTATATAGTCTTCTTCCGGAAATGGTCAACAATCCAAATTTCACTATCAAGAAAAATGAAGGTAAATATAAAATGTATGTAATGGTATGCTGTATAACTTATTTTATTTCTGTTTTGCATTGCTTTGTTGACTTCCATTTACTTTGCCAATTCGTCCCTTGAGCAATTAGAATGTGGCTTATCTGTCTAATGGTACCATAATTACATCTCTCCAGCTATTTCCAGTATCTGTGCAGTAGATAAGAAAAGTAAAATGAACACTGAATTTAGATCCACAGAACAATTCACTGGCTTACAGAAAACTTGGAAGGATGGATTTAATTCTTGTTCTTGTTCTGTTCATTTTAAGATCCCAAAGATATATTGTAAAACAAGAGTTTTGAAACCACATTGACAAATAAATATTGAACCTACGTTGGCTCACATCTCCTTGGGAGCATCTAATTAAATGTTTACTGAATCCCCAAATGGAGACAAATTTTAAGCCAGCTTGGTGTCTGTATAGAGATTCTGAAGTATTACAGTTAAGCATGTTTAACTAGGATGAAAAAAACATTAGGTCAGCAAAGTCTTGAAGGGCACTTTGTATTTATATTACTGTTTCAGAGGAAGGGCATAGTTTCATCTTGTAATACTATAGAAGTGGAATTTCATTCATGGTGGAAGAAATGTAGAAAATAGATTTGATCCATTTTACTATTGGTGAAAAATAAATTTAGACTGATCCTTTTTCTTGGCTCGCAGCCATACTTGAAGGTCATAAGGAAATCATGGAAAATGATCAGAGTTATTCTATAAATAGTGCCAATGTATTTGTATTTGCAATTATTTATACGTTGAGGAAATATTTCTTTTTTATAATATTGAATACTATTAGGGGATCTGGGTAAAGTACAGTCTCATATTTCATATACGTGCAAGAATAATGAAGGAAATCATAACATGCAAGTCAGCCTTGCTAGTATTAATATGAAACTTGACTTCTGTGTGTAAACATAATATATAACCTCTTAAATAAATAAGAATATGCTTTTTTCCATAATGATTTTGTTATTCTATCTGTAGCAGCCAGTGGAGGATGATGGTTCTGCTTTGATAAATATATTATAAAAAAGCTATATTCCTGTACCTATCTAAATATATGATGGTCTTTTCTTTAGGTATGTAGCATCATTCATTGCAAGTGTATTTATTATTATGTATGCATCTTTATAAAAAAAATGAGGGAGTCTTTATGAAGCTATATTATTTTAGTTTGCACTTTTATTGGCATAAAAAATAAAGTGACTAAAAATCCTTTTTCATAGTCCTCAATATTAGAATACAAATTGATTTAAGTACCTTAAATATGAAGCTCCCATAAACAGTGCTTTCCCTTCGCAGCCTGACAAAATAAGCAAAGGTTTTAACATCCCTTTTTGAACAGAGATGATCAGAGATAATCATACCACTAATTAACCTTCCCTTTCCAATCTGTTCCCCTTTTAAGACTCCCTTTAGCTCCCAATTGAAGTCAGTGGCAAAATACTTAATGGCTTGAGTAGGAGGAGTAGGGGCCTTTTTTATAGCATCACTGGGAGGGGGGGAAAAGGCATTTTAGCTACAATATAGATGTTATGTTTTATAATTGAAATGTTATGGTACTTTAATCAACAAAACATCTTTTGTTGACTGAAACCCCTCTTTTGTATTTTTTTTAAGAGTGACTCGCATCCCATTAAGAAATAAATATATTGTTATCAAATTCCACTTGAAGAGACACAATTGGTTTAATATATCCCTATCTTCAAATGTTATTCCAACTGCATGTACCTGTAAACCATATATTTTTAGTAAGACTAGTAGCCTACATAAAATATTGCATGTGTGGTTAGTTTTATCTGCTAGAATAAATATTCGCTTGTGCAAGGAAGGATTCCTGACAAATGCAAAGATGTAGACTAATACAAGAAGAAGTCTCACCCCACATAAACTCAGTAACTCTTTGCTTTGTAGCAGCAAGTTAAGTATAACTGGCTATTTCTGCTGAATGTTTCTATAAAAGTTAAACCATTAGGACAAATTCTGCTCTTAGTGATATAAGTGCAAGTCAGGAATAAATTTTTCTGTTACAGAATGACTTCTGTGAACTGCAAATGGAATTAAGCCCGATACCTCTTTAAAGTTTTAACTTATAAATCTAATTTAAATACATCTCTAATTAACTCAAATTAATGAATCTAATTATATATAATATTGTGTGTGTGTGTGTATATATTACTGATTTTGTTCTTTATGCCCATTTAAACTTTCCCCTCTCATTTCTTTTCCCTGCCTTTACCCCCATTTCTCCTGTATCTCCATACTTTGTGAATCACAATGGTGAACAAAAGTCTCTCTTTTCTAGAGTCTTTCTGAAACTGTTTTCCTGCATCCTACATCATCCTTTGCGTAGTATTAGCATTACTGGGAATATCTGACATTTGTCTCACTTGAGGAAGTTTTGGTATCATTTGAGCTCTTCTTTTGGCATTATAACTTGACAACTGCTTTCAAAATCATAGGTTCTTTCTACATACTTACAGAATCAAAAGCACTGATGCCTATTAACTCACACTGTTTACCCCTATTAGTTGATGTAGCTTTTGAACCTTCCAGATTGCCAGTAGGCAATCTAAAAATGGCAGAGATGCCTTATCTGTGTTGCACAGATGACTACAGATATTATAATAGGCTAAAACATGCCTTTGCCAAATGTTTTTATTGACCACTTGACATAATGTTTGTGTCTTCCTTAACATTCGACAAAACACTTTTCCTAATGTTACATTTTGTATTACGGAAATTGGCCAGTGATCATAGCTACATTCTGTTCCTGCAAAATGATTTACAGGCACCATGACAAGGTTTCTGTCTGCTCAGACTGGTACATCTGCATATTTACAGCGTCTTCTGTAGACAAGACATCCTGAAATAACCCATAGGGGCCTCTGCTGCTTTTTTAATAACTTGGCTAAAACAGTTATCATGAATGTCATCATATAACTCACCTCAAGTCCCATGATCAGCTCTCAGAAAACAATATTCATTGAGGTTTTTTTTCTATTTTTCCTTATATTTCTTCCGGTTCTGATACCAGCACAAAACTTCTGTTACTGAACATGTTTTCCTAACCTTGTTTCACTGCCTAGGGTTGGTGAAACTATTTTTTAAACTTAGCCAAATGGGCTGCTTTTTCCCACTGAAAAAACTATTGAAACTGGCTTGGTATCTAGAACTGTATTGCAAGCATAGGCATTTTTTACTGGTCAGAAGTCAGATATCTCTCTGTTTCTCCATCACAAAATGCAATCATAAAGTTTCACTGTAAACATTAATCTATTGGGTTACCAATCATGTAAATACATAATCCAATGCTGACAGAAAGTTGGGAAACTAATAAATTTTGTTACTTCATGGCACCAGTATACTGAACTGAAATGAGTCCTCTGAAAATGGGATGTGCTTATAATCTTTTAACAGAAGTATGATCTTCACAAAAATGTTATTGGATATCTGGTGCTAGCACATTTACTTTTCTCCTGTTTTGACATGTTTCTCCTGTATATTTCAAGTGTATGAAACATTAAAGAATCCAAGCTCTTTATTATTCCTATTGCTAAGACAATTAAGATCAGAGTCTTTTGATAAAAAGGTGTTTTCAGAGTTTTGCTTTGAAACTTTTGTTTTATTGCAAATAGAGTTTTCAGTGAAAATTACATCATGTGTGGCCACCATACATTGAAAAAGCTTCCAGATTTGTCCCAAAGACAGAATTGTGCTGATCCCTCTCATTCCTTCAAAACTGTGTTTCCTAACAAAAGCATGCCATGAATTAAATAGTCTGCAGTACCCATAGCTGCAGATGCTTGCTGCACAGAGAATATAGTGAGTTTCAGCTGCATAAGCATGAAGTCTGTGAGCACTGGCAGAGCCTGGGCATGTGCCGGTGTGATCAAAAAGTCACATCAATTTCATACAGGTTTACTCCCAAAGTTGTTCCTTCTTTCCCCCTGCCCAAAGTCCAGCCTGCCTACTCAAGCTATGAGTTTGGACAAAATATCTTTATTCATTAGATTTCTATCCTGAGCTATCCAAAAGGCTCAGAGTGGCTTACAATGAACAAACAACTCACAGTCTTCCCCAAACAACATCCCAACACCCAAGAACTCCAGCTCCTCCCCTCTTCCCAACTACCCCGCTATCACCCAAATTCCCACGCAAGCTAATCCTTCTGCCAATCACAGCCACACCTCCCAACAGGCACTCACATCCATATATAACAAACTTTTTTGCACACAGCCGAGCTTCCTGTCCACCCACTCCCACCATCCCCCTTGAGCCCCACCTTTCTTCCCCAATGTCCCCCACAAGCTTCTACCTCTTCTCTTACAGAGAGGCTTTAGCTGTCACCATCTCTCCAAGAAATGTACACAACTCCTCCCCCACAACAAGCACAATACTAAATTCCTAATACTAAAATAATTATTGGGTGATACACAAGAAAGACAATGAGGACGGTTATTATAATCTGTTATTAGCAGGTTGCCATTTAATAGAAGTGTCATATACAGTGTAATACTAAATTTTTTTTGTAGTTTCTGTAACTTATCACTCCTGTTCCCTCCCTGTGGCAAACTGTAGGGTTTTCTTTTGTACTAACAGCCCTAAATTTGTTATCAGATGCTTTGCAACTGTGGTGTGTAGGAGGGATGCTTGTGTGTATCCAGTTAGACAAATGTTTATTCCATGGTTGTCAAGGATTACAGGTGATTGACTGTACTTGGGGCCTGGTAGTCCCTTCCATTCTTTGGTTCAATATTCCTACAAAATCAAATGTTACCATGCCATTCTTGATGTGTGGGTAGCTTTGGTATTGTAGTCATACATGAATATAATATTTTTCAGTGTATCCATGCTAAAAAGTCTAGTTCCCTTGCATTGGGAAAGGATCCATAGTTTACTCTGCTAGTTATTTTCCTTACTAGGCTAGCTTGAAAGGAATAGACGATATGTCATGTGGGGAAAGCAAGATAGCCTGTTATAATCATGCCTTATGCACCCCAATCCTTAGCTAAATTATATATCATCCTGTACTAGAATCTTACTTAAAACTTGCTGCCTCATATCATCTCCTTCACAAGTACAAGACATCATTTCCAAATGATTTTGAACAATCTAAAAAAATACTCCCATAGAATACCTCATTTTGCTTTCTAAAATAAAAATAATAAAGTCACAGTCTGCAATATGTTTGATATCAGAAAACATTAGAAATGTTTCTTTGTCAATCTTGCTTAGAGTATAATAAAATGAGAAAAAGAGCTCAATTCTTTTCCTACCAAACATTTACTTAAGCAGAATTGTCAAATACCTACTCAGAGGGCACATCTACACAGGCATTTAGTCCAGTCTAGATTTACTGTGAGGTAAGCTACTCAAGAGTGAGGGGTTTGGGTAGGTGTCTACACATGTGAGGATTAGGAAGAAAATTTGCTCCCAGTTCCCTGCAGACCTGCAAATATGCCCTTGCTGCCACTGAAGGGAGCTCCAGGCTCCCCCTGGGTGCTAGCCCAGGGGCTGGCAGGGAGCACAAGGTTAGGAGACAGCTTGCTGCTGGGGTGGGGCAATGTCCCTCTGCCCTAGCAGCAGGGAGCTTCTGGCTCTGACTCCCTGATCAGGGTCCTGGGGCTTGGAAAGAGCTGCAGGGGAGGGGCAGGTGCCAGCCCCCTGTTCCAATCTGCTGGTGGGCCAGCTAGCAGCTACTTCGCTGCTAGCTGGCCCACCACCAGATCAGGGCAGGGGGATGGGATCTACCCTACCCCTGCAGCTTTTTCCAAGCCCTGTGCCTTAATCACCTGATTGGGGCACAGGGCTAGGACCTGCCCCTGACTAGGACAGTTAGTGGCCAACCCTGGGCGGCATGGGGAAGTCTGCATGTGCATCCTGAGGCTGTCTGGAGACTGCCTGGAACAGGACAGTCCCCAGCCACCTCCAGGTTGCACATGCTTCCCCACACAGCCTGGGACTAATTGGGAACTGTTCCGGTCAAGGGCAGGTCCCAGCCAGCTCCAGGCTGGGCAGGGCACTGTTCCCATGCAGGGCACTCCTACACCCTGCTCCATCTTTGCAATTGCGGTTATGGAGTTGGGGGCTGGGAACATGATCATGATCAGGGAGCACGGGTTACAAACTCCTTGCTGCCAGAGCAAGAAGACATGGTCCCCAACCAGGCATGCAGGCCGGGGACTAGGGAACTTGTCCCCTGCCCACCACCAGCTCCATGCTCATGGAGCTGGGTGTGGAACAAGTTTGCAGTACTGGCTCTGCGACTGTGGGGCTGCTGCTGGGAGATGTTTATCTCCCAGCCTGAGTGCCACAGTTGTGGGGCTTGGGCTGGGAGATCCTTATTTCCCAGCCTGAGCCCCACAGCTGTGGAGCTCAGGCTAAGAGATAAGGGTCTCCCAGCCCCCTGCTCCCCAATCACAATGGAGGAGTGGGGGCTGGCAGATAAGGATCTCTCAGCTCCCACTCTTCAGTTGCAATCTGAGAGCAGGGGGCTTGGACCTCCCTGCTTCCAGGGCAGGGGGACATAGTCCCTGCCTTTGCTCCTGTGGCAGAGCTTGCCCCAGCAGTGGGCAGCTCCCAGAGGCAGGGAAGCAGATTTTGCTCCCAGTCAGGCATCTACATGAGCGCTATGGTGCCATTACTAATGCTGAGTAAATTTGGTACTTGCATTTGCAGGTAGCAAATTTACTCGATATTAGGGAGGCTTACTGTGAAGTAAGCATGTATATGTGTACATGCATACTTCACAGTATACTATGTTAATGTGAAGTTAAACATCTCATGTAGACATGCCCAGGGAGTGGTATTTTCGCTCCTTCTATGGTAACCCTTTGGTATTAAGAGTTTTTTCTTAATAAAATAAGAGGTTTCTCTTACTTCATTTCTTAGTCAGTCTGCTTATCTGTCATTTTCTCAGCATCTGATTTGTCACCCAACAGACTTTACTTTCCCAAACCTGTATCTCAAAGACTTAAGAAATGTTACTGCCACCTGAATGTCCTGGCTTTTCTCTGGCCAGCTAACCTACTGATGTCAGATATAAATGGCTTCATAAGGGACATCACTAAACCCATTTTTGTCTTATGGATGTACTGTGCTCCTCCAGAATAACAGCACCCATATGGCCCTTTGTATGTGTGCTGTAAATCCTCTAATTCCTTTCCAGACTCATGCAGCTTTTACAGGTGTCTCGGGGAAAGTTTGTGGCCCAGCTGCCATCTACCCCAGGGATAGTTTCACAATGGGGAAGCTCATGCCGGTGTGCTTTTAATGTATTTAACTATCATCCTCATTTTTATACATAAGTAATTAAGGCAGTTGCACATTTTTTTCCAAAGAGCAGTTCTAATGTATCAAATCACATCCTCATTAGTGCTTAAAAAAAAAAAATCAAGGGATGTGATTAAGGGAGCAGGTACTACGCTCCTGAATATACACGAATATTTTGCCACTCCTTTTGAAACACCAGTAACATGTGTGTGCACTTAGAATATTGAATACCTGTGTTTAATAATATGTAAAAGAATAAACTGCTAAGCCTAGGAAAGACCCGTGGTTAGAATTTCTTTAATTATTATGGGCATAACTTTGCTGCTTGAAATCAGTGGGGCTGTTTGCCTGGTAAGGTACTATTCAATATGAAGGAGACAGAACTGGGTCCAAAGTAGTCTGCATAATTATATATCAAAAGATCTAAACTGAAAAAAAAATGCAAGTTTACCATATTTCCTATAGATACCATATTATTAATTTTGTTATAGAGTTCAGTCTTAAAAAGCAGAGCTGGGCAAAATTTTAAATCTTAAATTTTATTTAGTACTGAATTGGAATGAAAAGTCTTGGAATTTTTTGTACAGTATTTAATTTGCAGTTTATTGAAAAAGGATGGAAAATTTTAATACACTTAAAATATTATGCTTCAGTTGTTCTGACTTCTAAAATCTAAAATATAATTTGAAAATTCAGAATAATAAAGCCAAAATGAAATGTTTTGACCTCATCAGAATGAAATGTTTGATTTACTGTGAACATTTCAATGAAATTATGTTGCCAGGAAACATTTTTGGAATAATGTTTTCTGATTGAAAACTGCTCTATCGAAAATTTTTTACAGAATGTAGTTAAAAGCCATATGCTTAAGAGACACACAATTCCTAAGTTTGATCCCTAAGAATTAGATTATGCAAAAATTAAGGGTATTTAGATCTGAGATTATGTCTTTGGGCCATCACTAACAAGAAAAAGGCCCAGTTTCTGACTCGTATTATATGCAGACCCAAGAGAGCTAAGAGGAAATAAAAACCTAGTTTCTGGATGTTTAGTGGTAAGTCAATGTTGCTGCTATAGGCAGACAAGGTTCTTTAGGTAAATCTGATATCTTTTATCAGACTTAGTTAGAAAATTTCTTCTTTACAAGCTTTCAGGTACAATTACCCTTCATCAAGCAGGGGAAGCGTCTGCACATGGTTTGTGATCTTCCTGGATGGAGTAGTAAAGCAGCCAGAGGCCAGTACATATGCAAGAAATCTAGTCAGTTAAAATATAAATCAAGTTGGTCAATAAGTGAGAAACAGGTGGGTGGGGCTGGGGGGTAGGAAGGGGAATGAATATAGCTGTAGTCAAAGGATGAGCGACAGGAGGTGGGGTGGGGAAAGGGAATGAATATAGCTGGCAAAAAGTGGAGGGTTTACCTGGGGAGTCAGATGTCAGGCACGTTACAATGTGTCATAAATCCAATGTCCATATTTAGTCCATGATTGTTCATATCCAGTAGACTGATGCAGTGAAGTTCATAGACTTGTCTGCCAAAGGTGTTTTATAAATTCCCTTTGAGGATTATAACTGAGTGATTGGAGAGAGAGCAGTTTTCTTGTGGGAAATGTGCCCTGACAGGTAATTGGGTATCGTCGTCTTTGATAGATTTTTGATGTACGTTCATTCTGATGCACAGTTGTTGTTTAGTTTCTCCTACATATTTTCCATCAGGGCATTTGGTGCACTGGATGAGATATGTTGCTACCATTTTACTTTCAACCAAGCCATGGAGCAGGGAGGCTCTGAGTAGGGCTAAGTATGCCAAAATGTAAGTAAGTTCTATTCAGTCAGCAGAAAGGCCATTGTAGTTTGCTGCTGCAGTTCTGTCCCTGAAGGAAATACAAAGCTGGAAGAAATTGTGTTTTATGCTGGTTTTTTGTGGAATGCCATTGCTGCCACTTTGCAAGATTTACTTGTAGAAATGGACATGGTAGATGGAAGCACAGGGGTCTCTGCTTGTTGTGCTCTGAATGGAACTGCTAGGGATCTGTAAGCGTGATGGGCTTTAATTCATCATACCTAGTAACCAAGCAGACATTGGGCTTTTCATTCAACATTATAAAATGTGAGGCCAACCTGTGACAGGGCAGAATGTAACGAAGCCTCTAAAGGATGAATAACAGCATCTTAGCACTTTGACATTTGTTTGCACTAATAAGAAAAATGAGGAATTGGCAACATCAGGTGACATATGTTATTACAGCGTGGTGACGCTCTTCATAAACATTCTCAGAGTGATAAGCAGGCCAGTAGGCTCTCAAGTTAATGATTTTATAAAGGATGTCCTCATACATTGCAATAATGTGCAGAGCTTCCATGTTGCTAGGCATTACATAAATACATACAACACATGCTTTTCATTCAGATCTCGTTGTTGTTTCATCATTCTAATTTGAATAATGTAGCAAGCCTTTTTAGACTATGTGATTTCAAAGCAACGATAAGGCTCTTTGTTTTCCTACATTGTTCAGAAGTAGTCATAAACCCTCCTTAATCTTAGACCCTCATTAAACATTTACTCAACCTATACTCTTCATGTGTGTTAGCTTTCTGATTCCCTTCACAGTTCTTCCTTTACTCTCCAGTTGTATACTATTTTTTATGCTACACCCGAGCTTGAGTAAGATTTTAAATGAACTCTCCATTTCCTGTGGTGATGACTATAGGGGGGACAAGGCTTTTCTCATTATTATCTGTCTACATAATGTGTTGGATCCTCAGTATTTTTCTTCTTTCACCACTACCTGGCTCTGTCACCTACCCTATCTTTTTTCTTATGTATAGGCAGCTACTCTTCCCAGGCTCATTTCTGGTTAAAGTCACAACGCAAATGAGCGTGGAGTGCAGTTTCCATTGCAGATCTACCATTTGATCTTACCAGGCTGTTCTCAACTCTTTCTTGCAATTCTCACCACTTCTGTAGGAAGAAGAGACTGCCTCCTCTTGGTAGCGTAACACAGAACAACTTTGCCCTACCTGACACCTAGTACCAGAGAATAGAACCAGACCCACAAATCCTAATCCAGCTGCCCACCTCTTTCACACTTTTACCATGCTGGCTACTTTGCATAGCTGAACCTTACTCCCTCCTCTCCTGTATTCAGGATGCAGGGTTCCAGCCAGACAGATACCCTCTCTCCTACGCCATAAGTCAGATGTGACACATCAAGCCTTCATTGGACCGGACAGGCCAACCTGATGATCCAGACAGCAAGGAAGGGGTCGCCTGGTAAGCTTGTTGTCCTGTTTTAGGCATCCTTAGGTTCTTCTTCAGCTCTGCTGTGTTTCCTGAAGCCCCTTCTCTTTTTCACCTGGCTGTAGTTGGCAGCATGCTTCTCCTGGAGCATTTATGTTCCAGATGTTCTTTTAAACCATACAGTCCTGTCTTCATCCCATCCCTTGTGTGTTGGCTTCTTCCCAGCTCCCATAAATAATAGTCTCCAGCTAACCATTCAAGAACTGTATGCTCAAACGGGGAAAGAAGGACACACACTCGTAGTATTATGTAGTTCCAGTGAAAGGCTTTTTCCCATTGGAAATATCTGTCCCACTTACGCAGTTTATTTCAGAAAACTTACGTGAACACATCACAGCGCAAACATGAAACAATAATGATAAAAAAATTAGACTGATACAGGAATAATATGGTATATGTACAGCATACCATTATTATGCATACATGATCAAAAGAGGCTTTTTACTTTTCTTATTCATAATTTATTGGGGCTGCTAGCAACATAATATTGACAAGGAGTCAATTATGTTTCATTTTATAAATCAAACTAATTAAGAACCAGATGCGATCTAAGTGAAAAAGATCTGAGGTCAGTGTTGAGTGCCATATGTACTGCAATGCTTTCTTATGACAGAGAGATGTATTGGAATGCTGGGTAAATTTCTGTGCTGCAGTGGGTTTGCCATGCCAGGATAGAATAATATAGTTTTAATTTTCCATGTCAATTATTCCATCATCTTACTCATCTTACTGTACTTTTATTAATAACACAAGCTTTATTTTAAAACAATCAGATGGAAGGGAAAAAAAAGATAAAGAAAACAAAACAGAAAAGGGAAAAATGGGTCAGGTAATTACCGTGCAAGAAGAAATCTTTTTAAAAAATGAAAATCTGGAACATGGATAAAAGAGGAGCTCAATATCCAGAGATAAAAACAAATTAAAGCTTCAGTATAACTTAATTTCAGCTAAATGGTAGGGGAAAATAATAATGAAATTGGCATATCAAAATTGTATTGCTCAGCAGGCAGGAGAGCTTTCTTGGCCTTGATGTTAGTGAGTGCTGTACTTCCTCACCAGGGAATATAATAGCAACAGGGGGAACAGAAGTTGGATCCTTCAGAACTTTTAGAAGTTTTTTCAAATGTACAGAAATATTTTCGTATTTTGTTATATCTTCAACTTCATAGATTTCATAGACATTAAGGCTGGAAGGGACCTTGGAAGATCATTGAGTCCAGCCCCCCCGCCCAAAGGGCAGGAAGTCAGCTGGGGTCATAGGATCCCAGCAACATAAGCATCCAATTTGCTCTTGGAGGTGTTCAATGTAGGTGCTTGAACCACTTCTGATGGCAGGCTGTTCCAGACCTTGGGGGCTCGGACAGTAAAGACATTCTTCCTTATGTCCAGCCTGAAACGGTCTTACAGTAGTTTATGACCGTTCGACCTCATCATCCCTTGGGGTACTCTGGTGAATAAATGTTCCCCCAGATACTGGTGGTCACCCCTGATAAGCTTATAGGTGGCCATCAGATCACCCCTGAGCCTGCACTTTTCCAGGCTAAAGAGCCCCATAGCTCTCAGCCTGTCATCGTAAGGGCTGTTTTCCTGACCTCTGATCATGCGCGTGGCTCTTCTCTGGACTCTCTCAAGCTTCTCCACGTCCTTTTTGAATTGTGGAGCCCAAAACTGGACGCAGTATTCCAACACTCTTGGATCCCAAAGTGTTTTACAAACACTAACTGAAACCTCAGAGCAACTGTGATAATTAGGTTAGAGCACTTTACATGATTTCTTTGTAGTGCTCATTTTCTCCATCATTTCAGTCTGCACTTGTCTTTGGTGGAGACAAGCATGTAGTCAAATATGGCATTAGTACTACGACTGTTCATCATACAGCCTCACTACAGACAGTTATCCATTTATCTATTCCCCCTCCTATTACTTCCCATACCCAATTTCATCACTGTAATGCCGTCATGAGCCATGATTTCAAATTCAGAGAAGACCCAAGGCAAATAAACATATCTTAAGACTTCTAGAGAAGCCTCCATTACTTACCTGGTTATATCTTCTTGGACACTTGTAGGTTTTTCATTCATTTCAGAACTTTGCGTGCTCTGACAGTCTATTCCTGATGTCTGAACCTGTGTATTTATCAGTAAATAAGCAAACTTGACTGGTAGACACACTTCTTGGCCTTCTGCTCATTCCCTTTTACAAATTATGTCAGTATTCTGTAACATTTCAGGTTTGGCTGTGCATACAGATTAGTGCCCTGATTGTTTATGGAAGTATCTAAAAACTGTAAAATACATTTTCTTTCAGTAAGAAAAACTGCTTCCAACACTGGTCTTAGACCAAGTAGGGCAGCCTTACTAAATTCACCAAGGGTTACAATCAGTAGAAACGCAAGGATAATTTGCATAATTTATTCATCATTATTAGTTACACAGTTTGCCAGAGTCATTTGTCTCTTGAGAGAGAGATACTATTTCTTTCTCCACCACTGAATAGTTTGCACCGGAAGTATAAAAGGACTGAAAAATAGAAATGTTCTTTCCCATAGAAAGATAACTGGGTCTGTCAAATTGTTGATTTAAAATTTCCAAAATGCACTGGATCATCTGTCACATTTGTAACTCAAGTTATGTGGGAGTAGAAGAATGAAACTGTTTCTCCACAGCCTTTTCATACCATACGTTGCTTCCTGCTTGGCAACATATATGAGCAGAGTGGCTCTCTATGGTTTGGTTTGTTTTACCGAGTATACACAAGAACCCATAAACATTTTTCAAGACAATATCTTCTGAAAATGTATTGTTTAGAGGCCTCTGCTGGGATGTAAGACCCTTCTAGTTTCACATTTGAAACTTAATCCCTCCAGGTTTTCTGCAAGCAAGAAACAATTCCCTTGATGTAAGTACTCGTAAGCAATATGCTTTCTATCTGTGTTGATTTTCTTGTAAAATTAGGTTAATTCACTATGTAGAAGAAATAATATCTCAGAGCTAGAGGCATTTGTACCAGGGATATTTCCATGGATCTCCCTCTCCTTTTCCCTGATCTGATCATGTGTCAGAGTTATTACTTTAACTCTCAGCTATGGCACTGCAACAGCCTCTTGTACTTCCACTTTCTCCTTACTGTTAGGTTTTGATCTCAGTTTGATTTGGTTTTGCACAGGTTTGATTTTGTATTTTTGAACAGGTGATTGGTGCTTATGGCACGAGGCCATTTTTATTCCCTGTGTTTGCATTTTGGACAGTTACTGGATCCTTGCTCTGATAATGGAGTGTTTCCCTCTTTTATCAACCTCCAACTGCAGGCTGTCAGTGAGAATAACAATTATTTCCTCCACCCCGGTTGTACTTTTTTGTCTTCTAACCACTGGGGTTCAATAGATGAGGAATTAGTTGATATTTCCACTGACAGCCTGTAGTTGAAGCATAGTTACACAAATAGTCACATGCCTTTGCTAGAGTAAGAATCCAGTCTGGGTACAAAATGCAATGTAAAGCACTGATTTGTAATGGTCTCTTGACACCAGCACCTATTAACAGGCAAAAATTCCTGCTCCTCAGTAAAATTATCCTCCTATCAATATAACTGATGCCTGGGGCATTATAAGAAACACGCTAAAAAAAGGAGACAGAGTACAGAATATCTTGTGTAGTACATTCCTCTATCCAGCGTTCCTTCTAAGCTGCGCGGCCGCACAGGCGCGTCTGGCAGCGCAGCATGAGCGCGCCTGTGCGGCCGCGCACACAACGCAGCTTAGAGGGTACACTGCCTGCATCTGATTTCTTTTTTAACTTGGGAGCTAGTTAATGTTTTCCACTTAATCCAAGGCCTTTTCTATATAGGGGAACTATTGTACAATCATCTGGATATAAATTTACAGTGCAGCAGCTGTCCTATACTATATCATATCTGCTCCCCATGGTAGACACTCTTATTTTGCACTAAGAATGTCTTTATGTAGTTTAGCATAATCCACTTTCAAAGCGGTCTGAAAAAGGAAGTCTTGGTGCATAATAAGAATGTCAACACAGGGAGCAATTATACCATTACTTTCCTAAGCTATTTACCCATATGCAGAAGTCTTAAAGTGTTTTCCTTTCAAATATATAGTCTAATCCAGTGGATCATTCCACTGACTTTGATACAACAGGAACATTTTCAATATATATATTTTTAAGAGAGCACTGAGCACCCATAGAAGGAATGGCAAGGTCATATACAAGACTATAGAAAGGTTTTGCATAGATATTAACCTTTTCAGAGACCACATGCCAATATGTCCTGTTTGGCACCAAATACACTAGTGTTGCTCAGGATGTAATGCATTATCTTAGAACTCTTCCAGCTAGGTAGTCATTGTATTCCCCATTATGCAAACTATTTCTATCCTACTGAGGATAGGTGGTTTGGGGGGTGGTCAAATATATTTTTAAATACTTGAAGCCCACCTCATCAGCCTTCATTCAACAGTGATGTAACCGGGGCAGGGCAAGCGGGGCACAAGCCCCAGGCACCAAATATAAAGGAGCACTAGAATTGCTGACCAGATGTCTTTGCCACAGCAGGGACAGCCCTGCACTAATCCTGCCTGACCATAGGATCCAGGCATGGCTGCCTTGCACCAAGCAGTGCATCGGGGGGGGGGGGGGGGGGGG
>NW_017728998.1:14573052-14581297 GCF_001723915.1 Gavialis gangeticus | reverse complement strand
GGGGGGGGGGGGGGGGGTGATGTCCAATGACACTATTTCAGCTCTCGGAGACTAAGACATGGTTATCCTTAACTAAGCAAGTGCATTAAATCCTAACAGTTACAAGTCTAAGTTAAAAGCAAAATAATCTCAACAGTTACGATTCTATTACTGTAGTTAGTCAAAAATAATACAACATGCTTACCCCCCCAAGGTAGTATGAACACAATGTCACTGGGTGATTAGGCCAGCGGTCTTGCCTGGGGCTCCCAGCTCCTATGTCTGAGTTCTGCGCATGATATAATCTTGGATCGGTGATCGGATCACTTCTGATTTTCAGGAGTGTGTGTTCCAAAGTGGGGTTCTTTATCTTCATCTTCTTTACCCTATAGCCACCACAGTTCTTATCACACAGGTGGCTTCAGATTATCTTATCATGCATATTAATAAGCTTGCTTCTGCTATATATGGTTAACCTTCACCAGAGTTATCCATTCTTAGGGATTCTGTCCATTTTAGGTAGGGGTAGGTTTTTCAGTCAATTGTTCCTCTTTTGCCAAGCTAAAGTTCCTTAGTTTAGTTGTCCAACTTCTTGCTTTGGTTATGGTCACTCAGAAAGGGCATTTTTCCATTGTGCTCCCTTCCACCAGGTGCAGGTCACTTACACAACTTAAGCTAAGCATGAAGGCCCAGGTTCTGAGGCTCTCCTGGGGCGTACAGGTGGGGAGGTGAGTAAAATGGTACCTCCCCCATCCCTGAGGAGCCTGTGTCACAGCAGGTGCAGCTCTGGGTCCAATGTGTAGGGTGGGGGAGCAAACAAGGCACCAGGGTTGGCTCTCAGGAAGTCCAGCTATGGGGCTGCTACTGCCTGAGTGGAGCTGATGTTATTACAGCAACAGTAGCCCATGAAGATAAGCCTTCCCTTCCTCCTACCCACATTCCCCCATTTCCCCTCTCCATCCCAGTTGTCTACAAGAATTGGCATACCCTCATGTTACCTCTCCCCATTCTGGGCACTCAGTGAGCTTGTTATTCCTCTGTTATTCAGAGCTGAAATGGATTCCTCTGGCATTAATTGAATATGTAACATATATGGGCAAAATTGTGTTAGCCCTTGTGTGACTAAGTGGCAGTTTTCTAGCCATTTAAGGGGCATTTTTGGCACTTATACACAGTTTGCGATCCACATACATGTGTAACCTTTCATGTGGTTACTTCACATGCTTTGTAGGCTTCACACCAGCTAGGAAGCTATGTACATGCCTACCTGTCCCAGGAAGCGGGGATGGGGGAGGAAACAGGAGGAGAAAGAAGGCCAATTGTTTAAGGCACTTGCCTAGGAACAGGGGACTTGGATACTAGACTTCCCCTTACCTAGAGGGGTGTTTGCCTCTGACAGCTGAAAAAATGTGTTTTTTGTGCAGAAAGAGTAATATATTTCCACCTTGTGAGCATAAAATACAGTGTGGCATGTGAGGTCTCCAACCTCTAATTCAAACCCAAGGAAATGAGGGTCAGCATTTCTAATGTAAAGTATCAAAGTGAGGGTGACAAACCCCCCCTTCCCCAGCATTTATGCCATTTCAGATGTTTTCTATTACTTTTGAACATTTTTCTATGAACAGCATGGTCAGCCTGTATCTGATTGTCCTTGATAGGTAGAGCAGAGAGTAGATAGTAGTGGTGTTCCTCAGGGATCTGTGCTGAGACTTATCCTGCTTAACATTTTCATTAGAGACCTCAGTTCAGGAACTAAATGCATGCTTATGAAAACTGCAGATAAAAAGTGAGATGGGGAGGGGAAAGGATATTGCCAATGCAGGGAAAGACTACATATGTTCTGCATTAGTGCAGGGGGTTGGACTAAATGACTCTTGAGGTCCCTTCTAACCCTATGATTCTATGATATACTCTATCAATTATTATACAGATTCAGTTAACCTTGTAGAGTGGAGAATTAGAAATGATATCAAATATAGCAGTATGAAATGCAAAGTCATACACTGAAAGGCCAATAATTAAACCTTTTCCTATAAGATGAAGGCTCATATACTAGAAGCAGCAAAGGAAGGGCACACACAGGTGTACGGGTCAATCATCAGAGGACCATGGGTTGCCAGTGTGATGCAGCCATGAAAAAAAGCTAGTGTAATTCTGCGATGTAATTCTATATTGCAGAACGTATTCAGCAGAGGTAAGGAATTACTGCAAGACTGCAGGAGGCATTGGAAAGAATCCATTTGGTACAGTTTGGGTCACCATTGTTCAAACAACGTGAATTTAAACTGGAACAGATACAAAGTCTCACTGAATGATTAAGGGAATGGAGAAGCTGTCTTACAAGAGATTAAAAGAGCTTGGCTTGTTTAGCTCAGCAAGTGAAGGTTGTGAGGGGATATACTTACATTTTATAAATATATACACAAGGTGATGATCAGGGAGAGACAAAAGCTATTTAAGTTGAGACTGGATTTTCCCATTTATGTTGCGTGGTAGGCCATACCAGAAGCTTTTCATATTCCTTGCTCATCTGGACAAAATCTTTGGGTATTTATAGTTGTGCTTTGGGAGGGTGGGGATGGGGAGGGGGGAAGTGTTAAAATTAGTGCAGCTCCAAGAGCTGAGCTAATTAAAAGGGTCAGATGTCACATGTATTAGCATCCTCGCACTGAAAAATGGTGGTGGGGCACTTTGAACTAAAGCTCATTGAATGCCATTTTTTCAGTACAGGGATGCTAATATGCATGACACTGGAGTCTGCTGGAGTATGGCAATTACCATGCTCCAGCAGACTTGATTAATTGATTAATCGCGTCTGCTTTGACATGCTGCAATTACGGCACATCGGAGCAGCCTCCCTGCACGTGTATAGGAGCCCTTTGACTTGAGCTAGACTGTTAAACATAGTTTTCAGCCAAAGATATCTTTATCTGAGAGCTGTGCTACTTCCATTTCTGTAGTAATATCTTCAACACTAGTTGTTAAATCCCATTCATAAGATAGGATGAAGAGCCACTGGAAAGAGAGGTGTCCATATTTGATTTGTGCTTCACATTTTTTTTTGGCTTGATGCAAAGATCAGCTTTGAACTAGTTATGCTGCTTAGAAGTAGAAATTTCAGAAGCTGACTGTTTCCTATCTTGGTACCATTTATCCCATGATAAATTGTGTAAGTCACACGACAGGAACTTTGTGTACACTCTGTGTACATCAAAGACTTCAGTATATGCAAAGACAAAGGAGTACAAAGGCACCTGTAGACATGCTTTCACACACAGTACCCAAATTTTACATGAAACCTGGGTGTCTCTGGCAGTCTTCAGTTATCAGGGTTGTAATGCTTGCAGACAGTGGGTACGCATGCACTTTTCCTTTGAAAGTCAGATCCAAAATATCGCACTACATTTTATATATGAATAAAGATTTCTGTTGGCCAAAATTTTCTCTCCCAGACTCCCTTTGCTATGTGCTGTATCTGAGTTGGCTGCTGCTCTCAACCACAGAGGTAGATGTTTTCTGTGAAGTTGTATATATACAGTGAAGCACTTTCATATACACTTTGGCTATAAAACACGCTTGTAAATTTTTAATTAATATTAATCTAATAATAACAATGAATTGTTGTTATCTGCATCCTAAAATGCCTTATAAAAATCATTATCGGACAGCCCGAATCTGTTCAGGGGCCATATTGCACTTCATTATTTCAGTCTTTTAAATTTTAAAGGACATACAACATTTGGTGACATTTACATAAATATATCAAGGCACTTTTTTGCAGTCTTTCACACACATTATTCTCACTGAAGTCAAAGGGATATTTTGTGTATATGATGACTGCAGGACGAGGCACTTTTTAAATCAAAGCCACAATTTTTGAGTTGCAGCAGCTCAAGAAAATATCAAGCCACAAAATTTCATTTTCCTCCTTATTTTGTGGCTTAAAATGCCTTAGCCAATTTAGGTCACATTTAGCTTTGAGTGCTCTTTGGCAGAGATATGCATGCTAAATTTTTTCTCATAGCAAGTTATTATGGCTGAGTTATAAACTCCCTGAAAATAGGGGCTTGTAATGGAACTGCTGACAGAACCTTTATTACAAAAGTACAAATAGGCAGTGCTCCAATAAATTTTGGTCAGTTTTTTTTTATCATCAGTTGGTTACACTGCCACTGTGTTTCAAAGAGAACATTATAAGAATTAATGGCATCACACTACTAGAATAGTATGCTATGTGTGTGGCCCGTTAAATGTTCCAGTATAACTTTGATATGGTTGATATGGTGTATTCTCTGTCCAGTCTAGTGGCATGTTATATAATCTACTAGTACCTCATTTAAAATGTAGTTTGTGTACATATACTATGGGTGCTTTAGTTAATGCACATTAAATCTAGTATCTCTGGGCATTTATACACATGTTCTAGGAGTCAGGTAGGGGAGGGTGCTTTAATTATAGTGGCTTTGAAAGTCTCCTAATGTGGTTTGACTTTTAGAGGGCAGGACTCATTTTAAATGTGAATGGTTTCCATTCATTTAATTTAAACAATTAAACTTTTCCCAGTGCTTTTGAGCTTATAGCTAGGTGGGAGAAGGAACTGGGATTCTTCATATGCTAAAAGTTTCACATGCTAAAACCTGCCCAAGATTTAAATTTACTATATTTACCCCAGTCCAAGATGACAGCAGCAGCAGTGCACAGATTCCTTCTTTCAGCACATGCTCCCTGCCTAGTCCCACAGTTTCACCCTCCCCTCGCTGCCAGGGAGCCTGGCAGGAAAAAAGGAAAGTACGTGCCACCGCTGCTGGCCCTAGCTGAGTGAAGCAGCCTGACTCCCAGCTGATGTAGTTATAGGGGGAGCTCCAAAGCCACTGTTTCTACTTGGAGATGAAAAGCGCAGCTGTAGCAGCATGCAGATTCCTCCTTCTAGCCTGCTCCTGGCCAGAGGGAAGTTTTGCAGAGGGGGAGGTGGGCAGGGAAGAAGGAACCTGTGCACCACTGCCACCCCCTCCCCGCACACTGGCTCCCCAGAGCTCTAGCTGGAGCAGTCTTATACTTGAGGAAAAACTTAATTATCCCCAGGTTGAATGGAAGGGAAAAAAATCTGCATTATGGAATCAATAAATACAGTAAATGTATTTGAAGACTAAATCAAAGGACTTTGCTTCTCTAATTTAGGAGCAATTAAAGCTTCTGTCACCTAAGATGTTCAAGGTTAGATAATCTCTTCCATTAATTTCAATGTCTAAAATGCTACAAGTAAATTCTTGTAGCCCAGTCATCAAAACTAGTTGATTTAATTTTGTTTAAAAGCACATTCAGAGGTAGGATGTTGGCTACTTATTTACCTTAAAGTTTCTTTCTAGGCCTGGGCAAAGGTTCAGTCCCCCATTCAATTCGGCGAAGATTCGGCCGGATTCAGTGGCTGAATCTCCAAATCTGAATTGAATCAGGAGACCCTTTAATCTCTCCAAGTCAAATCAGAACCCTCTGAATTGATTCAGGGAGACTTGGAAAGATTCGGTGACACAGACACAGCTTTAAACGTTTTTTCTATGTACCTCAAAGTACCAGGTGCCTTGTCAATGCTGTGATGCTGGGGCAGATGGAGTGTCCCACAGGAGCATGGGGAGCTCCGCAGTGCACTCAGCAGCAGACCCGCACTTCTGTGGGATGCTTCATCAGTCCCAGCATCTCATCATTCATGAGCCATGCTGGTACCTCGAGGTATATAGAAAAAACATTCAAAGCTGTGTCTACGGCTGAATCACTGATTCTCTGAATCAGCATCAAATCTTCAGATTTGGATTTAGCCAAATCAAATAAGGGACAGTGATCCAAATCAATTAATCAAATCACTGTCCCCGATTTGGGGCGAATCTGAATCCGAATCAAATACGGCCCACTTCACACACCCCTATTTTTTTCCCAGTTCTGGTAACATATTAATGAGACACTCTTAGCTTCAAGCTAGAATAAGGCCATTAGTTTTATTTCAGAAGTAGGATCAATTAAAAATTTATTGTTAGTTTTCTGAAACTTATGGTTAAATTAACAAGATAATAGAATTAAATATAATATGTAGATTTAAAAAATGATCTATCAGCCTATGCAGATGATTGTGTTAATAGCTTGTATTGAATGCTAAGCACATTTGACAACCATATCATCTCTTTTCCAAACTTGAGCTTGGCATTTTGCATTAATTCTCATACTTTACTGATGTAGCATTCACTCTACATGACATGTAGGGATGTGATCCGAATAAAGCAAATCATGTCAAAATGATATGATTATTAGTAAACAAAGTTGAGACTGACTTACTGAGCATGTTAGACAAAGTTGAGGGGCCAGATTCTGTGCTGACCTAATTCTGGCAGCTACATCAGACTAACTCTCCTTTCAATGATGAGGGCGTAAAGGCAAATTAGGTCCATTAAATTCAATGGAAGGAAACAGACATAAAATTGGTGTGAGTTAGATCAACATCAGAATGACTGATTTTAATGAGGTTGTACAGGATGTATTTCAGTGAAAATCATGGTGATCATATAGAATTAATACATACAAAATATTGTGGTGTGGGACATTTTGCATGAAGGAATAGTTCCCACCCTGGAGGCTAAGACACCTGGAATGTAGGCCATATCTTTTCCTTAAGGAAAAAACATAAGCGTCAATTAATGAAGAGAATAACAGATAATTGGGTTAAAATCTAGGGGTTGTTGAGATTAGTGGATTTACTGTACATTTGGAAGGAGAACAGGAATTGTCCCTAAATCTGTAAGTTTCCCAGGTGAATGTTCTGTCATTTCTGCAAAAGGCCCAAGTGTGCTAATGAAGGCAGTAAAGATTCTTATTTATACCAGTAATTGGGCACAGCTACATTCATTAATATGCTTTTCCCAATGCACATTACGTTTAGTACCTCTGGGTGCCTGTACTTGAGTGCAGAGGCTGCTCCAACACACTGTAGTTATAGAGCAGACTCAATTAATTGCTTGAGTCTGCTGGAGTGTGGCAATTACAGTGCTCCAGCAGCCTCCCACATTTCACGTATCAACATTTCCATGCTTAAAAATGGTGGTGAGGGCGCCTGAACTAAAGCTTGTCAAACAAGCTATAGTTAATGTGCCCCTGCCACCACTTTTAAGTGCACACTGATACCTGAAATGCATGATACACTGCCTCCCATCCCTGGAGCATGTGTAAAAGTGCCTTCTAATGTGAGGTACTAAATAAATGCACATTAGGCTGCCCTACTGTGCAGTAGTGAAAGCACATGCTTTTTTAGTTACACTTATTGCTCAGTAGCCTATTTTTAACGTGCATTTGCATATTAGCATGAGTTTTGAGGTGATGCTTTAATGCACAGTAAAATAAGCTACTGCAAATTAAAATGCATGTGTAGATGCGCCCACTGACAATCAAGTAGGGAATAAATATATAATATCACAAAAACAAGGTTACTATACAATAAAACCCTCTTTAATTCTAGATTTCGTGATTTTTAAAATCCTTTTCTAGATCTGGCCCCAATATTTCTGTGCCTTATCCGTAATAGGGATGATCATAAAAATTGCAAGGCCCTCAAATATAATGCTAGAGATAAATATTTTAGATTGGTTTGGAAACAAAAATCTCCCTTTCCACATGTGGGTAAAAAAAAGTAGAGAGATTTTACATTGTAATAATGGGCTTGTTGCTTCACCTTCCCATTAGAAATAAAACAAATACAGCTTCATACATTCAAAATAGTAGTAGTGTTTCTGTAGGATGGCCTCATAGGCAGAGGAGCTTTTAGCTTTCAAAGGATTAGCAAACCAAAGTCTCAAATATAATAGTTGCTGCTGACTGAGAGTGACCATATAGATATGTTTGATTACAGCTCTGCTGGACTAAAGGTCAAGGGGAAGTTTTAGAATACTTAAGAGACAATTATCTAAAGTTCAGACTTTTCCAAAGGAAAGAACTAGAAATGACACAGACAGTTATCTAAAGTTCACATTTTTCAAAGGGAAAAAATAGGGGAAATGCCCATTCTTTCACCTTGGCATTATTTGCCTATATTTTTTATTACCTAAGAAATATCTTGTGTACAAGTGCTGCATTCCAGCAGAATAAACATTATTATTTCCCATTTCTAAAGAATGTTAACATACCCACAGCGCATCATAAAATATTTTATTTATAACTGTATATTTTCTGAAGCACCCTTTATCTCAGCAAGGATAGAAATGCGTTGGGATGATTATACCCCTGTTGA
>NW_017728998.1:14566657-14568052 GCF_001723915.1 Gavialis gangeticus | reverse complement strand
CCAGCAGAATAAACATTATTATTTCCCATTTCTAAAGAATGTTAACATACCCACAGCGCATCATAAAATATTTTATTTATAACTGTATATTTTCTGAAGCACCCTTTATCTCAGCAAGGATAGAAATGCGTTGGGATGATTATACACCTGTTGATCCAGCCGTTAATTTCTGGTATATACAAGTATTATTTTTTAAGCAGCTGGCATGGGACCATCAAATACAGGGATGTGAAAAAGACCAATGAAATTATCCAGTACATCTCATTGCAGGTGCACCATTCTTCTCTGTGATCTGCTCTCTCCTGTTTTATTCAATATTTTAAATGATTCAGAAAATCTAGGCCTTCCTATTGAAAGCTGTTCTTCAGACTAATAGATTTCAAAATTAGGAAGTCAGACTATGTCTTTCAGTCATCTATTATATGACTTCCATTATAATATACATGTGACAGCGTGACATGTGACATAATACAATGTAAATGACATAATTTTATCAGCCAACTAAAATTTTACAGCACAAAAACTTTTTTCTTCATATCTGGGGTCTGCCATCAAATTTGATAGCACCCATCAATCTGTTTTTTCAGAAGATACATCACAAATTGTGATGTTCATGAAAAACAGGTCAGTCTGAAATATCCGTGAATGCTTCAGTGCCCACATGGCGTGGTTATCAAAAATCAGGCAAAAATACTATAAAAGCTACATCATTTTGTATCAGATTACTTTTGGTTGAGTGGGACATTTCTTTTTTTACTCTACAGATTATTCAAAGGCCCATGCTCATAAAATATTCCTGTGCATGATCAGAATGATTTGATTTGTTTATTCTGAAGTACTCGGTTTCCGAACAGATCTTGTGTATGTATATAACTAATGCATATATTTGCATGGGTGCATACATTGAGATATACAAAAGTACTCAATTTGTTTCAGAAACAACATTTTCTACCTTGTCATGATCAGATATATTTTATGTCATTTGCACATGTGCTTTCCAGCTGTAACCAAGAGGTTCAAAACTTTGATCTCCTTTTGAAACCTTTTACACTTTTGTGAACATGCTGCAGCTTAATGCAAACAAAGAGACATACGGTCCCCTTCCAAGGCAGTATGGATGAATTACCTTCTGAAGCCACAAACTAATGTTAGCATAGTCTGGGACTTGTGATAGCCTTATGATTTTGTGTCCTCTCCCATGGTGGATAGTGAGAGGCCTGGGCCTTAGACAACCTCCTCTATTCCTCATGTGGGGAAGGAGATCAGATCGCAGTGGCTTTTTCTGGTTCTGTTGGAAGCAGGAAAGTGAGAACTGAACACCTAAGTTCATAGAGGGTTTCCAAAGGTAGGAGTATGAGCAGTGCCTTGTTTGGTGGAAGTTTTATATTGGCAGTG
>NW_017728998.1:14560240-14561657 GCF_001723915.1 Gavialis gangeticus | reverse complement strand
TGGGGAAGGAGATCAGATCGCAGTGGCTTTTTCTGGTTCTGTTGGAAGCAGGAAAGTGAGAACTGAACACCTAAGTTCATAGAGGGTTTCCAAAGGTAGGAGTATGAGCAGTGCCTTGTTTGGTGGAAGTTTTATATTGGCAGTGCCTCTGAAGACGCACATTTAATTTGTTGGGTTTTTTGCTCACTGGCCACATTTTCACAGAGAGGATTCTGTTACAAGACAAGAATGGATGGCTGAATTCATACTTAAAGCACTGAACTGGGCCTCAGGAAATGGAGTTTCAGTCCCTGACTCTCTTCCTCAGGCTTCTCACGTAACCTTAGACAAGCCTCTTATTTGTTTTGTGGTTCACTTCCTAATCTATTACATGAAGAGGGATAATCTTTCCTTCTCCCAAAATTTTATCTGTCTTGGCTATTTAGGGTGAAATTTTCAAAGAAGACTTAGCAAGGTAGACACTCATTTCACTAAGGCTCCTTTCCAAAATCCCAGCCTAGCACTGTAAGAACTGCAAAGCACAATTTCTTACCATGCAGGTACAGTACACAGAACGTAGGGACACCAATTGCCTGACAAAAAAATGCATATAAACAGTAAGATTAAATTAAGGCATTTCAATATCCTACAAATGTGCACATCCAGGTCTCTGGTACAATTAATCTAGCACAGGGGGAATCAAACATACAGCTACCAGAAGTTGAGGGATGTGGCCTGTCAGAGAACTTGGGGTTCCCGGACCCTAAGGGACATGGCCATCAGCTGCTGGACCCCAGACCCATGATGCCACCTGTATGCAGCCCCATTCTCTCACCTAGCCCCGGACCCATGCCGCTGTCTGAACACTGCCCAACTACAATTGTTACTGGACCCATAGATCTGGCCTAGGAGAAGCCCAAACTGGATCTGGCTTGGAGCCTGGGGTAACTTTGACATCCCATATCTAGCACTACTCTATTGAGCTGTAAAGCAGCCAGCAAGAGATTGGAATAAGTTGTCTGAAAAGTTGACAGACCTTTCCCCCAAAAAATCAGGCCTGAAGAATGGAGGTGCAGGTCTTAAGCAGGGAAACTTTTAGTGGCACAGGGATCGAAGATTGAAGATGCTGTAATGGAGGCATATGGAGCTGCAATGGATGCTAGGCTTCGTTCTCTTCCTGGCCTCAGAGAGTTACTGTTAACCCTCTCACAGCCACTGCTGCTGAATTGGCTGCAACTTTTGGTGGAGCAGCCAAAAGCTAATTTGGCAATGGCTATGATCTGATTGAAGCTTGAGTTTTTGCCTGAAGCAGGAAGTTTGATGACTGAGGGTGACTGCGCTTCTCCATGAGGTTAGTTCTGGCCATGGCTCTGGAAAAAAAAACCAGTTTTTCTTCATTGTTTCTTCCCAAAACAAATTGTATGCCCTTTTTTTTTTT
>NW_017728998.1:14556183-14560032 GCF_001723915.1 Gavialis gangeticus | reverse complement strand
TCTTTTTTGTTCATAACAGATATTGTGTTTTTTGTTGTTTTTGTGGGGGGGGGGGGGGGGGGAGGGGATGTGATATGTGAGAAAATACAGTGCATTGTTTGATTTCATATTTCTAGTGCCAGAATGGTACCAGATCATCTCTGAAGCCTTATTGCATTTTTTCTCATTTATTCATTTACAATTATAAAGAGTAGTCTCAATTAATAATCCATTCAACAGAGTTTACCAGACTTTTCTCTGCCTGCAGATTACCTGCAAACAGAATATATTTTTTTCAACTGTACTCATTCACAGTCATTTGCAATATTACTTTTACAGCTAATCTTTGAACTGGAGCTTGGTCAAGTTCATTGCAAGCTCCTGATTAGATCTTGGGGCATTCTAACTCCATTCTCTGGTTGAAAGAATCCAAGTCATGACGGTGCTTCCTTGTGTGCTAGTGTTATGCGTATAAATGTGTTGCCCTCGCCTAGGATCTGGACCTGTTTTTCTAAGTACTTCACAAACACAAAGACAGTCTCTGCCCTGAAGAGCTTACACATTAAGATATAACTCTGTTAATATACATTTACTGGGTGTTGTTCTGGGTCTCTGCCTTTGAAAAATCTGGCCTTAACCTTGCAGATTTAATGTCTGAGATATTAACACATTAGTATCATTGTTCAATGAAGTCAAGAGGATCGGTCACCATAAATAATAGTATTAAGCATTGCAGAAGGCGTGTGAATTAATAGCTGTTTAAAGAGGTGAAATGTTCTCAGCATCTCTCTGATAGGATTTCCCTTTCCCTCCCCCCATTTTTTTTTTTTTTTTTTTACCTAGAGATGTATATTTGGCTGCCAGATTTATGTTACATACTTTTGAATTAACTTAGTAGAGTTTGCTTTGTGGCAGTTCCCACCCAAACTCTATTATTGACAGCTTTACCACTCCTTTTTTTTAAAGCTTTCTGTGAGGACATCCACCACTTGTAGAATGAAAGAGGAAATGAATAAAGTTACCTTCCATTTTCATATATAAAATGAACAGAATATTTTAATAAGAGCATTCTTACTGCTTTGCCAGTTCTCCCAAAGGACTCTTTCCATTATGGAGAAACTGCTTTTTTTTTTTTTTGCTTTTTTTTGTAGGACTCAGAAGTGTGTACAAAAAGCCCCTTAAGATAATGGCTTTCATTTCAAAACATGTACAACACACTTTAGCTCCAATAAACATAAAGAAATACACATCTCTGCAGTGCTGCGGTTTCCAGCTGTAAAGTTTCCAATTAAAACTCTTTCTTTCTTCATGTAAGTAACATATCCAGCATGGAGAACAATTTCAAGCACACAGTCTTTAATGCCATTAATGATTTGATCTTTCTGAGAGCATTATAAAAAAGAGAAAGAGGGAGACAGCAAAAGAGCTAGGCAGGTGTAAGGTTACACAGCAGGAAAATCCAGTGATCTCAAAATATTAAAGAAAGTGTTGGGGAATTAAAGAAACAAGATGATGTGAGCACAAACAGTGACACTTGAATGTAAACTGGCTGCTGGTGTTTCATTCTTAAGGACATTTAAAAATCATAAATACCATTTTCAGTGAGCGTCTTACAACCTTGATCAGCGATTCCCATCCATCTGTGTTTTACACCTTGAGAAATGTAGATTGAGCTCAGTACCATGAAGACTGACCTTACTCCCAATATTCTTTCTTTATACATGTAAGGCAAATTTTTCAGGGCCCGCATATTCCTTAGTAAAATCAATCATAAACGTGGCCTTTTATTTTGAAGCTTGTATCAGTTTTGCAATATTGCATTGTGATCATAGCACTTTCCACTTGCCCTTTTAACCTTTTATCCAGGGTTTCTCAAAGGCAAGGTAGGAATTCAGGGGAGTTGGGAGCTAACAAGAAACATCTGGCGCTGTGCAAGTCAGGTTCTTCGTTGTGCTTATTCAAACCATTTTGGTCTACAAATCACACTGGACATCTTGCAAGTTCATGCTCCATTGTCACTTTTTGATTCCAGCTGTGCTGGAAATATTTCCATAGCAGCCTATTTCATGGTAGTTTGGCAAATCTGCTTGTAGACAAAACTAGTAAGAATGGAGGCAGCTGCAAAACTAATTTAAAAAATATGTTCGCTGAACTGTTTTTGAATCAGGCTTTGGACATGCTGTGAGTTATGGTTGGTTCTTATTTTATCATAGCAGGAGCCAAAGCTGCTAGCATGAATAAGATTGTACAATAATTTCTATTCTTCTCTCATGATTTTTGTCTTTTTTAATTGTTGAAATTTCTGCCTTTTTTGGCTGGTAAGTTGCAGGCTGGGGCTCCATTTAATGTTCTAGAGGTTTTTGAAAATCTCAGAAAAGTACCAGAAAAGTGGTGGATGTGGTTTTTCTGTTGTTGTTTTTTGGGGTTGGGGTTTTTGCCATTTTGTGTCACATCCACTTAATAAGGTTCTGCCATGACTTCCTTCTTTCCTCTGATATAGTAATATGTTCTTCTGCTGGAGCAATAGTTTCTTCAGGAAATGGGTTTGCTTTGTGCAGCCTGTTGTATTTTGTGTATGTTATGTTGGTTTTGGTGTTAGGCCTGATGCATAGCTCCTTCTGCAGCATCTTGCGTTGGTCTGTTTTAGATGGTCTAGCATTTTACAAACTGCTTATAGTTTTCTGGTATTGGTATTGTTGTTAGGTGAGTAATAGCATCCAACCTCAAAGAAAAAGTTAAGGCCGTCATGAAGACAATCAAATCAGTGTGATTTAGTTGGATGTCAGAGTTAGTGACACCATTCAAGCTGTTTGGGCAGAATGAAACTTGCACTGACTTGTGTTACAACCCAGTCAGTCGGTGTGTTGTAATGTAGTGCCCCAGTCACCCCTTTTTGTGTATCCATTTAAGTACCTTGCATTGGAATTATAACACTGAAACTAATACTATACTCTTAATTTCAGGTGTTGTTAAAAGAAATGGTGAAAATGACAAATTATGCTCAAAGTTACACTCGCATAACCATTGGGAACTGTGAAGTTTCCCTGGATTTATATTGGTACAAAAAAACCCAGCAGAATTTGGCTTTGAATGAAGGCTATATCTTAACTACTACGTTGTCTGAACCGTCAGAAGCTAGATGAACAACTTACACTCTCATCCTCTACCACCTGTTTTGCAGAATAAGAAACATCTCCTTTCCCATCGTTTCTATCTGGTACATTGCCAGAGAATTGCTTGCATCTGGTGAAACTCTGGCAAAATGGGCTCCTTCCATTTCCCCTAGCTCATAGCAAGGGTTTATGTTGTCATTGTGGGTTAAATGTGGTTATCGTGACCACTATGGATGTATCTGAACAATGTATCTGAATTCCACATACCCTATCAGCCTGGATTATAGGCACGGTTGAAGCCTAAATTTTGAATTTCTTTCCTGGTGCAAGCTTAATTTAGAGCCTTGTTAGTACAGAAAGCAATTTTTGTGTATGCAAGTTCCTTTGTTTTGCTAGAAGTAGCATGAATAAATAACTAACATGAACAGCGCTATAATGAAGGATCAGCAGGTTAATTAGAGAGATGAGTGGCAAGTGATCGTCCTCCATCTTGCTGAGCACCTGCTGCCAAGTTAATTCATGCAGCAGCATCGGTGTCTGCTCCTGGAGGAGCTGCCTGCTGCTTTCTCAGCTAAAAGTGCTATAAAGGAAGTGTCCACAGAGAGTGGAAAGCAAATCAGATGAATTGAATTTATTACTAATCTGTTGGTGTCATTTTCAAGTTTTAGCAACTAAATAGAAAGGCAAGCTGGGGGTTTAGGCAAGGCACTTAGAGGCCTAATTTCCAGCAGCACCTGGTGACATTTTCTTTTCAGAT
>NW_017728998.1:14540601-14556013 GCF_001723915.1 Gavialis gangeticus | reverse complement strand
AAAAAAAAAAAGGAACAACAGTCCCTGCAGCAAAATTGAGCAGTTTGCATCCATTAGCAAAATGATTCCCTTGATTCATTCTCTGTTTTTGTTGTGGTGATGAGAGTTAAGATTGTCACACATTTCCCAGGCAGCTGGAGTAAGCCCCACCCTTGTTTTCCCTCCATCATGCCACCCACAAGGTGAAAGCTCCTTTTCATTTAGCTTATTAGTATTCTTCAATACCTGCGTTCTCTTCCTTCTTGTTATTTGACTCTTACGTTACATTTACATCACAGCGTAGCTGTATTGGCCTTGTATTGTACTAAGCATCCTAGAATGATAGAAAAATAGGCCTAGAAGTAACCTCCAGAGGTCATTTTGTTCAGGCCCTTCCAAAAGGCAGGAACATGCCTGTCTAAACATCCTAGACAAATGTTTATCTAACCTGCCCTTAAAAATAGACTCCACAATCTCCTTGGGTTAATCTGTTCCAGTATTTCCCCACTTTCAGAGGTAGGAAGTTGTTCCTGATCTCCATCCTAAATGTCTGCAGAAACCTAAAGGACTGCAGATCCAGGCTAAATGTCCCTTGTTGTAATTTAAGCCATCACTTCTTTTCCTGTCCTTTGTGAACAGAGGGACCAGTTAATCACCATCTTCTTTGTAACAACCCTTTTTTGCATTTAAAACCGGTTATCAAATCTACCTTCAGTCTTCTTTCTCCAAACAAAATAGTCCTTTCCTCTCATGTCATGTTTTCTAGCACTGTGATCATTTTTGTGTCACTGTTTTTTCTAGCGTGTTTATGTCTTCCTTGAAGTGTGGTACCCAAAACTGTCACAGTACTCCAGGTGAAGCCTCACCAGTGCCGAACAGAGTGGAAGAATACGTTCCCAAGGCTTACATACAATCCTCCTGTTAATACGTTGCAATGTTCTAGTAGCTTTTTTTTTAATTATTCATGTTGCACTTCCTCCATACTAAATATGTGGAATGCTAAGTGGTGTTAAAGTTAAAGTGTTCTGTAGGCCTTTGCACATTAAGGTTACTGCCATTTCTTCTCTGCACAGCTCTGACTTGCCACAAGAGGGCTGGTAGGCAAGGGTGTTGCCAAGAGCTCACCTGGGCTCTACTCCTGCTCTGGGTAGGGTGGAGGAGCTGAGAGCAGTGCATCTTGGGCTGCTGGAGGACTGTAAATTACTCATTTTACTTTCATTGATCAGGCTGAAATTAACCTAATGTGAGCTAGGTAGCACAGCCCAGAATTAACCCTTGCGTGAAGTGGAATAACTTTGAGATGCTCAGAGGGCAAGCTTTATTGTGGGGACACTTGTGTTTTACATGCCCTTGGTATGGTACATGGAGGGGAGGGGGTCCTAACGTGTAATGTCACTCTAGAGTATTGGCTCATATTTAGTTAACAGTCCCACGTCATTTCCATAGTACTGCAGCCTAGCCAGTCACAAAAGCTTCCTCTTCCAATTGTAAAAAGAAAACTATGTTAATAAAATCATTGTGGTTTGTATTTTCTGAAGTTATGTATATATTTCTACTTAGATTTTATTTCTGCATTTGATTGTTGCATCCTGAGCATAGTACTTTGCACTTATCCTTATTGAAGTTACTCAGCTGCAACTCCTTTATCATGGCCATTCTAAATCCTAATCTCTTCCTCCAAAGCATCTGCTATTCCACACTGCTTCGTGACATCAGCAGTTATACATATAGCTGCATACTGAATAACATTCCCTGTCTCACAGAGCTTGGTTACACCTGTCTCTTCCCTTCCAGGTTACCAAATGTTGATTGTTATTAACTGTGAGCAGTATCTTATTAACTTTGCATATGCTCTCATTTGTTGAGGCACGTGGTAACCGTGCCAGTCTATCTTTGCTCTCCTCTGTCTTATTTCCCCCCAGTCACTTTTTTCCATCTCCTTTATTCAGTTCAGCCACCCTCATGCTTTGCTTTTACACAGTCCGTATATCCCAACCATGTCCACCTCCTGCCTTCTACATCTTTATCCATTTCTTTTTCTATTCTGGTCCCTCTTTCTGCTCCTCTCTGCAGACTTTATTCTCCTCCCACCCATGTTATGCTGCCTACAGCTATGTACATCTTGAAACAAGAGGAGTCCCTACAGGCTTCAGTGTTAAAAGGCTTTTTGTGTCCACCAAGTGAGTCCATCAAGTAGGGTGGGATGGCAGATGCTTTGGTGGACAATATTAGGATTTAGAATAGCCTTGATAAATGTGTTTCAGCTGATTTATTTCAATAAGGACAAGTGCAAAGTAGCACACTTAAGATGGAACAATCAAATGCAGAAACACATTTAAGTAGAAATATATATGTAACTTCAGAAAAGACAAACCACGACATAATGAATTGGAAGAGGAAGCTTTATGAAAGGCTAAGGGACATCACTGTGCAGAAGCATGCCCTTACGGAGGCATTAGGCAGTCAGCAGCAGCAGCTCTAATCTGTTGCTCTGTGGCAGAAGCTACAGCCATCAAGGCACTGTATGTCTGGACTCAGTCTGGCCTTTGGACTCTGTCTCTGTCATCTAAAGGAAGGATGGTAGGTCTAGGCAAACCTCCAGTCTTTCATACTCTTGCCTAGATGTACACACTGAAGGTCTTGGTGTGCTAGTCACATAGACCTCTTGCGTGTACACCATCATCCAAAGGATCAACAGTTGCCAAGTGAGTTACTGGATTCTCTCTTTTATGGAAATTTTGAATAGGGTCCCCTAGGGGCTATAGCTTCTACATTCATGTTTTTGTTTGAAGTAGGTTATAGGGAAAGTGCAAAGCAAGAGCAACAGCCATTAATGAAGCTTGTTGTGGGTATTGGGCAGAGTAAAGAGACCTTTTTTTGACCTTTTTTGTTCATGATTCATCTGTGCCTGCACATTCTACACAATCTTCTCATTAGATCAGGGGTGGGCAAAATGTGGCCCGCAAGCTGGATGTGGCCTGCCAGGCCTTTCTATCTGAACCATGAGGTCCCTAAAAAATTTAGAAAATTAATATTTATCTGCTCTGGCTGCCTGCCATGCAGCTATCAATGGCTTGCCAAAACTCAGTAAGTGGCTCGCGCCCCCAAAATAATTGCTGGCCCCTGCATTAGATAAAAGAGAACAGCCACAAGTGCTGTGTCAGAAATGGAAAGAAACAGAACCCACTCACAAAAACAGCAATTTCTTTTCATCCACAAACAGCCTGCGGATGGGAAAGTGGAGGCCAGGGCTGAGGTGCATGGATGGGGCTGGGAAGGCTTATTGCACAATAAGGAGGGCAGTGCTAGGATAAGTGTGGAAGGGGCACTTACAGTGACATCTGTGAGGGTGGAACACTGCAATACAAGAAGTCATTGTATGTTTCCAAAATATGGATCCATTATCACGAGGACAGTAAAGGAGCTCAGAAAGTACCATGGCTGGAGTCCCACATTTCTACTAATTTTTTTTTAGTGTTTTTTAATCATAAAGAATGACAGAATGAAAAAGAAAAAGTAAGAGGAAAGCAGTGAATAAGACAAAACAGTATGAATCCCTGAGGTTGCACTGAGAACCTTGAAGGGTTCCTTTGACTTCAGTCAGTAGGGGCTTTACCCAAGTGTTTTTTCATTGTAGGATTAGAGCATTTTTTTTCCTTTGGGGGCCTGAAAGACAGGGACAGTGATTGCAGCTTCTCAGATAATTTTTAAATGGCAGTCATTTAAAAACAACAAGAATATATTGAAAAATCTGACTAAAAGTACCTAAATGAAAAAAAAGTCTTGGTGAATGCACCCTATGGTACAGGGCAAGATTATTTCTGGCAAAAATTTAAGTAAAAATATACACATAACTTGAGAAAAGACAACGCAACGTATAATTTTATCACGGCACTTTTCTTTTTAAAGTTGGAAGAGGAAACTTTCTGATGAGCAAATCAACAACAGAGTGTATAAGATGACCCTTAGGAAAGGCACTAGATACCTGAAAATTTGTCCAGCAGCTCTCCCAGCTATACAATTGGGCCAATAAAAGAGATCACAAAAAACCTTTGCCTGTTGTTCACATCCTAGACCATGACAGCTGCAGCAACACTCAAACCCTACTACAAATCATTCCCCATTACACTATGCCTGTAAGATATTTTGGGTTGTCTATGCCTATGTATATTTTGTAGCTACCCTTACCCAATTACATTTATCTGTTTCTCTATTTGATGGAGGTATATCATACATAAGCATACGTAATGAAGAAAACCAGAACAAAGTACTGTTGTTAAAAGTTGTCAGAAATTAACTAATCACTCTGTTGGTTTTTTCTTCCTTTTCCCCCTATCCACTGTGTCTTTATGCCTGCTTGTTTAGTGTTTTGTAGATTGAATTCTCTTTGGGGTGCACTTTCTTGAATGCTTATACCAGACACGATTGTTACCCCTATAATGATGACTGCAATGGGGGCAATAAACAGTCAATCCAAAAAGAATAGTCTTACGATATTTCTAAAGTGCAGCAGGGACTTGACTGACGACAGGATCATAGGAACATATATAAACCCCTCAAATATCTCCTGAGTTGCACTGAATGATTTTTGAGTTTCCTTTCAGGATCTGAGATTTAATTCTGTCTATCATATGAACATCCCCCATCTTTTCAGGGGGTTTTTTTTCTCTCCATGTGAACCACATGACCCTCCCTCTTCAATTTCATTTCTTTCATAAAAAGGCATTTAGTAATTGTGTCAGTTTCATTTCATAACACAGAATACCAGGAGACCGATTTTTCTTGGTATTTGAAGAACATTTACTTTGGAAATGCAGGAGAAAAGAGACTAATGAAAAGAGCTACAATCTACCTCTCAGACCCAAATGTGATGCACAAGTCTAGCTTTCCATTGTCCATCACTTTTATTAGGTTTCTCAGGAAGATATATAAACACCCCTATGCTGGAGGCCTAAGAAATCTGAGGAAATCATTTTATTAATCTGTCATATTATTTTTATGAAAGAACATACAAAGCAGGGTAATATCAACAAACTCTACTGGGACATAACTCATAACAATGAATTCATTTTTCTTCCTCTGAATAAAACAGTTTAAAATAAGAAAAATTATTAAGTCTTACATAAATCAAAGTGTCTTGCATATTTTAAGTGATTTCGCACCATAGCTGGAACTTGAACATTGTGGCATATTCAGAATCATTTATATCTAAAAGGGATAGGCTGTTCAATGTCTGGAATCTATGGTTACCTAATAGCAATAGAAAATCTCATACGTTTTGTGAGGATTCAATCATTTTCTCTGAGAATCTGAATCATTTTTGATGTACAACTACAAAGAGAAAATCAGCATTCACCACATTCTAGTTTTTACACCATTGTCTATACTTAAAATATAATATATGCAACAGTAAATGTAAGTACTGCAGGAGCTCTATCTTGATAATTTTTATGGGGTTCATTTGCTGAAATCTGAGAGAGAGTGAGTTTTGACTGTGAGAGAGGGAGAGACAGCAGCAAGTCTGATTCTAGTTCAGAAGTTGTCCCAGGATTAGCTTCCCATTGAGCTAGTCTGGTTAGGACAGGCCAGTATTTATATCCAACATGGAAATGATGTGGTTAGCATCACATTTGATGGCCTATGTCCCCTCAGCCCCAGTGACCATACACGATCCCTTAACAGTTTGGCCTTTGTAGCCATTTCATTGCTATGTAGCTCAGAAAGGAAGAAATAGCCTACCGTTAGTCAGAACTGATCTCTGATAGTAGTCTATAGGAAGTCTGTTGAAGCAATCAACCAGAACCAAGTTTGAAGTAGAGCGTTCAGAGTGTTTTTGTGGTAAATCCATCCTTTCCTTCTCTCAGCTTTTCCATGCACACTCTTTTTGTAGCTACTTCGTGAGTTCTTTTGCAAAACATGAGATGTGCTGTCAGTGACCGAAATCATGTGCTGGTATAAGTAACTTTATATATGAAATTCCATTGAAGTTAACGGCATTACTCTTATGTGTAAAATTAAGCATGTGCACAAGACTGCAAAAGTTAGAGCAGTTATGTTCTGAGATCACTTTTGTCCTGCTGTTTTCATAAGAAACGAGGTCTGACTTCTTCCAATGTAATGAACATGAATAAATGTTCATTACTTCTGAATTGAGGCCCACAGCTTCCAACTCACTCTTCTGTTTGTTTTCTTCTGTTCACTAATTGCTACATTAACAAAAAAAATTGCTTCTTTTATTGCAGGTACAATACTATGTTGTATTTATAATCCAGGGAACATTTTGTTTTAATTCATGGGTGTACTTTATTAAATAAGACAATAACAGGTGGGATTGTTTTAAATAGAACTTTTCCATCCACTGTCTTCATTAACTTAGTTCTTACGACTGTGTGCGAGAAGTTTGGTGCCTGGTTATATACTCGGTGGAGGGGTCGGGTTAGGGGTATGACAAAGGATGTATGTTTTTACGGAGGGGATTTATGAACTAGAAAAAAAGTTTTGTTTTCAGCAGCTCTTTTGAAATGATGCAACTATTTAAATTTTCATTTTTCCAGATAATACTCTCAGCATTTTGGCAAAGCATAGCGGATTCAGCCGTCAGAAGCAAGAAGTATATCTTTTACCAATCATTATAAGTGATAGTGGAAATCCTCCCATGAGCAGCACCAGCACCCTCACCATTCGGGTCTGTGGTTGCAGCAGTGATGGTGTTGTCCAGTCCTGTAATGTTGAAGCTTATGTACTTCCAATTGGACTCAGTATGGGAGCCTTAATTGCCATATTAGCATGCATCATTTTGCTGCTAGGTACGTATTCATTTTATGGTCTGCTGTTCAAAATTTTTCTGGTTCATAAATGCATAGAAATAAGGAAGTCAAATGGTGAAGGTAATGCTATGTGGAAAAGATATTAATATACACATTGTATATAAAAGCATGCCCAATGACCCCAGTCAGAACCAGAGCTCTGTGGTGCTAGGCGCAGAACAAAAAGCAATATAAAGCAAAGTCCCTACCCCACCCAAGAGCCTTACATAGCAACTGCATAATAAAAAGGTTGGATTATGAAACCAAATTCACTAAATCCCATCAGGCTTTAGGGGTTCTGAGCAGTAAGGGGAACTGAGAAATGTACTGTGGATGCTGGAAAATGGATTATTTGTTATATGTTCTTTCTTCTGAGACTTGCATGAGTTTATTCCCGATTGCAGTGGCTTAAGGGATATTGCAGTTTTACAAGATAAGCAGTGCTGTATATTTGAATAAAGCATATAAAATTAGTATACAACATCAGGAAAGCAAGAGAGAGAACAGTGAACAAAGAATCGCACTTCTCTGTCTTAGAGCTCTGCTTTGTAATACCTCAGTAAACTGAAATTTTAGCAATACGCTGCAAAAACAACAAAGAGTAACCAATTTACACTCCTTAGTGCACGTCCCCATAATTCTGAAATTGATGTGATCTAGGACCTTTGCCTCTCTCTTTTCTTAGAGTTTTAGTCTCTTACTGCATGAGGCTGTAGCAACAGGCAGCAAAAGATAACCATTTCTGCCTATGGCTAAGGTTAAGGCTGTATTTCCTAAGTTCTGTGTAAGTTTGGATGCCTCTGGTTTTGGGTACCTAACTACAGACTTCAGCTTAGAAATGGGTTCACAATTATGCACATTCATTTTGAAAATTAGGGCCAACATTTTCTAAATGTGGGGACGTTAACAGAAGAAGGGCATGCTCCTTGCTTTAGCTTTTGATCACATTTTTATGACTGAAGCAGAGTGTAGTTGCACTCGTAGGTTTTTCTGCTCTTCTCATGGCTTCATTACTCATGTAGGAAAAAAATCTCCATCGCTCTACAAAAGTGTTTGGCTTGAAGTTGCTTTGATTAGATGCTTTCTTAGTTAATCAACTTGCGATGCTTTCTTTGCAGTCATTGTGGTGCTGTTTGTAACATTAAGAAGACATAAAAATGAGCCTCTGATTATCAAAGATGATGAAGATGTGAGGGAAAACATAATCCGTTATGACGATGAAGGAGGTGGCGAAGAGGATACAGAAGCATTTGACATTGCAACTTTGCAAAATCCAGATGGAATTAATGGATTTTTGCCCCGTAAGGACATTAAGCCTGATCTTCAATTTATGCCCAGGCAGGGGCTTGCACCTGTTCCTAATGGTGTTGATGTTGATGAATTTATTAATGTAAGGCTTCACGAAGCTGATAATGATCCCACAGCTCCACCGTATGACTCTATCCAGATTTATGGCTATGAAGGCAGAGGCTCAGTGGCTGGTTCCCTTAGCTCTTTGGAGTCCTCTACATCAGACTCAGACCAGAATTTTGACTACCTCAGTGAATGGGGTCCCCGCTTTAAAAGACTTGGAGAACTTTACTCAGTTGGAGAAAGTGACAAAGAAACTTGACAGTGGATTACAAACTTTTTCACTCTTGACTTAATGATCATGTAATATTCTAGAGCCACAGCTGTTAGTTACAACTAATGTGGCTTTTTGTTTTAGAGGCAAGTTTAGCGCCAGTCATCTATAAAATCAACTACATTGTAATGTTGAACCAAAAAAAAAAAAAAAAGTATATGTTAGGAGGTATAAGTCTTGTGGAGTGTAAAGTAAAGTATGTGGAGTGTCTAGAAGTCTTTGGATATTTGATATTCACTTGACCACTCTGAAGATGGAGATTTGGATCTTTGATAATCTTCAGTGAAATGAAAGGAATAAAAAGGAAAAGGTGCTTTTCTAGATAATGGACCTGCGGGGATTTTGCTGTTGAACAGTATCTCCTGCCCGTATGTGTAAAACTAATGGTTTGTTTCGCATTGCCAACAAAGATCCCACCACAAAAATGTTAAAAGCAATAGTTGGTCTTCTTAGCAATGCTGAATAGTAATAGCATTGTAAATCCCTGCTGGTTTCTACTGTCAGCGACCATACATTGTACATACAGTAATTGTTGGCCACATAACCACAGACTGAATATCATCTTTAAATATTGTGTCAAGCCTTAAAATATTCACATGTTCTTAATCCATTCCAGTGCTGCGGTAATAAATCCTACTAATGTGCAGAGGTTCAAGGATTGGGAAACAAAGCCCACCTTAAAAAAAGGATTGTTTTCTAGAAGAAGGATCACTCCTGTTCTCCGCTTCGTCTTCTAAAAAGAAAAAAGGAAAAGAAAAAGAAAACTGTGAAAGGGGATGGACTGACTTATAGGAAATGGTTGCTGATTTTATTGCTAAAGATTGAATTTATTTGTTTAATCCTTGAAATAAATATTTTATTGATGTCCATTACTGCTTTTATTTATTAAGGTTGATAATCTATAGAGTAAGATTATAAAGAAAACTAAATTATATCCATTAATAAATCTTTAGAGTTTTTTTCTATATATAATGAATGTTTAATAAATGTACGTTTTGAAAAGAAAATTACAATTTGTTGCAGGTTAAAGCCGTAACCTATCCATTTGCAGTAGTTGAGTTTTAAGTGAATGCTGGCAGGAATAAAACTTTCCCAGAGAAAACTTTTGACAGTTTTATATTTTCTTCATAAATCTAGTACCTGGTGTTTTTAATACAAGCACAAACAGCTGGAAGTAAACTGGTTCATGTGAATATTTAAACTATAGACTTTTAGAAATTCACACATTACACAGTACAGTAAAAACATGCTTATAGTTCTCCACTGTATTAGAGCAGGAACCAGTGTGTACATAATTTTACTGCTTACGTTATTAGCATTTCTTTTATATACTATTCATGGTGATGCACCAGGGCTCTTGCACACAGAGAAAGAACAGCACTAGAAGCTGCAAGCATATTCAATTTGTAATGCAAACTTGCCATTTAGAAGTAGCAATTGTATAATAAAACTAAGTATTACATGCAAATCATTTTAATTTTCTACTTTGTTTTGATGCTATATTATTGTTTGTTTATTTACTCCATGTATTGTATTCAGAGAAACTCCTGTATTGTTTCCTACTTTGTGAAATATATTTTTATAAATACCTTTCTTGTTACCACTGTTTCTTTCAGTTTTACCTGCACCCCATTGAGACGAATAGCTGTGAATATCTGAAAGGCTCTTTATAAACTGCTGACAGCTGCAGGTTCTGCAAAGTCATATATTAATCAATTAACTAGCTTGCTATTGGTTGGTACATACCCAGTTTAACAGTAGTGGATGTGGTCCAAACACCAAAGGAGAGGTTTTGGAGGCAATTTTTAGCAGTGCATGGCGAATTAGACATGCAGTTGCTTGTAACCACAAGAGAACTTATAGATACGCCTAATTCTCTGTGTGTCATGCTGCAAATTAACCTCTCAACCTTTTTAAAAGATTTCTAATAAATAAAAATGATTGTCTCAGGCTTTCCCATTAAGTTTATTTTAAAACAAAAAAGAGCTAAACGCATCACCCTCAACTTTGTCTGCCTTTCAAAATGGAAATATTGACATTAGCTTTAGCTATGCTACAGCTGGCTTTAATAACTGCAGTCTGCAGATAACTAATATGCTCACACTGCTTCTACATCCATTGTAAAGGTTTAAATGAAATTAATGAAGTCTCCAGTTTATTTAAATTAGGCTGCATTCACAAGTCCCATCTCTGAATAACTTTACACAGCCTGCTCAGTAATAATATAAGCTAAACAGTGAAGTCATCTAAAGATAGAAAAGCTGCATTCACCAGGGTTTCAAATGAAACTGAACACATTTTGTAACAGATTTCAATAACAGTCAGATGTGTTCTTGTGAAGGCTCTATTAATCACTTTCCCAAAGTGAAAGGGCATTCTGCATTGTAATGGGAAACAGTACAGGGGCAGAAGAGCGAAGGCCTGATTGCCAACAGATTGAACCAAGCTCTAGTCTAGACCACACTCTGCGGAGCAAGGCAGGGTGCTGTAAGATATGGATCAGATTATTGTTTACAGCCGCATACAGATTTAAGGCAAGGATCTCCTGACTATGAGTTATATTATTCACCGCACAGCTTTGCAAGGCTCCTTTGTAGGAAAAAGCACGATTGTATAACCTTCTGATTGCCTTTTTGATTGAAAGTTCCATCTGAGACCACGACAGTGCATCCAGTAATAAGATTTAAAAAAAAAAATCCATCATGGGCACTGTAGGAGAGGCAAAGCATGACAGAAATCTTATCGTTGTCAGTCAAAAAGATAAGGTAACCACTACGGGTAGGTACAGCTTTAAACTGTGCATTCATATAGCCTTTCAGCACTAATATCCACAGTGGGAAGAGAAAAAAAGCAATGAAACTGTTGGGTCTACTCATGATAGCATGCATTTTTCTGTTCATATCTGACTGTATCTGTGGCAAAAAGAAGTTTGCACACATCGATTTGGAATAATTTGAATGGATAATTTATAGAACCATGGGGTTTGGAGTTTTTTGTTTTTGTGGTTTAGGATCTTATATGTTAATCACTCCATTTTCAATATTTGCTCCTTATGCAGAGATGAAACTGGTTCAGTGTGAAATTGTTTTGGGTGACAACGGTATTGTATGATGTATGCGCGATGCTGATAGTTATAATCCTTGGGATTAAAATCGTTGCATCCCACAATATGCAGCTGGATTTAGACATTTTATCCAAATGTTCTTTCTAATCACAGGGAGTAGTAATTGTCCTTCTTTACAAGGTTTATTTGGCCGTGGCTCAATTTAAGCAAAAAAGTAAAATGGGTTGCATTAGAATTAATAACATTTGCAAATTACAAAGGTAAATTCTCCAAATCCCTTAAAAGCCCTTAATGACCTAAAGCCCGGCTACTGCAGACTCAGCCTTTCCTTCTCTACCCCGCTGAGCAGCTTACATTCAGCTGAGATATTTACATAAAGCATCCCAAACACGAAAGAACAAGGGAGACGAGAAGTTGTCAACTCGATGCCTAGGCCAGAAACTGTATCTCAGGTTGAACCTATTCAGTATGGAAGTGTTATAAAGTGAACCTTTGTACAGCTTGCTTACTAACTATAGCCCCTAGCACTTCGTACCTGACTGTAAAGGTCTTAATCATCTCTGTCCTTTAAAGTCAGTGCAAGTTGGGAGATGCTTATCTTAGATAAATGCTTTAGCCTTTAATCAAAGTCAAGGAAAGTGCACACACTTGGAGATAATAAAAATAATCATAAATTCTTCACCTGGAATCATGCATGTCTTTATTTCATGAATACATCTGGAAATACTGTGGGACCTGCAGGGGTAAAAATAAAAAGCTTTAATATCTGCCTTTCAAGTCAACAGTCTCTGTTCACTAGAGAAAGTCACGTAACATCAGGACAGCATTTTAAACTCCAAGTGTGTCACACAATATAGCAAACAGCACTGCCTCTATAGGCACTGAGAAAAGATGGAAGAAAAGATGCAGCTGAAATCTGTTCTTACTGAAAATGTAATTCACTGTAGACATATGTGTTCATTTTCCTGAATTCTCTGTAACGGGAGGGGGGAGAGGATGACCCATACATTTATATTTCATTTTACAATTCTCAAAATGCATATTTGATTTAATTCAAAGTTAATTTTCATTAAAATTATCTTCAATTGTTTTAAAAATGTGAAGGGAAATCATAATTAAAGGACAATGGGTAATTTGGGGTCAACTGAAACATTTAGTTTAAACTTTTTTTTTTCATTTCACTAAACGATTTGAAACATTTTTGTTTTAGTTTCAATAAGCATTTTTCCCCCCAGATGTGCTAGTGAATTAGAAAATCAGTTCTTTGCACAGCTTTTAGATGCCAAAAAGAAAAACCCCTTGCTTCTCACAGGGATGGATGGATACGTTGCAGAACATACAGACAATTTAGGTTGCTTTTCATATGTATGAAAGTACAGTGTTTACTGTGATCCAATTCTCAGTTTGTTGGAGGCATAGGAAGAATGCCTCAGATTTGTCCAACTGCAAGCTGCATTACCAGGAGCCAAAAAGATGCCTTTAATTTCCATAACAAGTAGCAGATGCTGCCATCCATCAAACATCTTAATGGAGGTTTGGGCTGGTTTTTATTTTTCCAAGCAGATTCATACCTTCCAAGTTTTCACGTGCAAGGTTAAAGAAGCAGGTTCATTAAGAAGCACCGTCTAGCTGTCAACCTGCAGAGCATAATGACCCTAACAAGTCACTTGCAGCCATCTCTGGTCACCCACACGTAGTCATCCCTTTCAGGAAGCTCCCTCAAAACTTACCTATTCTTGTGTGTTCAATCCACAGTCTTGTTCTTTCCCCCACCAGCTGTAAACAACCAGACTTCTCAACTAGGGTTGCCAACGATGACTGAAACTATTCCGGGAGAATTTTTTCCCCTAGCATGACGTAATGTCATTAATTGTACTGTAGTGTTCAACCTATTCACAATATCCATCTCCCAGATTGCTTTCAATAGTCACAAGGAGATTGATGCCGATTCTGGTAGACTCACGGCCAATCCAGGAGGGTTGGCAACCCTCTCAACTGACCTAGCTTACATCAGTTCTCAACTAACCTAGCTTATATCTCTCTTACCCATCTCTGATAGCCAGTCCCTCTAGCCTTCTCAAGAGCAGCTATACTGTTGCTGGCCAAAGAGATGGGTCAGCATAGCTCAGCTCATCAAGATCTCTTTCTCCATACTATTTTATTTATACATTTACATTAAAAACTCCCGCACTCAGCTTGGTCCGTTGCAATGTAGGCATAAACAGATTAAACCCTGCTTGGAAATTAGAATGCATAAATTGAAAAGACCACAAAAATATACAGAGGGAAGCCCGCCTACTGTGAACAATCCGGGTTAATAACTGCTCAATAAAATACTGGCCATGTATGTAAAAATGATCCAGAAAATATATCAGAAGCATTAATGGGCATCTTCAATTTATGGAAAGTATGCAAAAGCAGATGCGCTCACAAGTGGTTTTGATTCCCAAAAAATGAAGAGAGGTTACTTAAGGAAATTAATTAATTTTCAGATTTGGAGAGTTTTTCAGCAGTGGGCAGAATGTCCTGGTAAATTGAAGCTTTGTAGAAGGAAAAAAGCAAGAGTATTCACCATTATTAGAGTTTGCTTTCAGAATGTAGAAGGTGTCATTAGCAGCAGACACAGCATTGATGGAGAGAACAGTGGAAGCTTTCTGTAGTCTATCGTTCAGATAAGTTGAACTCATATTATTTCTACATTTGTACACTATTTGTGCAAGATAAGATTCTGGCTTTGCAGAAGGTGGAAACCAATTTAGCTTGCTGTATAATTCACAGTGATGGGTTTTGTAATCACACTGCGAAATGAGTCTAGCTGCTCTATTATACAATACTGATATAGGCTTGTGTGCTGCAGAACTAGTCCTTCTCCAAATAATGTCATAGTATTCTAAATGAGAAATTATAAAAGCACTGACAATTGCTTTTGTGCAATTGCAACTAAGACATCTTCCAAAATGGCTAATAAAGGCAAGCTGAAGCATTCAGTTTCTGGCAGGGACTTGTAAATGTGCTCATTAGCATTGCAACACACCTACTCCTTCCTCCCCACATTACCAAAATTATCACAGTGAAGTGAACCACATGAAAAAAGGCTGCAGCTTTTCGTCTTTGCATTTGGAAGGGAAATGTAATAACCTTCAAAAGTCTAATTTCTCCTCCCATTCTTGCGGACCTTGCCTGAAGTCTGTCTGCTCAGTGTGACAATGGCATCCAAGTGTAATAGATGGTAAGTACCTTGCCTAATTAGATACCTGGAAAAAGAAGCCTGTACAAATCCAGGCTTTGGCACAGACACAGTCTCTTTGACTAGAGTTTCCTCACCCCTGGCAGTGCTGTGCAACTAAGGATTTTTTAGATCAGATCCTCATTATGCCACATATAACATTCCTAAATTGAGAATCATGAAAGATCCTCTTTAATATGTCCAAGACGGGCGCTCAATAGCTCTGTTCTCCGTGAGTTGCAGAGCAGCACAAAAACAACCAGTCATTTTTTTTTAATAAGGATGCAATTCTCCTCCCTGATATCAAAGCAGATCTCTTATTCGCAATGTATAATGCTTTCCGTTGTATATTTTACTATTGTTTCGTGAATGAAAGTCCTGTTGATTGCAACAATGACACAGTGAGTGGGTGGCATTAAAACATACCCACACTTACAGTTTGTGTCATTGCATTTCAAAGGCAGATAGCTTTATGCAAAGCCAATGAATGTACATGAATTTTCTTTGCCGCTCACATAATTTGTTACCATATATTGTTGGAAGCGATGCAGAGACAGTCAAATCCCCTTTTGTAAAAAAAAAAAAAAAAATCAAAGCCCACACATACTACCTCGGCATTCATTTCCCACTCTGATGTTGATGCAGTGAACTCGCATGTGGATTTTATCCTCTATGTCATGCCGATTGTGATCATCATAGAATATTAAATGACC
>NW_017728998.1:14531049-14535601 GCF_001723915.1 Gavialis gangeticus | reverse complement strand
AAAAAAAAAAAAAAAAAAAAAAGTAAAATAAAATAAAACCATTCCAGAAGCTTTTGGTCCAGTTCCTACTCAGCAAGACATGCTTCCATGCACATGTGGTTACTGTGACTATACAAAGAAATCAGGGCTCTGCATAACTGGCCAACTTTATACCTGAATGCCCATTTGGGAATTTGTTGATCATGTGAATGACATTTAGCTTACTGCTGTGCAACTCTGATTTTGTTCCGTGGTTTGTTTGTTTTTTACTGATAATTTTGCATTGGACTATACCATCCCCAGACAAATGGAACCGAATCTGTGTTGATTTATATGCCAGCTTTATATAGCGAGTGTGCCCTTGTGCCCTTGTGTGGCACCTTGGTCATGAGACAATCCTATCTTCAAAGAGCAGCCTCTGTCCGCTGAAAGTGCGAGACAAATCAGATCCTTCAACATTGCAACTTTCTACTGTGCCTAATATCATAGATAATATGCTGCAATATTTCCTTTCAATAATTTAATTCCTTCCTCCGCTATCTGATCCTGCGTTGTCACATAGCGGAAGACATGTAGAAAAAGAGAAGCTGCGTGGGTATGAGGAGACTTTTCATAACCTCATAGACTTCAACAAACTTTGAATCTTTTTTTTATGCAAGTCTTGCATTCGCACATCTTTTCCAAACTTCTAACCAACGCTACCTTCCTTTCAACCACTGCAGCTGCAGGCTTTGCAAGACGTAGCAACCTAAATACAACCCGTTACATCAAACAAATGCAGGCCATTGAGAGGGGAATAATATTTCTTTGGGGGAAAAGGTCAAGAGAGTGATTCATAACACTCTTCATGTTTTAAAACTGTTATTTTCCATACACTGTGTTTACCAAACACCAGCCATCACCTTTCTCGTATAACAAATCTTTCCCTTAAAAAGTAATTGAGGTTAAAGGGGACTTTGTTTAAATTGTCCAGAGTCTGTTTATTGTTTCTTACATCTCAGGTTGCCAAATCAGGAGGGCATGGCTAATTTTCATTACACAACCCTGTCTAGAAGCCGGCCAGAGGAAGACGCTCTATTAGTTGGTTTGCGCTATCCCATCCTTGTGAATGCTTTTTGTCTATTTAACCATTCATTATATTTAGCATTGTGTTCGCTCTTGTCCACGTAAGAGCTCATTTGAGAGCTGTTTGACTCAGGCTCTATTAAGAATCATTCCCTTTCTCTCAGACTGCTAATAACAGATATGGGGGGAAAGTAATACCTTAAGAACTAGTGATTGCTTTAATAACTACTTTTCAGTCTTTTTTTTCGCAGTTGCCTTTTCTCTATTTCCTCAGCTAAGAGCACAGCACAGAATTAGCTGACTTCTTTTGGCATCTTCTTAATGTCGATGCAAAACTAAACCTTTTAAATTAGTCTTTTTCTTCCTGCATGGCCAAGCCAGCCCAGACTGAGATTAAAAGATTATTTGCCACTGATTCCCCTACTGCTTCAGACCAGAAAGCAGACATGCATGAAACACACATTATGTAAAACAACAAGGAAAAGGTGCAACGTATACTTTTGCATACTTCAGAAATGATCCACATCCCATTTCAATCTCCATTTTCTGCTTCTTGGCTCCATCAGCACCTATGGGCCAACTCCTGGCCACCCCTGCCATGCCATGCATACTGTGGTTGGACTAACACCCAGTTTTGTGCTTGGGAGGCTGCAAAGAGATAGGGGAGCAGGCTTTAGCCCCAAGGAATGCTAACTAAAGTGTTTGTGTTTTGATAGAGAGGACGTGGAGAAAATCCTTTCTCTGCTCTCAAGGGAAGGATGAGACCTTAGGCAGTCTGATGGGCAGAAATAATTATTTAAGATGCAATGCAGATGCATCTCCCTTGCCCCCCTCCTTGCCACTGCCAGATATTCTTGGCTTCCCTTTACTTTTTAAGCAGGGTTTTCATAGAGTCTTAACTTCTAAATATTAGTACATGCATTTTTTAAAGGAAAATGGTCGTTGAAAAAAGAGACTATGAGTTTCATTCAAGTAAATCCCCCTATTTACTTCTGTTTAATTTGGTCTCTGACTTAATTTGAGCAGGCCTCCAGGATTTTCCTAGAGGCAATGTTTACCAGCACAAATTCTTTTCTGTAACGGAGTTTGATACAGAAAAAAGTGGATATCTGGGAGTGAGTGGAGTAGTTTGGGGAGATAAATTTAACAAGAGGATGTCACACACATTTAAATAAATTTAAGCTATGCAAACACATCACCAAAAGTGTTTTAAAATTACTGTTATTCAGCTTGCAGAATACTGATAGCAAGGGATTTCCTTGCAAAGGAAATGCACGTTCCTATTACTAGAACTGGTCCCTTCATTCGGGGTCCCCTCAAACATGCCTGGCCCCAGAACAGTTTAGCGCAAGGGGATTCTGGGAAATGTAGTTCCCAGGGGAATGCTGGCTGTTGCAAGTCATGCTGGGAAGGGATATCAGGGGATATGAAGAGGAGCTTCCAGGTTGAGATGTGTTATAATGGCTTAGTGTGCGATGTTTTAGTTAAGAGAGGTAGGCACAGGCATTACTCTTCTTTATGAGCGGTCAGTAGAGAGGAGCTAAATCACAAAACTTTTGTGCTGATAGCTTGGGAAGGATTAAACTGAGAAACTCAAACCAGACTGTCCCAAACATTTGAAAGCCAGGAAGTGAGACAGTCACACCTCCTCTTTGCTCTTCAGTGCTATGTTGTTAAATGCCTACTTGTCTTAATCCTCTATAACCACTTCACCCCTTGGCTAATCCTTTGGCCTGCTACCAGCTCTAGGAAAAGCCGGACTACAAATGCATGGTAGAAAAACAGTCTGGGAAACAGCACTGTAGGCATGTTGGGTGAAAATAAAAGAAGCCCCTCATGATGAAGGGTGCTGCAGAGGAAGAGGTACTCACTCAGTGCTTCCTACCATGTGCAAGGGTATTGCAGGAAACTTTTGTGGATGAGACATGAAGACTTCCAGAGTTTGTTACTGAGGGTTCAAGGAACTGCTCTTTCCAGGGAGAGTGAAGGTTGACTTGTAGGCAATCTGCACCAACCGTGAAGGGCTAAAAACATGGTGGCTTTCTTTACTTGGGAAATGGAAAGTTTCCTTGAATGAAGAGGTGAAACCCAAAGATCATCAGTGGAAACAACCGAGGCACTAAGGAGCAACATCCTGACACCACACCACCAGGTAAGGCACTTGAAATGCGTCCTAGTCTTTGTCTTAGAAACGCTCTTCTAAGTGTGGTCCGACCAGTTGAAATTGAAATGATGAATGTCAAATACTCTACACCACATGCAGCACATGGTTCATAAGCAATTCATAGCCTTTGATATATTCGCATAAAACATTCAAACAAACAAATTACTAGGAGTCATGAACTGTTCACAGTGAATTTATGAACAGAAAAAAAAGGTAGAGGTCCAATGAAAGAATTAATTGATTGCTATGAATAGTTCACCTAGCTCAAAGGGTGAAATCTTCCCCTGTGCAGAGAACCAGAATAAGACCTATGCACCACTTAATTACCACTTAGACCTGCAAAATACAGATCTCTGCTCAGGAGTAATTTCCTTCCAGGGCACCGGTGTAGAGAATCAGCTCCACACTCACGGGCTATTGCTGTCACCTCAGCAGTTTCATGCATCACTGTAACTTTCAGGCAGCCTTGTGGTGAAGAGTAAGCTAAAAATGTTTAAATCCATACTAGTCAGCCGGTGGAAATACAAATAATATACAGGATTTGAAGCTGAATGAGCCACTAAAGCATAAGATGTCATTTATAACCAAATCACTGGGCTCCAATCTGTGTCCGAGTACAATTGTTTTTTTTTTTCAGTAGGAAGTGAGTCCCAGATTGAGTTGGCAATGTGGTGACTTCTGAGATGAATGATGAATCAGGGGAACAATATGGAAATTTAACAAGAAACCAGCTTTTCGTTCTCCAGTATGTATTATTGATAGAAGAGACCAGTCGCGTAATTAGGCAGGGGCGAGTGGGTCACTGATAATAAGAAGGCACCAGAACCCCCTACAAGGAGTCCTTGCTATGGCAGGGGCCAAAGGACTTGAGCAGTACAGCCCCACACCCAGCTATATATTTGGGGGGCAGGGCGGGAGTGGGGTGAGCCAAATGGTGCCCCTCCACCATCTGGGGAGTTTGTCACAGCAAGCACGGCCCCTGTGCCCAGTAGCATATCTGGGGTGGCAGGGAGCAAATGGGGCACCAGGCATGGAGCCTGTGCAGCGGCAGTGATAGCAGTAGCACGTCAGGGTGGGGAGATCTCAACCCCCTGTCTGCAGTGGTCAGCATCACCAACCCCAGGCACCTGCATCTTTGCAGGAGACAGGGAGGGAGACAAGCGAACCAAATGTTCATCCTTCCAAGTGCACAAAAATGAGTGTTTGTGATTAAGTCTTTTTGTGTGCGTCTGAGTGATTATTGCAACCCTTCTCAATTCTTAGCTAACTTTGTTCTGCTCAGTTACCCACCAGGAAACATCTCTATTCTAGTTTGGTTATTTTTTGTACTACCTTTATTCCCAC
>NW_017728998.1:14530179-14530516 GCF_001723915.1 Gavialis gangeticus | reverse complement strand
CCCCCCAGCGTATAAAAGTATTTGTCATTTGAGTCGCATGTTCTGGGCAATAAAAATGTCATCTGATCTTCTCACTATGCTTATAACGTAATTCCTTGGCTCAAATTGCCTTTCACCTTAAGGTGAGAGACAATCAAACATCTTACAGTATTTTTGTGTGATGTTTTGGTATTTCATCTCTTTGATCTGACAGTATTTATATAGCTCTTTTTATCCTATTACGAAATGAAGGGAGGGAAGGCTACGTAGGGAAGGGTAGAAAGACAGGGAGAGAAGAAAAAAAAGAAACGGCCATTAGTGCTGGCTAGTTTCAAAGGGATATATGATTGTGCGGGAA
>NW_017728998.1:14496417-14525179 GCF_001723915.1 Gavialis gangeticus | reverse complement strand
GTGGAGATATGCACAGCTGGAGATATGTAGAAAGACAGGGAGAGAAGAAAAAAAAGAAACGGCCATTAGTGCTGGCTAGTTTCAAAGGGATATATGATTGTGCGGGAAAGTCATTTGCTTCTACAGATGCAATATGCTGTCAGAATTACAGAGGTGTAAGTATAGTAAGATAGCATTTTCTCTTAAAAACCATTCTACAAAAAAGTTGCATTTCCCCTTAATATGGAACATGAGGAATAGGAAAAGAGAAAAATATTCCACAATTATCTTGAGCATATTGAATTAATGCTGGTACTGAAAGAGGACTTTGTGTCTTGCTAAATGTCATTTGTAACTCACCGTTTGGAATTCAAACCAGGCTGGCAATGAATCAGACTTATTATGGTCTTAGTGGCTATATTGATTGTGTGTATGACAGACAATGAACCACTGCAAATGTCCAGCCACAAAACCACCAAGCAGACAATGAACATCAGAGCATCATGACAGTTTACATTGTTTATAACTTTCTTTCGGGCTTAACATAATTTTTATTGATGTCATTCATATATTGTCAAGGCTCAGGATGCTAGAATGAATAGGAAAAAAAATCTCAGGCTTAAGTGCAGACATCTACATTCAAAGGACGCATTAAAAAATACAAAACCAATCCACCATCCCATATCCAGCATATGTTTGACTGTGTGGCTTATGCCATTTGAATTCTACAAATAAGCATCGCCATTTCTCATCCAGCCAAAAGGTGCGTGCACAAGGGGGAGCAGGGTGACTGTCTGTGTGCCCTTCAAAGAAAGCTACCTAAAGTAACAACCGATCCGTGATTCTGCACTGGTATTTTAGAGAAATTATTAGCATGGCATAGTTAACTACTTGCTTAGGGAATGAAAGAAACTGGGAAGTTATTAATGGCTTAGATCATCAGTTGCCATCAATTAACATATCTATTCAGTCTCCTGTTGGAACTGCACTCCTTTTCCCTAGTATCCAGCTCACTGGACTATTCGACTTTTTGGAATAGAAACCTTCAGACATTTAGATGCTCTTTTACACAAAAAGGAAGGTTTCTTCTACTTGTGTAGAGTTGCATTGCTTCTAAATTGAATGTTTGTCAAAGTATAAATTCAGTTGTCAGCTGGGCTTAAACAAAAGTGTATCAAAGAAACTTTGATATTTTTTAGGTATCTCTTAAGTATGTATATGCTAATCTGTTACCATTATCCATGTGTTCTAAAAGGAAAGAACCAATTCCCCAGCAAAGCAGCCAAGGTGCATTCAACTTTACTCACAAAATCATTTCATATTCTTATTAGATGATTTATCGTAATGCCAGCTTGTAATATCCTTACTCACTTTGGTTAGGACTGGGGCTAAATGATCTCAAAAGGGAGCAACAGTATCAGCCTCTGGACCATAAAAAAAAAAAAGAAATGGAAATAACCTGCTGATTTGTCGGACTGGCCCCTTTTGAGGCCTCTCAAATGCTGAGATACAGTTTAACTCAGTTTTTTACAGTTTTCTTTAGGGTAGTTGTATCCTATTAGCCTTGTTGGGTAGGAACCAAAAGACTAGAGAAAAGGATTCCTAGCTGTCTCTTTTTTTGTTTGTTTTATAAACTTGTGCAAGAAACTTCAAGCAATTCTGATCTTGTAAATAGTTTGACATTTTGGGGGGTCGGGGGGATTATCATCCTAATGCAGGACTCTACAAACACATGTTATTGGGTTCCCAAAGAGACGGCTTAGATTATGATGGTCATTAGCCTTTATTCTATCCCTGTTTTATTTAAGTAGTAGTCTTTGATTGATGACTCTAGGCTTATATCTACACATGCCACTGATGATGTTTCTGTGGAGCATGCTTGTGGCCAACTGTTTGACTTAGTGATGGTTGACAAGTGGCTGTACTAAGAATGGTGCTTCTCCCATAAATAATCTGCATTTTCATCTACAAGAGATGTCAAGGAGGGATGTCAGTGGCAGACACTCGAAGCAGACACACCATAGTCCATTGTTTCTTCTTAATGGACTCAATAAGTGCAGTATAGGCGAGCTGTTTCTACCTTCTTTAGGCACTACGGTGAGTTTTGGAGGGAGGTGATGACTAAAAATAAGCCTAAAACATTTAAATAAGAATTCCATCAGCCCCAAATTATATCCTGTTAGGAACTGGTGCCACATGTATGATATCTTTATTAACTTGACTGAAGACAATTACATTTTAAATTATGAAGTCTCTGAAAATAAATTAAAATGGACCGGTCAAGTCAAATGAGGTCTGGAGTCTGTCTCTTCAATATAGAAAAATGCAAACAGTTTGCCCTCGCATTGTCTAGGGTTAGTGCAAAGGTACTGCCTCTGAAACGCGAAAGAAGGCCACAGGATTGGGCTGGTGAAAGACAAACTTACAATGAAGATCAAAGATACTTTGTGGGATTGGGGTGGGGGGGGGCTGTTGTTCACTTTGGGGGCCTGCACCATTAGAGTGGCTCTTTACTTCCATAATGTTTCATTAACAGTTGGACTCGGGAGACTTCAGGATTTCAAAATGCTCTAAGATTTTTTTTTTTCCTCTTTAGAGTCTGTGATGCAATTACAAGTTTTCCTATTAAGAAAAATGAGGGGCAGTTAGCTATATACGTGTCTAATTATTTCTCTGTCTCCTGTCATCCTTGTATTGAGGAACTGCCAACTCCGGATTTCTCTCTCGTGTATGATCCCCATTACAGTAGTATCGAAGTGCCTCAATCTCTAACCTCACAAGAGCCGTGTGAAGTAAGGAAGTACTATCATCCACATTTTTCAGAGAGGCTAAATGGCTTGCTTTTGCTTGCAGTCACAGAGGGAGTTGAGGGTGAGGAAGCTCTCCTAAGACCTTGGCTGGTGGCATAAGCAAGAAAAAGGTGAAGGGATTAGGGTAGCATTTCACTTTTTGTCGTATGCTAAATAGCCTTTTGAGAACATGCTTAGCTCGTCTCCATTAGGGTGAATGGAAATCCTTCTAACAGCAGTAGGACTGCCTGCTTAATGCTTCCTCTCCATCCGGTGATATAAACTTAGATGAGTGAGTCTCTCAGACTCCTCCATGAATAGCTGAACTAAAGTCAAACATTAATATTGTCTGAAACTCCTGTTTTTTTGTTGTGTTGTTGTTCACTAATATGTGTGACTTTGGATTTCCTACATGGACTCACAAGTGGAATGGGAAGCAGTGACATCCAAACAGCAGCAAAGTCTCTGGAGAATTAAAAATGACTTCCAGACTGATTTCTAAAACAAGGGGCTTGCCTAAGTTTTGGATAACTTCAAAAAACCTTTTGAAATGAGCCTTTAGATATTTTGAGGATCTTCTCTGGCTCATCAGAAAGACTGTTCTGTAGCAAGCATATCAGTAAGATGAAATGTAGATGAAGGTTTGCTCTGTACAGAATTATTTCTTTCTCACATTAGTTTGCATTTGGCTTTTAAGTGCTCTAAAGCAATCTCGATAGAGATTGTGGCATGGGCTCCTATTCCCATGTTCAGGAATGTTGCATTTCAATTATATATTCATATCTCTATGCAGGTATGGAGGCAAATTGTGATTGGATTTGGCCGTGGATTCACAATGCAGTCCCACAACTTCAAGAATAAGTATTTTCATTGTGGGCCAAAAAATCCTCCTTACTGTATAGGAGCTGAGCAGCTGAGAATGGAAGAAAAGAGGATCTTAAATAGAAATGCATATTCCGTGTGGACTCTCCTGAAGTTTATTAACAGATATACTGGTTTCTGAGGGAAAGTAAGCTTCCTGAGTGAGACTAAATCTCATAGACAATTGAATGTTTGCAGGTTTCTGCTATAAAAATAGCTGTTGTATCAGAACTTCAGATGGAGAAAAAAATGAGAGGGCTGGATTATGCTAAAGGAAACACTAACTTATTCCTTGTAAAACTGGTGGAAAGTTTGTGGATTTTGCAGAGTCCTCATTTAAATCCGTGTAATAGTGTGTGCTTGACAACCTTGTTACTTTTCATTTTACTAGAACATAATGAGGGTGTCAGGCTGTCAGCTAAGTAAACAGAGTGGCTGCAACAACCTCGCTCTAGACAGGCAAGAGACTTTGCAACAGGCGTGATGCAGGAGGCTTTGAGTAATAATACGATGCTCCAAGCTGCAAGTCCAAATTCCATTTTGGACCAGTAGAAATCTCCAGTAACTCCAGTGCAGTTAGGAGTGAATCCAGAGCCTATTAAAAATCCATGGAAAGACTCCCCCTGACTTCAGTGAGCTTTGAACCAGACTCTTACTAAGGATTTCTATTGGTGTAACTAAGTGCAGATTTGGCCCCATTGATCTCTATTAACTGTTTGGCTCTGAGGCTATTTTTCAGCCTGCCACGTATTGGGTTGGCTCCAGCTATGCAGGGATCCTTTGTATTCTTGCTCAGAGACTTAAAGAAACGTAGTGGGCTTTGCACAAGATTGCTGTTTTCTTTAAATATATTTTGTGATGATTATGGATAAAAGGAAGGGATAATGTATGCTACACTGATAAGCACAGCAGTCTCTTAAAACAGCAGTGTTCCTTAGTAATATGACAATGTTTCCCCCCACATTTATTCATTGTTCGTTTACCTAAATACTTCCTCCTCCTCATTCTCTGTTTTGGAAGATAACAAAGGCTATCAATCAACTGGAACTGTGCTGATGTTTCCATGGCAGTTTAGTAATTAGATTTGTTCACCAGGGGTTGAGATTAGTCCAATAAACTCCTTTGTACAATTCTTTTAGATGGAATATTACTCTACGTTGCCAGGCTATGAGTAAAATAAAACTCTTCAAACCTGGGATGCTCGTTCTCTCTTGGATAAACAATACATAATTTGTAAATGCTTTTATTCTCTTCTGCTAAATTTCTAAGGATTCAGCTCTGCTCTGTAAAGGTCAGCTCTGAACTGCGACTAATAGTCATGCTTATAACCCCTCCGGCCTGTAGAAAAACTGTGGTTTATGTAGTTTCTGCTCTAAACAGTAGCCGCAGTGGAACCATCTTCGGTCCCAACATTTTTCAGTGACCTCAGTCTGTAAAATAAACCTCTATTCTATAGTTAACTAAAACACAGCAATAGACCAACACAGCTCTCTAATATTTGGGGTATGATGTTTCACAAGCACCAGGTATATGAGGAGGGTTGTAGCCATGAACCATTCTCAGCAGCCTCTCCAAATGCATGATGTATAAGGAACGCTCAACCTAATGTCGTTCAGTGCATTTCTCAGCTAACTGGAAGTCCTACATGTTATATCCACCACTCCAGGATTTGATTCCTGGAACTCTCTGGAGAGCTGAAAGGTCAAATATGTTATGTATCCCATGTTCTTCCGTTCATCTAAGCTGTTCAGTGCATCCAGTCTTCTCTGTATCTTTTATTAATCTAATACTCCTCGCTAGATGGTAAATTCTTTGGGGCTCACAAAGGACGTTAAATAATGAATACTTGTGACTTTCTGATGTTGAACAGTAAAACGCGCTGTATGATAACCCGAAGAGGAGTTCGTAATCTTCTAGATCAGGGGTCAGCAACCTACAGCTTGTGAGTGGTATCTGACCCACAAAGAAATCCAGTTTGTGATCTGGCATGGGGGATTGGTGTTGCAGAGCTGCGCCTCCTGCTCCATAGTGTCTGAACTTACGATCACGGCAAAGGCGTTGGGAATCTGGCAGTGGGCATCGCTCATGGTGGAGGAAACGGAGAGGCGGAGACTTCCAGCCTACAGCAATAACTAAGTAGCAAGCTCTGGCCCATGCTGGCAAAAAGCTGCTGACCCTTGTTCTAGATATATATCAGATGAAGTTCAGTTCTGCATGCTTATTGTCTTAATCATTTTATCAAATATCTGCAAAGCTACAAGAATGTCAGGAGGTATGTAAATACCATGTGCATAAGTACATAGCAGAAAATTGATGCATTAAGGTCATGGACTGTCATTCTACGAAAATGTTATTTATTCTGTAATATATAACACATTATTAGAACATAATATATAAGAGAATATTTGCATTCATGTAGGCTCCTGGAGATTTTCCACAGAATAAGTTATGAAGGACCAGAATCACTCCAAACTTTTATTAAATTAATAAGCCAAAGCTCAAAAACGTTCCAAGTTTGTTTTTCATGTTTTTCACAGAGATGGTGGAAAGCGAAGCTAGAGAATGTAGCCCCTAGTGTAGCAGCTAAGTTTTTACTGTTGAAAGCTGTAGATGCAAAAGAAGATAAGTGATAATTTAGAAAATTTGGAAATACGTATTCAGAAGAAAAAAAGTAAAAAAGTATATGCAGTTTCACATTTTTACAGCAGTGCATTTCTTACAGGGAAAACCTCAAATGGGAAAAATGAAGTGCCTCCCTCATTTTTATGTCTTTAATCATGTTTAGAGTCTCCTCTGTTTAGCTTGTCCCCCTCTCCCAAAGATTAAATCTCCCCCCTTCCCCGAAAAAATAAATAAAAACAGTTGTACTTACCTATATGAATTCTGGATGCCTCCAGGTGGTGAAGTGTTGCTTTGACAGCCAGTGCCACCAGTTACCTTGAGCTTTGTTGTGTGGATGGCATCACATCTGTCTTGCAATTTGGTTGGTTATTGACAAAACAGCAATGAAGCTACCGGATCTTTGTTTATACAAAGGATTTAGGGGGAGGAAATGTCAGGAAAAAGAATATTTTAGGAAGATGGCAATGACTGTTCCTCAGTGGTACATATATAAGCAAAACCAGCAATGCTTACAATGGAAATCATCATTCCCTTCATGCTGACATTGGTTGTGCATGTCACCAACATGCTGGGTGTGTCTACATGAGATACTACTGCACAGCAGCATCAGAAAAAAATGTGTGGGGATGGTACTGAATAGTAACAACTGTGCAGCCTGCTGCTCATGTAGACATGGCTGCTAAGGAGTAAATTGCTAAGAAGTCCTGAACATTGTTTTTAATACAATATCCTTACGATTATGCAAGGCACTACTGTACAGATTTCAAAAGATGCCAGTGTGGGAGTAGCACCAATGGAAATCAACAACCTGACAGAGAGCGGTCAGCAGAGAAAGAAATAGAGGGAATAAGTGAAAATTACTCTCCTGACATTGCTAAAGCAATGATAGATGGTTAATCTCCATACACCGTATTTGTATGAAGGCATCTGACAAATCCCTGAAGTATTCATACTGAAATTGTCATTGTCAAGCTTTGTCACTTTTATCTTTTCACTCCTTAATGCACAGTGTTTAGTTGTTTTTTTTTTTTTTTCTTTTCAGGCTTGCACATAGATCTATTTTTCTTGCATTTGTTTGAAAATGTTCTCTCTTCATTTGGAGCCAGCTAGGTGAAGTGGCAACTGTGTGTGGGCGATCCTAAGATTCATTATCTTTTGCATTAGATGTTTACATTGTGTTTGAACCTAAGTTAAGTAACACATGGTGCATCTACACATGTATTTACATTACATTACATTTACTGTGCAGTAAGTGGAAATAGGCTGGTGTCTACATGTGCAGACATTAAAGAGCATTAACACTGTGTGTGGTTTGACTTGAGACTAAAGTTAGTCCCAAATCAGTCCACACACACAGTGTTACTGCTCAGTAAGGCATCTACATGTGTGTTACTGTGTAGTAACTAAGTGATCATAAATATGATCACTCCATGATGCCGGCATCCAATTTATGTCCAAGTCAGCATAAGTCACTATAGTTACTGCACAGTACAGGTCTGCATGTGTAGATGCACACCCATACTATGCAGTAATTTTCAATTATTGCTCAGTCATTTAGGTTACCGTGCAGTAATCGTACACGGTAGATGCACCCACAATGTTAAAGACTCAATGAATTAAACTGTTCTGGACCGTACAGTTAACTACAATGAACTTTATACTCTGTTAAACTTGACAACCCCTTTATAATATGGAAGTCTAAGTTGTATTTAGCATCATGTTAATATGAACAACCTAATATAGTTACCCAGTGGAAGCCAGGACTGCAATTATTTAAGAATTGGCCTCATGATAGTGGTAACTGTTAATGGTTGGACTTTGCAGTAGGTTTGTTCTCTGCCCTTCTAACTAATGATTAAACATAGAGCAAGGGGATAGCAAAGTAATAAGAGAACGAAGAAGGTTGGAAATTTGTTTCTTCTCAGTTAAAATCTGAAAGATCAGCTGCCGCTTTAACTGAACTTCCTAGACCATAGTGATTCCTACCACCTCTTCTGTTTGCTAAGCCCAAACAATCCTCCCACTTTAAACATTATGACCTTTCCTCTCTCTTCTAGACCCTAGAGCAGAATGTAACTATTGAAATTTATGACAAGGAGTAGAAGAGAAGCCAGGGCCATCAAAAGTGGAATGAAAATATGGAAATCACTTTTGATTCACTGGAAACAGATACACAGATGTTCAACCCACAGCATTACCATGGAGACCTTGAATTCCTGGTATCGTGCTGTTGAACCTTTAGAGATGTAAATGGGGCAGCTATTTTAACCATACAAAGAGCACAGCTCTTCTTAGGATTTTGAATATGCATGGATATAAAAATGAGGTATTATCCACCTACCTACAGCCTATAATTTTCTTGATCCAGGAGCACTATGCCAACCCTGCAGCCCCTGAAACTGGCATAAGAAGCAAGGGGGAGTTCCCACTTTTATAGTGGTTAGGGTCATAAGACAGAGTGCCAAAGGGAGGGAACAAATAAGTGTGTCTACAGGTGCATTTAATGCATATTAAAGTTACTGTGTAGTACTTATTGTGCAGTAAGTGGGAATAGGACCAGCATCTACACATGCAGCACTCAGTTGTGGTCAGGCAGCAGCTCTGGAGTGGGACAGACCTGGTAAACACAGTCTTTGGGCTGCCCAAGGGGGAACATGGGGCCCTCGGGGGTGCTGCAGCCACAAGCAGCTCCCGCCAACTTCCTTGAGGCACAAAACAGCTGCAGGCTTTTATACCCCAGCAGCAGGAAAGGGGGCTGGCTCCCTAGTGGCTGAGCAGGCCCAGCCAGGAAGTTCCCGCATTACTGTGCCATAAGGCATCTATGGCCACGTGTGGATGAGAGGTGTATGTGCACAACACTTTAAAGCAGGTTAAATGCTTTTGCACCGCTTTAATGGTGTCAGTGTTTGCATGCCTCAGTGGTGTATTGCACCGTAATTCCAGTCGCTGTAGGAAATTCGGTGGCATAATGCACCTTAAATGACTTGGGGTGCAGCTGCCCTACAGCCACGGAGCAAAGCACCAGGCTCTGTGCAGCTCCATGGCTCTGCAGGCAGCCTAGCAGCAACCTGGGATAGCAGGCTCCACCCAAGAAAAGAGGCGAGCTGATCTTTCCCCCTCCCTGCTCTGCCGCTTCCCCCAGAGCCTGCCTGCCTGAGCTGCTCAGGAGCCCGGTGCCTCCTGGGACTGCCCAAGCTGGGTGCCTGGGGGAAGGTGCTGCCTGGGCAGTGGAGGCACTGCTACCATGGAGGGAAGCAACAGCCCTCCCCCCCCAGCCCAGGGACCACTCCGCCCACTGGCAGCTCATCTCCCCTCACTGCCAGAGAGGCAGGTATGGTTTGTGCAGAACACAGGCGTTTAATCAGCCCTAAATTGAAGGGGGGTTTTTTAAAACGTACTGCTTCAGTTTGGGGCCCCTGTTTCATCTACATATGCCTACACCTACACCTACACCTGCATTATGGCACAGTAACTAATTGGGTGTAGATTTGCTACCAAGTTGGCGTAAGTCACCATAGTTACTGTGCATGTACACATGCACCCATACTGTGCAGTAATTTATGTTACTGCACAGTAAATGTGCACATGTAGATGCATCCAGTAAAAGGTAAAGAAACATTAACATTGTGATAACATACACTCAGCATCTTTATTCCCTCCCAGCTCCAGCAATGTCCCCAAACAAGCCTTTGGTCCCTAACATGCTCAAACAGTAGCCTGCAGCTGCCCCCAAATCTGAGTCCAGCTCCTTCAGTCCACAGTCCTGGCCACAGTGGCTCTGACAGATCGAGAGCCACAGTGAGATCTCCAGCTCCACTGTGCAGTTCTCTGTGTAGGGCTGACCAGGTTTCAGGTGCACACTGCTCACTCCTCACTCCTGCCTCAAGCTTCCTCTTCCTTTTTCCCATGCAGCCCCAGCCCCTGAGGGTTTCTAGGAGTTGCAGTCCAAATTAAGAGTAAGCACAGTTCTGCAGACTGTCCTCTGGTTCTTCCTGCTGTTACATACATTACATTACAGCACTAATGCTAATTTAGCCATTCTTTTGCTGTATGGTTGTGATGAGCCAAATGCCAAGGATTGCCTATTTAATGGAAACTTGGGCTTCGAAAGAGACACTTCATAGATGTCCACTAAACTATATTAGAACTGGTGTTGGGTGTGGACACTGAAGTTTAGATAATGAACCTGATTTAGATTAAGATTTTTTCCCCAAGATGTTAGGGATCACATTTCCAATCATTTTTTATCACTAGTGTACAGTCATGAAATGCTCAAAATGTTTAGGACCCAGGGCTGCTCCTTTTGAAGTAGCGGTGGTTTTGCTGCTGATTTCTGTGTGAGATCAAGACCTTGATAGTCATTTACTAATTTATAACTTGAATGATCAAATCCTGTGGAATATTCCTCAGCACAGAACTGATCTCACTAATGATATAAGGGGGTGCAATTTAAAATCCCTAATACTAATTTAGGCTAATTATATCTAATATGCAGTACAAGAAGATAGTCCACATTACTAGACTGTAGACTACATTGCTAGTCAATTTATATAGGTATACTTCTGTGTATACCTTTAGGTTCTTGGAAATGGAAATTAGATCACCTTAGACTTTCTTTGCCAAGCAGTGGTTTGAGTTTACGTATATCTAAGAAAATTTTACTAAGTAAATTAGTATAAAGAAATCTGATTTACATCCCTTTACGCATTTGAATTTGACTCAAGGATTTTTCTGGCCCAATGAATGTGTAATAAAAATGAAACAAGAATTCTTCAGAATAAAGGGAACCTTCCCCCTCCCCCCGCAAAGCAAAAATACATGCACGTGTATACCTCAGACCCTCCCCTATGCACACACACACACACACCTACACACACGTGCACACTCGCACACTTCTTGGCCACATCTCAATGCAGATGTATTTTTCAAGCTACCACTTTGGAAAATAAAATTTTCTATTTGAGGTCTCCCCAGTTCATTGACTGTTGGCAGTTCATGCCTTTTACCTGTTAGAGCTTCTCAAGAAGCACATGATTGGTCACCTGGCTAACTATGGGTTACCTGGTAGCTAGTCCCCTGGTTTCTTAAGGACAAATCAATAGCATAGGAGTGTTCTCCTGATCATGCACATTTCTATATATTTCGGTCTAATTCCTCATCACAGTATGCCTGAATGTCAATTTTCAGTTAGATGAAATGAAAATTATATCCTTAAGCAAACAATGGGGGATTCTGCCAGTCTGACCTTTAAGGTCAATCATCTCATTAGCAGTCAGCTTTTACAATTGCATGTTATTTATAGGAAAGGGACTTACAAGCTGTTAAACTAAACAGCAAATTAAATTGTCCATGAGCCATCGTCATCTGATAGAAATTCCCCTCGGGTGACAAGCTGCTGTTTTTCCACTGGAAAGTTTCTCAAAATTTAATACATTTTCTTTTTTTGCCAGAATAACCTTTATAGGAAATGGTCCTTTTTTTTTATTATGACAGAAAAATGTGCCATCAGTGTAAACAACTCCAGATGCACAGTGAAAATTCAACAGTCACAATCCGCCAGCCTCATTTTAATGAATGCTCACAGACATCTCCCTCTTTATGCTAATTGTTTTCAATCAAATTTTAAAAAGCTGCAAATAGAGAAGTAGACCAATAATCCATTCTCATTCTATATTAACTAGCATTTTATTTTTCTTAAATAAACACAAAGAAATAATCTGGGAATATAGCTAAGTTTTCCACATGTGTATTCTACGCTGAAAACATGCATCACTTTGTACGGTACTCTCAGCACAACTGTGATATGATACATCCTCTTGTTGCATTGAATCTCAAATGCCATCTTGTAAACAAATACGATCAGTGTATTAACATTGCTAATGTTATGCCTAATTATGTATGAAAAATATGGGCCCTGATTCAGCAAACTGTTAAGCATGAAACCAAGCATGCAAGAAGTCTTATTGATATTGCTGGGTCTGCTCACCTGCCTAAATTCTTTGCTGATTCTTACTTTCAGGCCTTACTTACACATTGTAGCTATTGCACATCATTCTTAATTACAATGCTTTTCCATTGCAAGTTTAATTAAAAATGGGTGCTGTACTGATAAAAGACAAGGTATTTCAAATAATTGGTCCATCAAATTATCTTATTGAACTTTTCCATATATTTTTTCATCATATATTGTTCTCAAGAAAGCCACAGGGTCTGGTTTGTAGGTTCTAAAATGTTGTCTTTTCAAATAGAAAAATGGCATGTGGTGGCTCCACGTTACAAATGCTAAGCGCTGCAGAGGACTGAAGATAGTTTCCTCTTGTACTTGTTCTTTCATCATCTCAACCCCACGTACTTCAGTAAAGTAAAACTAGGCCAAGGACTGGACTAGCACTCTGAATTAATTAACAATTCAACAGTTTCTAAAGAAACTCTAGAAAAGATAGAGATTACCTCTCCCTGTACTCTGTTTTCAGCAGTGTACATGTGTATGCTTGGCATGACACCCAATATACAAGCATCCAGTTCTATTAGTTTTTAAAGAGCTCTTTGTGAATATGATGTGGGAAGGAAATTTCACCGAAAATAAGTGGTATGTATAAAGCTTGTGCTAAAGAGACGTCCATGCAGTAGTTCGATAAAGGTAGCAAGGCTTATGCAATGTATTTACTTTGCAACTTTGTAGAAAGTCAGGTTAACTTCACAACAGCTTAATCAAGGAGTCAATAGTTTCTGAGAAGTGAAGTCACTCTAAAACTAATTAGCTGCATTAGCACTAGTTTAAACATGATCCTGGCATACAGGCTTGACATGAATTAAAAAAAAAAAAAAAAAGAAACACTGCTGTTATTCTGGAAGATGTATGAGACACATAAAACCATTCTACATTCACATAAAGCTTATGTCATTTCCACAGCCTCAACCTGGGGATCTTGTCTGGTAGGGCAGCGAAGGGAAGATGGGGATGGATGCCTTTCTCCAGAGTTCCCCTGGCAATGTCGGGAGAGCAGCAGTGACCGTGGAGACAACCCTGCATCCTTACCCTTTAAACTTCATACAAGCGGGAAATGTGGCTCAGTCTTAGGGGTTGTGGGCCAGCTGTGAGGGCTGAAGTCTTTATGGCATCCCCACACCAGTTGGAAACATTTCTCCTTTCCCGTCCTTAGCATCGTATGACTTGCGTGATTTAGAATAATTTCCAAATGGATTAACAAAGTTACAGCAAAATAAAGCAAACAGCTCTTTTTCTTCAGTTTGTTCCCACCTGCCCTGCACAATGCTGCCTCATCCTGTAATGAGAGCTCAGGTTAGGGAGAGTAATATCTGAAACAACAGTTTAGTTCTGATGGTAAATCGTTTAGCACTAAGACTTCAAACTGAAAGATATTAGTGAACACACTCAATTAATCAGTTAAACATATTATTTCCTGTGCTACAGAATGAGAATGTAATAAAGGCAACATTAAGATCTGAACGAACATTTATCCACCAAAATAAGGATTTCTACGTGTTGTCAGCAGATTATGCCCAACATCCCATCACTGCCCCAAGTGGTTAATTCCAGTCACTTTAGGCACATCTGCCGTGCACTGCAATGCTGTGGTGTACAGAGATAGCAGATGGAGATCATTCATGGGTCAGAAGTGCTATAGCAATGTTAGCGCAGCTCTCTGCCTGGGCTAATATCTCTGCTTTTCAGAAGACTTGTTTAGCATGGGAGGCTATACAGCTTCTGATCTATGAGCGAGCTCAGGTATCTCTTCATAGTAATAAATCATGGCCCCTTTGTACTTACTTGAGTGACAATCGATTTTCACTGCTGTTATGGCTGCGGAGCCAGTGGAACTGGGAGATGGTTTATATTTAGCCACAGACGTCATCAGCAGAATTGCAGCAAAGTCCCACTGCAGAAATTTATTTGGACTGATGATGTATGAAGCAGAAGGTATATCGCCTGACTCTTGGATCCCAGACTGAATTGCATGCCCTGGCAGTTGGAAGAAGAGAAAACTTTTGAGATTCAAACTGTCCCTTTTTAGTATGAAAACCAGTGATGGTGGATAAATATCATGTCCCATGAGGTCAGCTTTCTGCTTTCCAGAAAGGACTGCATTTTGATATGCACAATCAGGAGAAAAAAAAGTGTCAAATGGGGAATATGATAGGGACATAACTGTCTACAAATAATTGAGCAGCACGAATCCCTGTTGTGTTATTGACAGTGGCTGAGAATGGCATAATAAGGAGCAATAGCATGAAATTACTGCATAAAAGGAAACAGTTAAGTCAGACATTAGGAAAAAAATCCCTAACAAAAAGGAAAATTGGGCAATGGAAACACATAGCTGCAGAGATATGCAAGACGCTGCTATTAGGTATGATTCTACCTGACAAGTGATTATAAAAATGGCAATTTCTTACTCATTTGATCTGCTCCTGTTTATTTAGTCACATTTGCTGATTTTTAGTGACAACAATTTGGTTTTTTTACATCACATTGCTCAGTAGCGCCAATAAGAGAACAAATACGGCAAGGGGAAAATGAGCTGAATTCTACTGGGCCTCCAATGTAATCAACAGAATTGTTTACTAAGATCAGTTGAGCTGTATCTTTAGCGTCAATGCAGTATGAGGTTGAAGTTCTGATTTAAAGCTAGGTTTGGAAGGTTAGCACTTAGAAAATGCATCATTTTACTTGAAACATAAACTGAGCAGCTGTCTTCCTGCAGTCAGTTCTCTGGGTAGAAGCACCCTATAAAAAACAAAATTCCAAGAGGAAAACGAGCATAATTACAGCTGGAATCTGTCCCAAAGCTTGGATCTCGTCTTTGGGGTATTCAGAATTAGGTTTTTGGTTTCGCTGTCTTTACAGATCATTAAATATGTGAAGGGGCTAATGTGGTGGAAAATTCTTCATTGTACATTAAGTTCCTGCATCGTATGGTAAGTCTATGTCAGACGTGATATCAAAATGACGCCTCTGTATTAAAAGGACAATCCTGCGTATTTTAAATGTTGGCCAAGTGAGTTAAACTTCTGCTGATATTGGTTCACTATTTCTGCATAATTCCCTCTGAGGGTTAGGGGGAAGAGGGGTCTGGAAAATAAATCATAGTGAAGATTTCCTTTGTGGAATTAGTCCCCGGTTGATTTATCAGGGGCTGGTGGGGGTTTTCCCTCCCAAATAAGTTGCAGGATCATTCCCCTCTCCTGCTGAAAAAATGTCATTCACCCCTGGAAGTATGGTAAGGCTTTCAGTGGATGCTTTTCTTTGCTTGGATGAACTACCAGGAGTGACCAGGAATAACGGTCACAAGCTGGCAGAGGGTAGATTTAGGCTAGATATCAGGAGGCGCTACTTCACGGTCAGGGCGGCTAGGGTCTGGACCCAACTTCCAAGGGAAGTGGTGCTGGCCCCTACCCTGGGGGTCTTTAAGAGGAGGTTAGATGAACACCTTGCTGGGGTTGTTTGACCCCAATACTCTTTCCTGCCATGGCAGGGGGTCGAGCTAGATGATCTACTCAGGTCCCTTCCAACCCTTGAAACTATGAAACTATAAGCTTCCCCATTTAACCAGCAGCAAACTTCTTAGCCAGGTCACTGCTGCACCCAGACAGTGTGTCTTCATGTAACACTCACTATGGATGATTTGCAGGGTACTGAAAAATTCTGGCTGATGACTTTGTCAGCTAATACTCCCTTCTTGTCTCCTGCCACATTGGGAAAGTTGTGCAGCCCAGAAGGAGCTCTGGATTTCATGGGCGGGAGATGGAGGGATGCTGTTTTTATTGCTCTCCCTCCCTCTCCCCTCTCTTTTTGGTTGCTGTAGTAACACTTGTTTCATTCTGAAGGCGATGCTCATAGGAGACACCGTCTGATGAAACCTTGTTCTGGGAAATGTCCATTTCAAGTGGAAAACATAACCTATATAAACCTTTATACTAGATCTTCTGCAGCAAGGAACTGTGAGAGGCTTGCATCGTCTGCAGCAGGAAGTACGATGGGTGGTGGTGGTGAGGGGGAGCATCACCATAGTTTGTTTTTGTTTCATAGAGAAACAGAAGAAATAATTTTATTGTACACACTAAGAAGAGACCTTTGAGTTGTGCGTGTCACTCGGTTCTTCCAGTTAACCGTTCCGGCGTGCTCATCAGTACATCGAATTAGCCCTAAAGCATTATTTGAATGTCCTCTTTATTTCCTATTCTATTTGTTTCTTACACCCTTTAAAATGGATTTCTTATTTTCTTAGAATTTTTTTGGCAAAGTTTTGCAATAGTTTAAAAGGTAGAGGCTGTTGAGGTTCCTCTCTCTTCCTAATTTGTACTAGATCCTATTATGTCCAGTCAATACTTGAGGCTTACTTATGAACCACAAGAAATCCATTACGTGCAGTGTGCTGCAACCTTTAATGTTGTAGTATATCGTACATGTTTAGCTTAGTTTATTTTAAGATAAATCAGTATCACCTGCTGGCTTTGGTACTTTTTCCCAGACGTTCACTAGAGTTACCCAGTTGCAGCTCAGATTTTAGCTTTAGGCAATTCCAGTGAAATCTGCTTATGTACACGTTAAGATGCGGCATGTATATTTATTTTAAGAGCCTGCCGGAGCAGAATGACCAAAAGAATAACACTTTAAGGACCAATTAAAAATGTTAACGACCTATTTTGTGTCCTGTATTTTAAATCTTTCAAAATTTCTTCACATGCTTTTTAGGCCTTCATTTTTTTTTTTTTGCAGCTCGCTTGTTCATTAGCAGGCTGGCGCGTACCTCTTTCAGATCATTAACAAGCATGCTAAGTGTGTTCCCTATGAAAAGTGACTCTGTAAACATGGCATTGTGGGGCTCCATGCTTATTGTGTCTTGATGAGTCTGTATCGAACGTGCTTAGCTTACAAGTAAAAAGATCTCTGTCTGCCAGCACTGTCAACGCAGCCTGTGCTTTGCGACTCAAGCAGGGTTGCTTCCATCTCTGGCATTTTCACCGGTAATACAGGTTCTACATACAAAATGAGGCCCGCAGTGGCACCTGTGTCACCCCCGTTGTTTCCCGTGGACTTGCATAGTAGTAACTGATTGGAGCTAAGCAAACAATTTTGGTAATGTACTCCAAGCAATGTACTTAACTGTTTTGACTCTGGGAAGATGCTAGGAGTAAACTTTGTCAGTAATCAGATACGACTGAGTGCATATAGGGAACAGATCTGTTGAGAAAGAAGGTGCCATTTTACCTAGTCCCTTTCCTGAGCACAGCTCCACGTTAAATAAGACCTGACAGAGCACTGAACCTTCTGGTCCCTGAGCGGACAACTCGATACATCACTGTTTAATATTACCATTTGTTTGCAGTTCTTCAGCCAGCTTTCTGTCCAGCTGGCCTACTTCCAAGCATTTTGAATTGCTTTTGGAAGATTGTGTAAGACATTGTGTCCAATAGTTTACTACTATAGAGATCTGGGGCCAGATCTCACTCTGTGAGCGGCTGTTTTTGCATACTGCACGTGCAAAGCAGCCCTGAGATGAATCCCCAGTGGAAGATTTGCCCTAATGTGGGGATGCTCCACAGCACAAAGGCACTTTAACAGCTCCCGTGGTACCTTTTTCTGGTGATTGGCATATGGGATTTGGCTGAGATGTCCCAGCAATCACAGTTTTCCCTTGAGTCTGTGGGCAGCCAGTATAAATATAAAATAACCTGGAGGCTTGCACTGTGAGTGAGGCTGGCACACAGTGGTCTCAGGACTGGGGGGGAGCTGCACAAGATGGCTTGTATCCACTGTTATGCACTTCTCAACTCTACCTGGTGCTTTTCAGGGAGGTCTGTAACTCCTGCATTTACTAAATCGTTCAGTTTAGAAATCTATCCAAGAACAGCAAAAAAAAAGAAAAAAAAAGGAAAGAACACAGGGTCAGATTTGTTCTTTACAAGCTCATGCTGTTTGTGGGGAAGCAGGGTTGCCCAGTACACAGTGAACTGGGACTCAGGAGACCAGTTTTGCAGGAGGCAGGCAACAACTCCTGGTTTTGCTTGATGCTTTGCTGGCTAACGTTGGGCAAGTTATTTCCCTTCTTGTGTCTGAGTTTCCTGTTCTGTAAGTGGAGGTAAAAATACAAGCCTTCTCTGTAAAAACTGGAAATCTGAAGGGAAAAGGTGTCATGTAAAAGCTTGCTATTACTATTATCATCATCATCCCAATTCTACTTCCTCTGTTTTGGAGGATCCCTGGTCCTATTCTTGAGCTCTTGCTCTATTCCCACTGATTTGACTGGGAGCAGGATTGAAGTTCAGTGTTGTTGCATTTGATTTTAACCCATCTGAACTAAATTAACTGAAAGACAACTGCTAGGAATGCTCTTATCAGCCTTACTATAGACCAAGTAATGCTTATAAAAATATAACACCTAAATGTGCATATATAGGCACATATATATTAATGTATTAATCTAGTGTGTATGTATTAGCAAGAAGGTCTACGTTTGGATTTAAAAATGGTTTAATGCATGCATGAGCACATGTGTGTATGTGTATGTATATAGTTTCATAACATAATTATATCATAATTGTGTGTGTGTGTGTGTGTGTGTGTGTGTGTATCCCCTTTAAATCCAAAGGCTTTTTTGCTAATAAATACATAGTAGCAGCAAAAGCTCTACTGTTCAACATATAACTGCATATTGGACAGCACATTTCCTTTATTACTAACAAAAAAAAATCAGATCATTTGCAACACACACCTGAAAATTAAATAGCATCACACCTCTATTTTCTATGCCTTCTCCTTATTTGTAAAAGAATGAGTCAGAAAGATAGAAACATGCCTGCTGTGAATAATTTTAAAATGGACTAAGTATGCAGAACTCCTGCTTGGGGTGGTTACACAATGGCACACACAGGCTTGAAGAAGAATCAGAGAGTTGCAGAAGAGACAGAAAATGTTTGAGGTAATGTCATCAGCCAGGCTTCTGCACAGTTTTTCCATAGGGTCCTTTTCCCCCCCTAATGCTTTGTATAGTCTAATTTTAAGTTACCCAATGGGGCTTCTATGAGTTTCTAATATAGCTGAAATGCTCTCATCCCCTATTTAAATGTTTTTCTCTTCACAGTTTTGTCCCACTGCCTTTAGCCCTGTTGGTCCAAAAACACACACCGTTCTTCTTGTTTACAGCCTTCAGATAAATAGAAACTTTACCTTCATCTAGGTGTTAATTTAGCAAGCTTTGTACTTGTCACATCCCAAATTGTCTTACATAGTGTCAAGATGCATCCAATGCCCCACATCTTCTTATTTTTATTTTTTGAACGTATCCGTTCAATAAATTTCTTATCTTGCTCTGTTCTCCCATCTATTTTCTCTCTCTCTTTCTCCTGCTGCAACAGGCATTTATGGGATGTACAGGCTGCAAGGCAGGGCAGTAATCCAATCAAATATTTCAACTCTATGCTGAAAAATAAGGAAAATGTCATTGTCTGTCATCACTGACCTTCATCTAAATAACATCCCAGAGTATTTTAAAAGCCCTGCAAGATGATTTAGACTTTCCCAGCCCATGGTTGAATCCCGCATTGTGACCCATGCAGCAGTTCAAAGGTAACCAGCTAGAATGCAGTAAACAGCGGCTTTTGATGCACAAGAAAGCAGAGAACCTGGTTTATTCCTGTGTACCTGCTTTGGTCTGGATGGCTGCCAGTATTGCAAAAAAAACAATAAACAAACCCAGCAAACTTGCTCCAGTTTGTTTTCTGTTGTTATGTTGCATCCCTGTGGCGAAAAGGAACTTTGGCTTTGTCAGGAGCTAAAACAGAACTGCAGAGAAAAGGAGATGAAATCTGAGAAAGGAGGGAAAAGCTGCCACGTTTCCCCAGTCGGGAATCAGAGCAAAACTGCACTTGGAAAATATGTCAACTTTTCTTTTTTGCTCATCCTCTGTTAACAGCCTCGCTCATAAGCAGTCATAATCCTTAATTCAGATAGGGGGAATCTGGAATTACTGAGAGACATGAGTGGCTCAGGTTACATACCAGAAGTGGATAATTTTTTCTCTATTCTTTGCCAGAACTGAGCAGTGGATATTTCCCATTTGGCACCACTTTAATTAGCTGATCCCATTGTAACTACACAATTGCCTATTTATTAGTATTGCTTAAGCCCTGTTAATTTAACAGAAAAATCTACCTGTGATGGAACTGAGCCCTTTCCTGGGAGGAACAGCTCTAAAATAAGCAAATGTGAGGATGGGAATATAAAAGGCACAGACATGCCCACCGCATATGCCAGTTCATTCTTGTGTCATGGGGACAGAAGTGAGACAAATCACACTTTCACTGTTTTAGGGCACCTTAGTGCCAGCTGTTAGAGCATTTTTGTGGGCTGTCCTAACTAGCCTCTACCCACCTATGGCAACCAGAGTGGAAAATACCCTGGTTGCACCTCCTCCCTCCTTTGGATCATACTTGATTCCTTGTGATGCACCCTGAATCACCTTCTGCTTCATCTTGTGATATTGCATGCATACCATGTGATGGTCACACCTGCACACCCAACACTTCTTATGTACTTGTATTCAGTAAAACCAGAATATTAGAGACACAGGAGGTTTTGAATTGTACTTGATACTGCCAGGGTGACTCTTCGCTTTCCTCTCTCTGTACTGTATGCTCCCTTGCGGGAGCACTGGAGAGGGAAAGCAGCAGCACAGATGCCAGTGAATTTCTATCCTGAATATCCCAGCTATGACAGGTGGGTGGCATGTTTGGGGGTACTTCTTCTCAAGGCTGGGCCACAGAGCACTGAGTCAGATCTTGTGCGCCCAACTTAATGTACCTTTGAATTTTAATTCTCCACTTTTGAATATTAAAAAAAACCACAAGTTGTGGGAGAGTCTTCCCACCTAGGAATTTGGATTTAAAATATTGTGTGCACCATTTTTACAACTGGCTCAACTCAGAAAGCAGCCTTTGCTCTTTATTTTAGATTAAAGAGGTCAGACTTGAACTACTTTCAGTCACCCATTTTCTACGCTGTGCTTCCAGCTTAAAATAAAGCAGGTCAACTTGCTAAAAAATCATAGATTGAAGGGCCATAGCAGAAAAAAAGAGAAAAGTAAATCAAGGGCCTGAAACTAAGTTGCTTTTCAGATACTTCTACATGTTTTCTGGTTGCTTTTCCTCTAGTGCACAGCGCATGCACAATGGCTTTATTTTTATTATATCTTCTTTTATTGTAAATGATGTGCATGAGATGGATTCAGAGAAACACTGATTCAACAACAATTAATAATCCTGGAGTGATGTGAATAAAAGGGTTCACAGCTACTTGCACAAGTAGTTTCTCTCACTTCAACACTTTGACATTCATGTAAGTAACCGCTCAACAGTGTGACTATGAAGTTCACAGTTTTGTCTGATGTTAGCAAAAACTTCTGAGTAACTGAATTGTTCATTAATATATAAACTGCAACAAAAGTAAACAAATCTGGCATTTCCTTTGAAACACTAGAGATAGGCTAGTCTAAAATACATACCAGTGTTAGCCAGAAAAGCACATAAAAGGCGTTTTCAATTTTATATTCGGGGTATTTTTTTTTGTTTACCACTTCCTTTTAAAACAGTAGAATTGATTACTGCTACTCTTTAACCTCTTAAAAAAGCAATCATTGTATGCTAGACTCCAGTATACTTTAAAATATATCACCTATTTTTCTTATTAAAACATGAAAGTGGTTTTTTTTTTTCTTTTAAAAAACCAGAGAAAAAGAAAAAATGATGTTGAAGGTGGAAACACTTTACAGCAATATCTCACTTTTTTCAATCATACAGCTTGCTTCCTTCAATATTTATTTCTGCACTCCTATAAAACTCCCAGCTATTTTTTTATTTCTATGGTAGCGAGCCATTACACACTTCATTTCTATAGAAATAAAAGGTTTCTTTTGTTGTCTTTTTAAGAATCAAAGACTTTTCCTTGCATCAAACTTCCTTGCATCTATAATTTGTGGGCTGATTCTGCTTTCCTTTACTTATATGAATAATCCCATTGAAGTGAATGATTCTAAATTGTGTTCTGCATATGGGAAATCCATTGAGTTCAATAGATAAACTATATAGGGTGAGACTTAAAGGGACACCCACCTGCCCTGACAAGTGACATTGGCTGGGTATAGACGTTACACTTAATGTGCATTAAGTGTGCAGAAAGCAAGACCTTTGATACGGCCTCCCACAACATTCTTCCAAGCTAAGGAAATATGGGTTGGATGCATGAACTGTAAGGAGGATCATGGGTCTCCAAGGATAGCAATCAATGGTTGGATGTTTAGTTGGTAGCCAGTAGCAACTAGAGTGTCACAGGGGATCATCCCAGGGCTGGTTTTGTTTAATATCTTCATCAACTACGGGAAGACAGGATGGCTTGCACCCTCAGCAAATTGCAGATGACACCGAGCTGTGGAGAGTAGTAGATATTCTGGAGGGGAGAGTTGGGATTCACAGACTGTGACAAATTGGAGGATTGGAGCAAAAGGAAACTCACGAGGTTCAATGGGGACAAGTGCAAAGTCCTGTACTTAGGACAGAACGATCCCGTGCACTGGTACAGGCTGGGGACTGACTGGCTAAGCAGCAGCTCTGCAGAAAAGTGGAGGGGTTACAGTAAGCTGAATATGGGCCAACAGTGTGCCCTTGCTGTGAGGAAGGCTAATGGCATACTAGGCTGCATTAATAGAAGCATTGCCAGCAGATTGAGGGCTTCCCCTCTATTTGGTACTGGTGAGGCCACATCTGGACTACTGTGTCCAATTTGGGCCCCCCATTACAGAAAGGCTGTAGACATATTGTCTACTCTGCCTGCGTTGGGCTAGTCCTGTTCTCCTCAGCTGTCACACACCTGACAGTCTCTGATCCTGGCCAGCTGTATAAGCCACAGCCTGGCTAATAGGGGTGAATAGAAAGGGGGTTTCTGCCCCCTTAGTCACTCAGGCCCCATAGCTCAATGTAACCCAGGCAGGGGGGCTCCTTTCCCCCCGCTGCAGCCAGCTGCAGCAGCAGCATGAGTTCCCCGTGCTGTTTTCTGCTGTGCCACAAACTCCAGTGGGAGGGTGGGAAAGGAGAGCCCCTTCTGGGCAGGACCCTGCCCCCCACTCAGTTTCCTATCTTAGTTCTTGTTAGGGGCCAGGCTAGGCCCCCCTGCAGCAGGGTGGATCTGTTTTCACACCCCTGCCTCCCACCAGCATTTGCAGGAGTGCAGGGAACTTGTGCTGTTGCTTCTGGCTGCACCTGGAGGAAAGGAGCCCCCCTGCCAAGTGGCCCCCTTCAGCTTGCTGGCTGGGGTCTCCGTGCGGGGGGCAGGCCTGGGACCTCCCATGACAGTGGGGCTCTTTTCCCCCAGCTGCAGCTGTGCTGGGAACTCTGTCAGCAGGGGTGGAAACAAAGCCCGCCCCCACTTCAGCTCAGGCCTGGCTCTGCCCCCACCAAGACCCAGGAAAGGAAGATGGGGGCCCCTGCCCTGCCCCAGGGGATCTTTTTCCTGGCACAGTGAAAAGCAGCACAGGAAACTTGTGCTGCTGCTTTTGGCTGCAGCTGGGGTAAGGGAGCCCTCCCACACCATGGTGAGGGTCCCTCTACAGATTACTGGTTGGGGTCTTGGGCGGGGGGTGGCAGGCCAGGTTCATGTGTCAAGGAGGCTCCCTGTCCCCCTTCCCCCCCCACACTGTTAACAGTTACCAGTTGGCAGTGGGTTGGGGCCTGGGGGACTGCTGGGAGCAGCCTTGTGGGAGACGTGGGAGCAGCCCCCACCTGCTGGCCTTGGCCAGTGTCGGCAGGCACTGACCCCCCCTCCCCCCCACTGAACAGCACACGCACCGAACAGCATGTGTCTGTTCAGCTGGGATGTGCTCTAACTTACAGCACTTTAACTCAAGTGCAATAGTTAGAGCGCTTTCCATCAGGGGCTTTTTGAACATCTGTATTTAGCCATTGTCACGGATCCTTTTGCTGGGAAACCATGTTATGTAAGAAAATTAAGAAATCAAAATCTCTGTTTTATACTGACTCCAAAACATGCTGCTTTGATGAAGATGATCACATGAAAATGTGATTTTTTTTTTCTTTACATGCCAGGCAGGCAGATTGCGCATTTCCATTATACTTAGGGATGAAAGTTTATGGCCAAAAATAGGGGATAGACTAGAATAAATAATAATAGTTTTGTTTACATTACTTTTAGGAATCGTTCCCAGTGAAACACACACAAGTTGGAAATACCTACAGCTACTTCAAGCTGTTCATTTCAGCAGTGTCCTCAGGCAAACAAAGCTCCTTTAAGCTTGCCAGCTTTAACTTGTGAGCTTTCTTCTGTTTGGCCTCAAAGCTTTGCTTTTCATCATGAACCTGACTCCACTTATAAGGCTTGCCACGAAGGGGAAGTCTACAGGGAAAAAAAAAAGAATGCCTACGTTTTCACCACCGAGTCTGAAGCAAAAATGCTAATTTCACAAGCTCCCGACCTGCTAAAACAAATGGTCCCAGGTGAAGGAATGAACTCCCTTGTATCACTGCACAATTTTCTTCTGAGAGTGACTCAGGAAGGAAAAGCGGTAAGTTGGAGGCCAAATGGATGGCATGTACGACAGAGCATGTGAGAGGAGCAAAAGGAAGAAAAAGCAAGTAGGGAATATAATAGCTTCCCCTCTTTTGTCAGAAACCTCTTTTTTCAAAAAAGGTCTGAGGGAAGCAGAAGAATGGGCTTGGATGAGACGGAAGATTTTGAGGGTAGAAGAATATCCTGGTTTATCCCTGCCAAAGGTATGTAAGGCACCTAATTTAGTAGGGAGGCTTCATTTCCCCCTTCCCCCCTACGTGTCAGTGACTCATGCTGGCTTGGCTGTGTTGGAGGGTGCAGGCAGAATCACCCCTGCAGTTGGGCAGATCAGTGCTGGGGGCAGCCAGGCTTGATGGGCAGCCAGAGGGGTAACTCATGCCGGCCTGTCCTGGAGGGGGGGCCGTCCTTGCAGATGTGGGCTGCGGGCTCTGTTCCTCTGCCTCCCCACTCCCTGCTGGCCCACAGGGCTGACAGGCGCAGGCAGGACCAGGCTGGGGAGCAGAGTCATGGCTACCTCAGATGTGTGACAGCCTTAGGGTGGGGACAGCCCGGGCTCAGCCAGAACAGGTTGCATAGCTGGAGCTAGCCCATCTGCCCTGTGCGAGGCTTAGCAGTGGGCCCTAATGAATCCTGGGATACTGGGGGACTAGGACATAGCTTGAGTCGGGAGAGGATCTGAGACGGACGTTCCAGAGACCGGCTTCACCTAAATCAGTTAAGTCTGATACTTCATCTGTCTAGGTTCATCTTAAACAGGGTTTGGCCATTTTGAACCTGGCTTATGTGCCCTGAGTTTCTGTTCTGTTACTGATTTAAAGCAGATTTCTGATCACTTATACTGGTTTGTATAATATCTGTCCCTAGCCTTTGGAGTTTAAAGCATTGGAGCAACTTACATGGCAGACACAAACTACCTGAGAAGTGGGTGTTATATTTTAATGTTTGTCTTCTGTACCATGAGAGATCTTCCTCGCAATAGGGGTTTGAGTCTTCTCTGTGGGGCTAGAATCCCAAATGTACCGAGGTTAGGAAATACAGTAGTGTTTTACTGTGCTAATTAGGTCTCAAATAATCTTCTGGAAGAGTTAGGATATCCAGGATTCCCAAGTTGTCATGGCAAGTTTGGGGTATCCCCAGGCAGTAGGATGCATGGAACGGCAGACCTTTGAATGGCCTGGGGTTTGGTTTCAGTGAGTGCTTGTTGCATAGTGAGAGTGTTGTAATGCTGAGCACTGAGAGTGGGTTGGCAAAGCTTCTGGACAGCTGTCCTGTCCTACTAAGTGAGATTGCTTTCAGGTGTTCTCTTCTTGTTTAAGTTAAAATACAACCGCAACCTTGGGGGCAAAACTTAATACTCATTTCTCTTTCCTCCTCCCCCCCACCCCTTTCACTTCCTAGCCTGTATTTTGATCTTCTTTCATGTCACTAATCTTTCTTCATTTTTCTGTTCCACATCCATTCCTCAGACCCTTCTCTGAGGCATTCCCCATTCTGTTCTTTCCTTTCCCGTCTGTTCGCTTGCCAGGGTCATATATGAATCCTAGACCATCTTGTCATACATCCTGGGATGCATTCTCTTTCTCGTACTCTCTCTCTCTGTCTTTGTACTTCTCAGCTGAAGAGTTATCAGCTGGGAGGAAGCATCCTTCTATGTTCTGGCCAAAAGCAGGTGATAGACAGCAGAGAGACCCTGTTCTTCTCCCCCCAGCTAGTTGCTGAAGGAAGTGCAGTATATGCTGGTTAAAAACAGACAGCAGAGTTCAAAAACTGTGGAGTACAATATAAAGAAGCTGGATATTATTTTCCACTGAATATAGGGACCTTTACTGCTGGTTGTAGGGGAAAAAATGAAAAAAAAAAAGTTTGTATAACAGGCCTGTCACTTCAAAAAAATACCAATTCCTGCTTATGAAAAATCACAGCAAGACCTCTGGAAACAATACTGATTAATGGGAACGGGCATATTTTAAAATAACTGTAATTAACTCTAATTAAACTCCCTCTACATTCACAAACTGTGAAAGACTCTTTTTAATATTCAAGAGATCAGGACAGACAAAATCCTTTTTTATCTTTGAGCATTCATATCTTTAGGTAGCTTTAGTTTGGTTCCCATGCAGATATGAATATGAATACGTGTGTATGTGTGTGCATGAGTGGGGTGTGCGTGTCCACACAAGTTCATGCACTTCCTCCCCGCCTCCTCTCCCCTCCCCTCCCCACACACACACTCATGCATAATAATTTTTTGAAGAAGCCTCCTAATGTTTGGTTTGCTCCACGCAGCATAGAGCACTTCCTGAAATACACATTTTATAAACAGGCATTGCTATATGGCCTCTCCTCCCCACCTGAAACAGTAATTTATCATAGTTTCTTTTACTTTTGAAACGTGCAGCATGTGTGTGATCAGTCTGGAGGTCATGCCTAATAAACATTTCACTTTTGTGATGTGAATTAGAAGAAGGTCAAAAATGCATGACTGAGAGCTGTGCAAACCTATCGCTATCTCTGGAGTTGATGCAGAATTATACAAGAGCAAGAACTACATTAAGACCCGAGATAAAATTTTCAAAATCATCTTAGCGACTTAGGAATGGGGCTAATTGGTTAAAAGCCATTGAACACTACCACAAGTCTAGCAGTTTTCTGAGTCTAGCCCTGGACCTTTTTTCCGCCCCTCAGTTGAAACATGCCTCTAAGTTTGAAATGCCTTTGTTTTTTATTAGATCTTGCCCTAGGCATCTTAAGGCCTGATTTAAGTGGCTCTAGAGAAGTGGCAAGTCAAGTCTACAATGTAGCCCAAGAGTTCTGAGTTTACTTTAAACCAGCCTGTAAAATAGTTAAGTATGTTGTCATTTAATATAGTTTTGAACATGTGCAGAAGCCTCTGGAAATCCCTGAACTATAGACCTGCTGCCCTATAAAGAGATCTTGGGCATCCACACTTGGGTCTATGTGAGCGGCGGGAAAAGCATGAGTAATTCTGAGTAGAAGGTGAGCAACAGTTGTTGAGTATCAGAAAAGTGTATCAGATGTGTCTGTAAGTGATTGGTTATGGTACGATTGACATTGATTGACAAGAACTGTGCCTCAGATGGTTGGTTAGTGATAGTCGTCTGATTTGAGTTCTTAAATACCCACATTTGGCGCTCTAAGCGTGTGTGCGTGTGGAGCGTTTGAGGAGTTCGGATGTGTTTGCTTCATGATGGTCTGAGCCGTCTTTGGAGTGTGTGTCTGTGGTGTGTTGTTGTTTTAGGGTTGCCAGCTCTGAATTTATTCTGGGAGGTTTCTGGAACGCCAGTGCGCCCGTGACACACAACACGAATATGCCCACGTGCTTATTCAGGTACACATTATGGTGCGCAGACTTTGTCAGGGAGGCAAATGCACGTGACTTACATTTTAAAAACCTATTGGACTACTGTATACGTCGGATTCAACATTTAATGAATGCCCTATTGTTTATCTCCCGGGTGACTCTGAGCAGTCTCCTGGGGTTTTATATCTAATTCCTGGAGACTCCAGGGCAATCCTGGATAGGTGGGAACCTTAGTGATTTGTGAGTCTCTCTGTCGTATTGTGGTATGGACTGTTGAGTGTGTTTCGATGCTTGCTTTTGTGTAGCTAGTGTGATTTTGTGTGATCTGTACTTTGTCACTGGAGCTGTGGTGAGTGGAGAGTGTGCTCCCCTCATGGAGGAGGAGGAGCTGCCTCACAACAAGATCCAGCCTTTTTATTTTGTATTTTTGATTTCCTGGATAGCTGCCCACTGGATCCGCTCGCTTGGAGTTTGCTCTTGGTTTGCTGAACTGTTCTGCTGTTCATCTCTTCATTTGTTAAAGGCTTGTCCAACCACTACACTGACTGTTCATCTGCACTAACTGTGTTCGGTCATGTATTTTGTGTATTG
>NW_017728998.1:14479637-14491417 GCF_001723915.1 Gavialis gangeticus | reverse complement strand
CTTTGTTTTGTTGGAAAGGAGGGAGTCTCTCCCCACCCCACACATACTTTCATTATTTTCTTCTTCAGTTCTTGGCCCTCTCCCCTTTTATTATTTTACTCTCCATTCAATCAGTTCCCCTTGTTTTATGCCTTAATTTCTGTTTCCCTTGAAGGTGTTCTAACAACTAGCAGCCACCCAGGGGTGGGAAGGGATGCCACCATCTCTGGTCAGCCTGGTATTAACTAAGACTCTTGTGCCCCCAGAATACAAGTTTATTTGTAAGCCATGGAGACTAAGCCAAGCTCCCAAAAATGTGTTCTGCTACAACAAAACCTCCTAAATAAGTGAGGTGCCTAAATCCCACTAATTTTCAAAATTCTCTTGGTTCAGACCTTTGATACCTCGGATGCCTCACATCTGGTGTTCTCTCTCCTTCACTGTTCGCTGGATTCACAAACTGGTGATCTTCCAGCTATGATAAAGACGTTTTATTAGATTTGGCCTTGGTGAATTCCTCGCTCCTGTCTCCTTTGAGGTAATGCTCTAAATCTCTGTAAGCAAACAGCTGGTATGACATGAAGCCCTACACAAATCAATAAAATAAATAGCTGTTTAGGATTAAACTCTACTATAAGCATGATGCTTTCATAATGTTTGAAATTTTCAGTAGATAAAAACATTTGACTTGGCAGAAACCTCGTACTTTTTCATGCATGGTATGCCTTTTTCTGTACCTGTGGAAACCATGGGAGCAGGACCGGGCCATGTTTCGAAGCCATTCCAAAAGGAAATACCATTGGTCACTAAGTTAGCACAGAGTTTGTTGGAAATTTTGAAATTTGGGGGGGGACCAGGCAAGTCAGTCAGTCATTCTGCATTCCCAACTTGCATGGCTTTTCCTTATTAGGTGAGCTAGATAATCCTGCTTGGTGCATCAGGTACGAGTGATGATTACCACACATCCGAGTTTTCCATGATAAAAAAAAACAAACTTCTCTGATAAAAAAACCCCACAAAAATCTTCATTTTCCAAAGCAAGCCTCCCCCCCCCCCCCCCACACAATGCTGATTGGCTCAGGCGCCTCAGCAGTGGCCCTCCCCCTCAAAGGTAATTGGCCAAGAGGGCTGTCATTCATGCGGCCCCACCTCTCACTGCTGATTGGCAGGCAGGGGCTGGGCAACAGGCAGCTCTCTTGGCAATTCAGTAACAGTGGGAGAAGGGAGACAGCCACTGTCTTGGCTGTTTCCCTTTGTGCTGGTGGTGTTTTCCCCTCAGCGGGCTGCCACAGAGCCTGAAGCCAGCATTTTATTTTCAGAGGGGGGTTGGGTTTTCTTGGCAATTCTAAAGATGCTCTGTAAAAACACAGATTCCATGTTTTTCCATGGTAAATGGATTTTGAGGATCCCTGACAGTAACCGTTAGTTTTTTTTAGTAATTGTGCAATGGACCTAGCCTATGAAAATGGTGATATGCTGGCAAAGTGATATTTTATGCTTATGGAAAGAGTATCTGACACACCAGATCTTGTTTCCAAATTAGTTCAGTTATCAGTTCATTTAATAGTTTTGTTTTTAGAAGACATGTTTTAGAATGGTTATTTTTAATATCAAGAACGACACCATGCTTATTTAATCCTAAAATGTTCTCAACTGCATTCCAAGTTATTTCTCTGAAAACCCTCTTGTTACTACTCTTGTAGCAGAATAAGCTTAGGTCACAGGACACAAAACTATTTTAAGACCTAGGCAGGACAAGTAGAAAATTACAATATAATGTAGAGTTGGTCAGAATAACCCTTGCAGCAACAGAACTTGGATCACGGTTGTCTCCCTGTATTCCCTGTGGCAGAGTGGGTAGCTTTGGGTGATTATAGTTGTGCAACAGGGTTAATTGTGGAGTTTTAGGAATTTGTTACACAAGGACTTAGATGCGATGGTTTGGATAGGGATGATCCTGCCTCATGCAGGGTGTTGGACTAAATGACATCTGAAGGCCTCTTTTTCCCTGATTTTTCTATGATCTGTACTTCTATGAAAAGTGCATGTGCATTTCTAAGATTTTCTATGGATTATTTTCTCCATGGTTCTGTAACACATCATACTGCTTATGGTTTGCTAACAATCAAATTTGCGGTGGTTGTAACACTCTAAAATGATATAAGGAGGCAAAAGACATATTAACAATACAGCAGCTATTGACTTCCATAACAACAAGTAGGTTCTGAAATACGTTTTCCCACCGCGTTTTTCTACTCAATTTGCAGGATATTGGCAATAGAATGTGTTTTTTGTTTCTCTAAGTATGAAGTACAGATCTGGGTTGAGAAAAGCTCTTGGCTAGGTCAAATACATCTAGCTTTTTGGTTCCGACAAGAGTAATTTCCTACTCTCTATCGGAATAACTACCGAAGAGCAGAGACTGACAGAGAATATCAAGCATTGGCAATTTATGAACAGGTCAAGGAAACTCAGTTCTTTCTAACATATGCAGTGTGGTGGGGTAGGTGTAAGCAAGGAGAGATGCCAAATCTGAACCAAATCTCCAAACTTTGAGGAGGTTTGCAATCCAGACCCAGAAATGTGTCTTGCTAATGGCTTCATCTCTATGTGTTGAAACAAGACCTAGATCCAAAATTCCTGGAAATTTGGATGATATGAATCCTGATTAAAGTCTGGATTCATGTTCTGAATCAGAATTTTTTTTGCAGGAAATTCTACTTTGATAAATAAACAAAGGGAATGGGTACATAAGCAGGTTACTATGAGGTAAAAGGTAAGGAGTGTATGGTACTTCATCTATTCTGTATCTGTGCTTTTATCTGTAGAAAGCAGGGCAGGGTGGCAGATGAGACTAACAGATTCAGAGAGGCATAAACTTTTACCCCACTTTTATGCTGTAGTAGTTTATCCCTCTATGACAGATAGTAAGGTATGATGTATTAGCTTTTAGTTATCATGGGGTAAAAGCATGGGCACGAGGTAAAAATATGGTGTCTGGGAGGGTGATGTAGGATGTTCACTACTAATGAATAGTAACTGAGATGAAGTGGATGTGCTGTGAGAAGAGGTGAAACTAGTGTTGTTAATAATAAAAAACCCCCAAACCCTTCAGGTCCTTGCTCTACACTTCTGTTCTCTTTACCTGAAGACATCTCCAGTTTCCTCTTGTGTGCGAGACAAGGCTCTTTGGTATTTGGATTAATGAAACCCGTTGGTGAAACAGGAGTATGTAAAACATAGAGGGGCATAACAAATGCCAAACATGTTGGTTTTCTTCAAATATACTCAGCACATGGAAGAAACTAACATATTTTTTAAATATATCTTGGCAGATGTGCGTGCATATGCTGCCACTTAGAATAAATTAGATAACTTACTTAAAAGAACTCGCTATTTATAATGAATTCTTGTGTGTGGCATGTATACAATCAATATACAGTGCATGTCTTACAGTAGTGGGCAACTTGCATAAAGAAACCGAGAAACCTGTCAAATAAAATGCCTTTCCAACAGTTATTTCCAGCTCAATTTTAATATTCATTTGTTGGGTCAAATTCAGTAGAGATTAATGTGGTTCATTTAAAGGACAGCAAGTGAAAATGTAGACGTGTGCAACAAAAAGAAAGACAGAAGAAAACTGAGGAAAGACGCACCATATGACAACTTTAAAAAAAAAATCTGTTTCATCAACATTATGAACAGCAACTCCTTTTTTTCTTAGCTGTAAATACAATTTAGGTTTTCAGACTCGCATTGGGTTTCCAAGTGAAAGCATAGACTGAGTGGGAAGGTGGAGTCGGATTGAATAAGCATTTACATATATGCTTAATTATAAGCATATAATTCCATTGACTTCAGTGAGGCTAGTCACGTAAGTGCTGGCATGATTGGAGACACTAATTATTAAAGTATACAGTTTGCATGAAGCCCAATCATGGCATCAGTTCTCGGGCAAAATGCCAAGTGATATAATTGAGAATGAGAGATTTGCCTGAATACAGAAGTTTTAGGGAAATGGGATCAGAGAGTCCAGAGCTGTATCTATTGTGCACCCATAACCCCCGGCTGGAATTCAATAGGCCTGTAATTCATGTGAGATCAGAACCAGTGGAATGCGTTGGAGCACAACGGGGGTCTACATTCTGAAGTTAAATTCAAGCCCTGGTTCTCCTCTTCTTGAAGTCAAAGGCAAAATACCGACTGAGACGCACAGATTATATGGAAGGCTTAGGCAATATGTTCACCAGCGAAAAGTTTTAAGATCTATACTGGGGAAAAAAATCTTTAAAACCATCAGGGTATAGTCAAAAGGTAAAGATGGTAATGGGATGAATAAACACAGAGAATAGGAATCAAAATGTTTTGAGAAAGTTTACAAATCATTGGTTGGACCCACACACACATCATCCCAATAAAATACTGTATGTTCCAACTCTACACCAGTTATTTGAATTTTCTAAACAAAGTGCTCCAGATTCTACATTCTTTGTGTACATCTCATGTTTTCCCAGTTGAACTCTTGGATAGATCAAACAAAGGGTTATGAATCAGTCTTTGAATTAATCACCCTGTGTCTCTTAGTTTTGGTGCATAATTTTAGCTCCAAAGCCCCTGGGTTCAGTTCCTGGGACCTAGTCACAGGGGTTGCATTACACATTAGATACATCATGACCATATGGCCCCACTGATGCAAAAGTGGAAGAGGGGAATACAAGGAACCTCTTTACCTATTATTAAGCAGATACAGCTTCCAAGAAGGTTCCTGTTTCCTACCTATTTGAGTGGGAGTGTTTGCTACTTCAAAGTGAAAGATCAGATGTTTACTTGGTGGCCAGGCATTGATATCTAGCAAGCTGAGTTTGAAACTATTAGTTGAATCTTAATTATTCAGTCAGTGTGAGATTCATAATGCCCTTCACTATTTGTTCCCTTGCCTCTAAACTCTTGGGCTTGTGTAGGGTGATAGGTTTTGCTGTCAGAATAAATCTGGCAAACATCCTTCTTTAGGGTTTGAGAGAGAGCCTGCTGGGGACCTGAGACATGCTTGTGCAGTTTTCCTGATAGAGGGACGACAGACTTTCTGCCTTTTTTCTGCCTTCCCCCATCCTCACCCCATATGAACTTTTGCTTGGTTATAAAGGTGACAGACTTCCTACCCCGAGCGGGATCTAGCAGGAATTGTCACTCTCAGGACTCTTACCTCATCTGCTCTGCATTTCCTTTTCCCTTCTGTAACCAGTGGTTTCAATAATCCACTGCCTGGCCCCATATTGTTAATTAAATTTCCAAGTCAGTCTGTCCTTCTGGGATTTTGTTTACATCTCATGTAAACAAAGAATGAGTAATCCACACTTTACATCTTTAATTGCTTATATGATGCAATCAAATTATTATGGCCAAAGGGACCAATTTTAGATATTCTCTGGTTCCCACAATACCTTTTTTACAAAACCTCTGAAGTCTTTTGAATTGCAAGATATTTCTTTATTTAGGTCAATTGATTATTGACATTGAATATTCCCATTTCTCAGACAGTGAACTGAAATAAGTACTGCCTGGTGAGAACAAAGGCAGTTATTACATTGGATGATTACACTTGCAGACCTAATTACCTCCACTGGGACTCAATGCAAACCTAATACGGCTCAGTTTTTGTAGGCTAGATCTTACTTTCAACTTTCTTCAATAGATTGCCATTTCCTGACAAGTCTAGTTTTATGGGTGATTAGCTCTCAGCAAAACCATTGGAGATACCCCCCCCCGCCATACAGTTGTCATATTTTCTGCCGTTGAAATAGAACAGCCCTTCTACCTCAGCATTACGTTTTCCCTAGTTTTATTCAGGAAAAATAGACATGAGGGTTACAGTTTTAGAGTTATGCTTAAAACTGCTATTTTGTTGCAACAACTAGTACTCAAATCTGAACTATGAGCAAATGATAGATGCTCTTGGTGCCTATATTCATCTTTCATCTTTGTTTCCTGCTTTATTTACAAAGTAAAATACAAATCGTAAGCCAGTGCTAACCACATGAAATGTTCACTGGACCTAGCTTCGCTATTTTAACAAACTTTTACCACTGCTTTATGCTTTTGATATAGAAAAAGGAAGGACCAGTTTAGGATCAGAGTAAATTGTTTGCCTAAAAGAGATAATAATGCCTCTTACATATTTTAGTTTGTGAAGTTACTTTCAAAACAAGGGCTTATTTTAAATCAACAGACTGAAATCAGTGAAGACTTAACACAACATGCCCATCTAAATGTTGATCATAAAGTGCTTCATAAAATTATGCATCAGAGGACATATTTTACAAGAAAAACGCTTCTTAACTTACCTTTCATAGGCTGACTAACACGACTAACTACTTCTGGGGACATGCAGAAGTTACACTTTGATTGACTTAATTAAGGTTAGGGAACAGAAGTTCAGGGAACTTAGATCAGGCAAAACATGGCCAGTCTGGTCTTAGTTTACTTGAGGAGATGAATTACGTTAGATTGGGAACAGGTTAGCCCAATCTAATAAATGTCTATACATGCTTGGAGCATAGCTCTAGGCCTGGGAAAGTTCAGTTGCTCAGCCTAGCCACAGGGCTGTGTTATTCCTAACTCCCCACCCTGAGTGGGCTATTTTAGACCCCTGATTTTGCCCCTTTCCTCCAGATGGACAACCCCCCCCACAGTTCCACCAACCCCCCCCGACATACCAGCCCCCAAGTCTTGTCAAACCTCCCACAGACCTGCTAACCTTCTCCCACCCTACCCCAAATCCCATCTACCCTTCACTGCACCCTCATTAATTTAGATTGGTTTTGGGTGTGGCTCCTGGTACTGGAGAATGTACGTGCAAGCCAGACTCAATTTATAGATCTTAAACTGAGCTACGTGATCATAAATCAGAAGCCACAAATATGTGCATGTACTCTCTCTGCTGACATGAGGACAGCAATGAACTTCAAAATGCCAAGTATCTGTCTTCTGAGAGAAAGAAGATCATCAGAGTGAGAGAGGAGGGCAGGAAATTAACTATATAGGCTATTTTATTTGCTGGATTTAGGGCCAGCTTGGTGAACTGGGATGGAGGGAGCAAGGTATGCTCCCAAGGATTTAGGGACCATTCACCAGCTTTTTTCCTCCCCGGAATTGGACATAGTTGTTGGTAGACTATGCTCTGGGGATCTGCTGACCAGTCCAGCTACTCCAGCATGATGTGGATGTATTATTAAACATCTACATCATGAAGGTCAACCACATATTAAATTATACAGAGCAAGGGGAAGTATGAGAAGAGATTTCATTTAAGCGATTCCATGTGCCTCCAAATTCTAAAATCAGGATAGCATAATTTATACGTCAGAGTTTTTTGAAAGAAGGCCTAAAATCACAATTGAACTTGAAGTGTCTCTATTGCTTAAAATGCAGTTTTTAACACAAAATGTTACTACACACATCCATCTTTTAAGATGGGATGCCATTTTCCTGATCCCAATTCACTGAAAAGTAACAACTTTGAAAAACACCCCAAACGTATGAGTCTATTATCATTTCTTCAAAACAACTGGACAGAAGTGACAATGTATTAGACATTAAGATGAATGCACTAAACCTTAGAAATAAACAGCTGAAAATATCAAATGCCTTCCCTGGTAATGTTGCTGCTGTTTTGTTATGGTGACTTGAACTGTAGTGCAGCTCAGCCCATGATACAAATGAATAGTACAGTAATCCTGAATGTTATAAACACATTATTTGGACAAAATATTGGCAACACAAATGAAAAATGCATGCCCTTCAGCAGTGCTGTTTGCTGGCCAATAGACCTACCTAAGGAATCAGAGAAGATGTCACGTGACCTGTTACTTTGACTTATGTATCTATATTAGGCTTGTCAATTGAAGTCCTTGTTGATTTTTTACGTTTTTCTTCTCATTGCTTTTAAAGCCAACAGTAAACAACAAATGCTAAGGAAGAAAAATAGCTGCTACAATTTCACTCGCTATAATCATCATCATTGCTCACTTTAAAGATCCATAAGAATTAAATTGTTGCTATTTTTTCACACTTAATACGCATCTGCTAAAACCCCTTCCAGGGATCAGCAAAAAGAAATTATTCAATGTGGTTTCCAACAAAATGTGTGTTGTTGACATAAGAAATAAAAGATCTCTCTCTTCATGTAGTGGATATACTTTTATTTCAGCATTATTTCACACACATTCACACACCAATATTTAGAATCACATTGGGCTGAACAGTTTTGATTTTAATCCCTGACAATTCTATTAAGGGTCGGCAAAGTGAAGTGAGCAAAATAAAAAGCTCTGCGTGGAGTCCTGTCAAGAAAACTCAGTACAGTTTTAGTACTTTGTTGTATTTTATGCACTGATACTGATAACTGGCAGAAAAGGAAAAAAATGCTTGTACATGTAGATTATGATTAAAGATTTTTTTTTTTATTTTAATAAGTAAATCACTATAACAAGGGTCAGCAACATATAGTCCACAGGCCACTGAGCCATGGGATTTGCCCAGTGGAACTAGAGGGGTTTGCTTATGTCCCAGCTGCCACTGCTTCTCCCAGTGCCCCCCACTCCCTGGCTGCATGCAGGCTCATCTTCCAGCTGGTGAGGGCTGTGCCAGGCCCAGGGAGCTGCAACTATACCCATGCTTCCTCTACTTCTCTCTTTCTCCCCCCTCCCCATCCTCTCTGCCTTCCACAGCTTTACTGTAGGTAGCCCTGGTGCATCTCCCCATGGGATGGAAGCTGCATCCTATGCTACAAGCAAGGGGGACAGGGTGCCTGGAGAATTGGCAGTAGCAAGGGTGCAGCTGGAAGCTGCTTGAGCCCAAAATGGCTCCTTGGCCAGTCAGCAAGGAGCTGTGTCAAGGCTGAGCAGCTTCCAGCTGTGCTTGCACCTACTAGCCCTACACAGCCTCCCATCATCCCCTGCACTACTGCTTCTCTCCACCCTCCCCTCCCCTCACAGCTTCTTGCTGCCCAACCCTGTCTCATTCTAGGCAGAGGAGCTGTGACATGGCAGTGCATCTTCTGTGCCCGTGCTGCAGCTGGGAGGTGGGGGAGAGGGGGCAGTGGAGACTAGCATAGGCAGCATGGACTGCATACATGCAATCAAATCACTCAGGACTACTGGAAGTATGGGCTGGATGAATGGACTGTAAGGTGGATAGAAAACTGGCTCAAGCATCAGGCTCAGAGAGTAGTAGTCAATGGCTCAATGTCTAGTTGGCAGCCGGTATCAAGTGGAACGCCCCAGGGGTTGATTCTGGGGCCGGTTTTGCTCAATGTCTTCATCAATGATGTGGAAGATGGCATGGAGTGCATGCTCAGCAAGTCTGCGGATGACACGAAGCTGGAGGGAGTAGTTGATACACTTGGTGGTAGAGCTAGGATTCAGGGTGACCTACACAAATTGGAGGATTGGGCCAAAAGGAATCTCATGGGGTTCAAAAAGGACAAATCCCAAGTCCTGCACTTGGGAGGGACAGTCCCTTGCACCAGTACAGGCTAGGGGCTGACTGGCTGGGCAACTGCTCTGAAGAAAAGGACCTGGGGTTTAGAGTGGACAATAAGCTGAATATGAGCCAGTAGTGTGCCGTTGTTGCCAAGAAGGCTAATGACATGCTAGGCTGCATTGATAGGTGTGTTGCCAATAGGTCAAGGGAAGTGATTATTCCCCTCTATTCAGCACTGGTGAGGCCACATCTGGAGTCCTGTGCTCAGTGTTGGGCCCCCCACTACAGAAAGGGTGTGGAGATATCAGAGAGAGTACAGCGGAGAACAGCAAACATGGTGAAGGGGCTGGGGGACATGACTTATGAGGAAAGACTGAGGGAACTTGGGCTTATTTAGTCTAGAGAAGACAGAGGGGATTTAATAGCAGCCTTAAAGTACCTGAAAGGGGGTTCCAAAGAGGATGGAGCTTGACGGTTCTCAGTGGTGGCAGATGACAGAACAAGGAGCAAAGGTCTCAAGCTGTAGCAGTGGAGGTTTAGGTTAGATATTAGGAAGAATTTTCTCACTAGGAGGGTAGTAAAACACTTGAACGGGTTACCCAGAGAGGCGGTGGAAAGTCCATCCTTGGAGATTTTCAAGACCTGGCTAGACAAAGCTTCAGCTGGGATGATCTAGTTGGTGATGGTTCTGCTTTGAGCAGGGGGCTGAACTAGATGCAACTTCCTGAGGTCCCTGTGAACCCTAACTTTCTATGATTCTACTCTCTCAGGTGTGTTTTTGACAGAAAAAAAATGACCTGTACAAAAGCTCAAACAAAGAAGCAAAGAGCTTACAATGTGGGCAGCTAGAGCAAGCAGCCCAGCAGGGAGCTTTGCAGGCATTTTTTAAAAAACTGAGTGTAGGCAGGAGTCATCAGGGTCAGGGAAGGTGGAGGTTGGGATCTATGCTGTGCACAGAAGAGCCCTCCAGCTTTCCTTCCCTCTTGCTGCGTTTGTGCCCAGCTAAAGCTCAGAAACTTGTGCTTCCCTTCACCCAAGTGCTACAATATGATTCAGGGAGGGAACAAGCCAGGAGAAGAACACACTCCTAACTGCTTCAGTGCTGGGCTTTTCCAGCATGAAGCACTTGGGGGGGGGAGGGCAGGGCAGGTTCCCTACATGCTGGGACTCATGGACATTGTCCCTCCCTCTGTGGGAGGGAAAAGAGGAGAACCAGCAGAGCATGCTGGGATTTTGGAGGTCTCTTGTGTTTGCTGCTTGTACAGATGTTCTGCCTCCTGAGAGGTATTCTTTGGGGAGGCACTTCTCTCAAGTTGTTCCCAAGTTATTTTTCTCCCCAAGTGGCCACTTGTTCTCTGAAAGAAAAAATAGGCACTTCTGTACACTTGTGGTTTCTCCAGAGAGAGATGGGACTCTCCCTGGAGAAACGGAATGTCTGTTCAAGCCACATGTAGACACAGTTTGCTGCTCCCCATCCCCTCACTGACTGGAAGTTGAGCTCACATGCAGTGGCAGGGGGGAAGCTGTGACAAGAGGCTGCAGCTTCCATCTGTCTAACCTTGGCTCAAGTGCAGGGAACCCTTTCTCTCTGCCCCCACTGTTGGCATGCCACCAAATCCCTGGAATCGGGTTAAACTGAAATCAGGTTTTCCTGGTCCACAGCTTATTAAAGATTGCTGACCACTGCTTTGTACGGTTAGGGGACAAAGGTGGTGGAAATAGAATGTAGTACAATGCTTTTGGTGTTTAGTGGGCCTGTGCAAAGGGGCTAGTATTCACTTCAGATTCAGATTCAGCCGATTAGGGGGACAGGGCTTCAATTCGGTGATTCAAATCACTGTCCTGAATTGATTCAGCCGAATCTGATTCAGAGATTTGGCTACTGCCGAATCCACCAAATCTCCGAATCACACAGGCCCCATCCCCCGTCCGCTCTCAATGGCTGCCGTGCCTGCCCCAGCTCCCAGCTCTTTGAAAAAAAAAAAAGCCCCCACTCACCAGTTGCAGCTTGGCGGGAGGTGATCCCCACTGCCCCTCACTGCCCCATGCCACATGGGGGGGCTATGCCACAAGCCCCCCAACCCCACCCACTCTCCCAGCCCCACCAAGGCTGCCCTGCCCAGGCCAGCTTCCAGCCCTTTAAAAAAAACCAAACAAAAAGGTCAGCACACATTGGCTCCTGCCTGGTTGGGGGGGGGTGATTCCCACTGCCCTGCGCTGCATGGGGAGCTGTCCATGAGCCCCCAGAAGCCCTGAGGTCACTACAGCAGCCAATAGTTTGGTGGGGGAGGTTCTTAAAGGGCTGGGAGCTGGGGCAGGTG
>NW_017728998.1:14470554-14474637 GCF_001723915.1 Gavialis gangeticus | reverse complement strand
GATGATGCGCAGTGGGGCATAGGCAATGTGTGGGGAGATTGAGGTGGATGGGGCAGCCATGGGGGGGGCTGGGAGAGTGGGCGGGGGTTGGAGGTGTTCAGGGGGCCTAGGGGAGCAGGCAGGGGATGGGGCCTGGCAGGGGTCCCCCCATGGTCCCCTCCATGCTCCTCCAGCCTCCCTTCCCCCGCCTCCTACGGGGACTGCCTGAATCACTGAAAATCTCCGAATCTTTTCTGAATGAATTCGGAGAACTTCAAACTTTTAACTAGTCCCCTGATTCAATTCAGATTCAGAGATTCAGATTCAGCCACTGAATGAGGCTGAATCTCCTGAATTGCAACAGCACCTGAAGCTTCACACAGCCGTAGTGTTTGACTTTGGCATTTTGGTTTTAAGATAAAGCTGATAAATGGAAGGAAATGAAAAAAAAATGTAATAATGTATGCTTAATACTTATCTGGACACAGGCACTTTACTTAGAGATTGCATGTGCATAACCACCTTAATTATGATCATTCTCTACATGGCCTGAGTATCTGTTAGTAGCTGTAGGTAACACTACCAATTATTGCACCAGTTAAGGGAAGGTGGGTTGGCAAAAGGTTGTACAGATGGATTTTTAAAAGGGTATTGGATGGTTAAAATCCATAGGAGGTGTCTGACCACAATTTCATGGTGGCAAAGTTTCTAGGAAGCTAAGAAGTATGTCTAGCTCCCATCTATCTTTGACATCCATCAATATCAAGGAATTGCCTGAGAAATCTCATCCTTGTGTAAGATGCTCTTGTCACCTAATAGTGACAACACACCCACTTTTACCTGCCTAAAAAGCCTTGTGTCATAGCCTACAGGTTAGATGCTGCAGATCTTTTTCCAGCCAAGTCATGCCCTTCTCTTTCTTGTTCTCAGTGACTTGAAAAGCTGCAGGAATCAGCCCTTTGGTGCCCAAGCTCAGATGAGTCTTTCCAGCATTCACATTGCTGTGAGGTGACTGTAGTTCAAGGAAATGGATTGACACATAATACAGGACCTTTTGCACATCACAGGCACCCTTTCTGACATTGTCTTTTTGTACCTAGTAGTTTTCTTGCTGATGTTTTACTTGTTTAGTTTGATCACACTGGTGATTCCCACACTTTTCCCCCCCCACAGTCTCTCTGTGTACCCTAACTGACTCTTTGCAAGCATCCCCGCACCCCCTAGTCACTCCATACACACTCGTCCCCTTGAAGGGGAGTCAAACCCACTGAGTGCGAAGCCATTTATTCCCACAGATAATGGTTCTTCTCTAAACATTTGTGCAAGCAGTAAACCATTGCTAACGGAAAAAGCAGGCTAACTAAAAGGAAAAAGAAAACCACAGCCTCAAACTTTTGAATTTTTAGAAGAAAGTTTGAAACGTTTTTCTAAATATTCTCACTTTTACTGCAATGTCAGCCTACACAGTGAAGGCCCCAGCCCTATAATGAGGTCAGCATTGCTGGTAGTCTGTACCTTCCTTGTGGTTTCATTAACTTATCGGGAGCTCAGAATGAATCCAAGAACCCCTACTGTGTGAGGTCAGTGATCAGTCAGTTCTTAACTGTCCAGGTAAGTCGTACATCCTGATTTCATTTGCTATTCAGGTAACAAAAAATATTTTAAATGATAAATATGGCAGTTAGCCTTTCCAAAATGTCATGACTATAAACAAAGTGTTGGTTAAATTGCTGGGCAAATTAAGACTGGCAGTGGCATTGGTGAATGGTGAGAAATCTTAAATTCATGGCATGTTCAGGTCTGGACTTGTCAATAATAAATGGGAAAGGCTTTTCCAGCAGTCCTGCCACAACTGGGTACAATTCTCCTATGGATGGTTTGTCTTTGATTGCTCTGATAATGAATGTGGAAGAACCCCTGAAGTGCCTGAATTGTGAGGATAACTCTCACTTCATGCGTTGACCACTCACCATGTGTCGTTTCTTTCCAGTCTAGCGAAGCCACATCAGTGTGCTACATGTACGGATTTGAAAATATCCAAAACCAAATGTGTTACACAAGTGTTGACATGATTGCTGAGTAGCTTGCCATTTGCTCCCTGTGTACCAGCTTTATTATATCTCATAATGGGATGAACATATTGTGCTGTGAGGGGTGGGGAACTGGCTGTTAACGCTGTCAGGGATGGAGAATTTGCTTAAGTGCCCTTCTTTTACATTGCTTTAATTTGCTTGCTTGTGATTTTTTTATGCAAGTGCTAGAATGTGCATGCTGGTTTCTGAAAATAATATAAGTAACAACCTCTATCACTTGGTACAGCCTTGGAAATTGGGAACCATATAAATCAGGCTTGTTCTGAGCTGGTTCAAAACTGATGGTGAGAATCAGAAAGAACTTCTATCCTGGAAAACAGGATTTGCTTTTGTTTTAATCATTTAAGTAAAGCAAATTATTCCTGTGCATAGTTAGTCCTTTCATAAAGAGCTAGATTCTAGACACCATATTACCTATTGTATTTCTTTCTCCCAGTAGTATCTGAAGACCTATCAAACATAATTATGGACTGGCCTGTAGGATGGATAGCTACTATTGGGCTAAGCCTGTATTGTGGTGGTGGTCATTGTTGGCTCTAAAGTTTAATACTTATTCAGAAATATCTTTTTAAATGTAAGAGGTACCTGTTCTAGTTTTACCTTTAGTATGTTGATTGTACTGATAACAGTGTCTTGCTTGTTGACTTTATCTCCTAGAACAGAAGCATCAGTTTTCTGATGCTTGTCCTAAAATTTCAGATCTCTTGAGTCTAGAAACTTTCACTGGTCATCTTACCAAAAAGCAGGTAATGCAGCTTTTTTGGCTGAGCCAGTAACACTACTGTGGTTTTCATTTAATGCCCATTGAAATGGAGAGAAGCCCCCCCCCCCTTTAGATATATGTGGGCTCTAGATCAGGCACTATAGCTTGCCTCTAGAATTGGAGCTGTAGAGGTGGGGAAACAAATTGACAGTAAATAAAAAAGTTATCAGAAAGTTGGCTTAACTGCAGCAAAGTAGTTGATTTAAATGTTGAATAAAAGCACAGGTTGATTCTCATGTTTTCCAAACCAGTGTTTAACTCTTGTGTTCCTTAAGACTCTAAGAGCAATATTTTGTCATCTGCTCACTTGTACATCCTACGGCGATACCATACACCTACTTTTACATCTTAAAAGCAGCATGCAGAATCTTATCTGAACCCTTCCATTCTTAGCTAAGGGTTAACGGGAGACTGTACCAGGTAACCTGCAGCTCCTGTTACCTTAAGAGGGAAAACAGCAGTGAATAGTGTTCAGTCAGCCTAAAAAAAGTGATTTGTAAGGGAATAAGCAGCCCAAGTGCCTATTGCTACGCTAGGTCACCAGCAATAGTATGATAGGACATAGTCTATTGAATAGATAGAGCCACTGTGATAGAAGTCAAGGTAGTAACACTTGCCCATTTGTAGGGGACAGAGACAGTTTGGCGAGGGCTAGCAAGCCACCTGATTGGAAGTGGACAGGGCTTGAGCGAAATATAAGCCAGGGCCTGAGTCAGGGTAGTAGTCTGGCCTTGCAAGCTGCAGAGGAAGGAGCTCCAGAGCAGGGAGGTTAAAACAGGAATGCCTGGCTGATGGGATCTACCCTGAGACCTGCAAACTAGATGTTTGCAGCTTACAGGGAAGTAGGGCCCAGCATAGTGGTTCAGCCAGGAAGCCGATGGTTATCTGGGGACACAGCATGGGGATAGTTTTCTGTTGTAGCTTTTGCACTGTGTTGTGATTTGCACTGGTGGTTTGTGGAAGGGATGATAGGGGTAGTTTGGAGGTCCAGTTAGTGGCTGAGGGACATGTGACTGGCTTGAGCCATGCCAGAGCCCATAGTGGGGCTAAGACTGAGCTCATAGGGTCAATAGCCCAAGAGGGGCAGAGACACCTGTGAGAGGTGAAGCAAGGGTCAAGGACCTATAACCCATGAGGGGCAAACTCTGGAGCTAAGGACCCAGAGCACGAGGGAAGAGGGGAGGTCCCAAGAGATTGAATTGACACGGCTGGGACCCAGAAGTGTGGTCTGGTGCAGCGGGCCTAGGT
>NW_017728998.1:14463014-14465554 GCF_001723915.1 Gavialis gangeticus | reverse complement strand
GAGGGAAGAGGGGAGGTCCCAAGAGATTGAATTGACACGGCTGGGACCCAGAAGTGTGGTCTGGTGCAGTGGGCCTAGGTAGCAAGGGGCCAGCTAGAGGAAAAGGGCAGAGGCAACAGGAACTTCAAGCTGTATAGTTTGAAAGAGGTGCCTGCCAATTTAACTGTGTGACTCTGTAAAAGGACTGGCACCCCAGAAACAGCAGATTTATTAGTTCCAAGTTTCAATAAACTTAGGAGTTTGGCTAGGGAACATCAGTTGTTCACAACTTTAGTGTTTGGTAGCAGTTCTGTCTCCTCTATGATATCTGATAGGGCTGTGTGAAGCTTCTGTCCCTGATTCAATTTGGAGGCTGAATCTCTGAAGCTGAATCGAATCAGAAGACCCTTTATTCTTTCTGAATCAAATTGGAACCCTGGGAGAGATTCGGAAAGTTGCAGCAAATTGGACATAAACACAGTTTTAAATGTTTTTTCTACATACGTCTAGGTACCAGGCAGCTCATGAACACTGCAATGCTGGGGCTGCCACAGAAGCATGGAGGGCTCCCCAGTGTGCTTGGCAGCAGACCCGGAAGTGGACCAGAAGCACTTCCAGCCTGTTTCCGGGTCTGCCGAGGAGTGCGCTGGGGGCTCCCCCTGGGTTCCCCTAGCTCTGCTACTGGTGCCTTCTGGGTCTGGGGGGCACCCAGGGTCCCTGTGCAGCTGATCGCCAAGCCAGGGGGGCACAGGGGGGCCTCCTGCATGCTCCCTGGCAGACCGGGAAGTGGACCAGAAATACTTCCAGTCCATTTCCAGGTTCGCCGCTGAGCATGCAGTCCTGTGGGACACTCCATGCACCCCAGCATCTCAGCGTTGACAAGCCACAATGGTACCTTGAGGTATATAGAAAAAACATTTAAAGCTGTGTCTATGTCCAAGTCTTTGAATCAGCATCGAATCTTCAGATTCAGATTCAGCTGACTTGAACCAGGGACAGTGATCCAAATCAACAAATCGAATCACTGTCCCTAATTTGGGTCAAATCCAAATTGAATATGGCCTGCTTTGCACGCCTCTAATATCCAATGATACTTTGTTTTTTTCCTAGAACTTACAAGTGTACCGTATTTAACAATTGGTGTTCTCTGGTCTTGCATGATGGTTATTTTAAGTACTGCTATAGCCTGAAATATTAAAAGACAAAGTTGGCTAGTGACCTACCAAATGGGCCCAGATTGGAAAGCATTCATGTCACAGGTATTGTGTTCTTGAAATCAGTGTGAAATATTAGTATGCCTATGAACATGGAATTTTAAAATGTCACAAAACATTTTACCAGATGCACAAAACTCAAACTGAAGCCTTGCTCCAAAAAGTATTAGCTCCAACACAATTTGCTCAGGTTCAAGATGGAATTGAGTGAACCTCCCTACCTACCAACAGCCCACTGATCAGCTTCCCTAGGATGTACGAGCCCTAGATTGAAATCCTTTCCCTGAATCAGAGAGAGATGACTGTCCTAGCTTGGACTATTGAGCTGTTTGCCTATTTTGTGCGGTATTTTTCCCCACAAAAGATATCCCAAGGTCTACTTTTCATTCCATTGTGGAACAAAACCAAAGAGAAAAGCCTTTAAAATGTATTTGTGAAATGGGATTCTCATTTCTCAGTCAGTTCTACTTCCTAGCCATAGAGTACAATCTCTATGGGAGAGCCACAGAGTAATTAAAGATAAAATCATTGTTATTCTCTGAACTATCCATTATACAATTGTTTAAATGTTTTGAATTCATATTGTCTCTTTGCTTCTTGTAAAAAAAAAGTCTCAGGTTAGTCCTCAGACTGGAGGTCACGATGAATAAATTTATGCTTTGTAAAGTTTTTTTTAATAAAACTCTATACATGGTGAAATATCTTTGGAACCAGCTCTTACTCATAATTTTAGGTTGTTTAATCCATCAATTTAGGACTCATTAAGATAAGAAATGACAGGGTTGAAAACAAATGACTTTCTTTTCTTTGCAATTACTTATAAAATCAAGCATTCAGTTGTTTAGTCAAAGGGTACTTCCTTTGATATGTTAAGCTAGTGGAAAACTGTCATAAAAATAGAAATCCAAGTGAACATACAAAATCAATAGTGATTTGCTATCTAGTCATATAATAAGCAATATTTTGTGTCCCTTCCATGCATCAAACTCCTGTTGTGTTGAACTGTGCAGAACTGTGAGGTCGGACCCAAGCTTGATGAGTGGTAAATAAAGATTAAACATAACACTGAGATGGCTTCTTCTGCCATTGATGCTTTGCATATCTCATGTAACCAAGGAAAAAATATGGCATAATCTCCCCTTTTTACTCTATAGTAAATCATAGTGCTCTCTAGCAGATTGTGCACTTTGTCCACCCAAAGAATCCATGCTGATATTAGGTATCAAGGTTGTAGCTGTATTGGTCTAGAGGCAAGAGGAATCAAAACTTGTGGAAGAGGTGAGATCTTTTATTCAACCAACTAGATATTTACAAGCAAATTATTTTACTTATTTGCAAGCTTTTGGG
>NW_017728998.1:14460290-14462775 GCF_001723915.1 Gavialis gangeticus | reverse complement strand
CAGAAGAGTGGAAAGATGGAAAGCTCTTCTGGGCAGGAACTTCTTTTGTGGTGTTCATATTAGGGTTTTTCATTGCTCAGGACAAGCAACAGAGTATTGTGTTTGAGTTGAAATGGAAGATTGCTTCTCTTTTATATGAAGGAACAGATAGGTGCTGAGCCAAGATTGGCTGGTATAGCCCCGAGGACTTCAAAGGAGCTGTGTTGATTTACATGAGCCAAAGACTTATAATTGGAGTACCTATTTTTGAATTTTCAGGTACCCTTAGTCTGGTTCTGAGGCTCTGATTTTGGTAGTATCTCAATTAGGGCAGACCCCTTATAGCCAAGAAGAGCATCAAAGACTTCCATATTGCTCAACGTAGGTCAAACAATCTGTGAACTTCCAAGGCATTACAAAGTAGGGGCTTACGTTTGTATGCAGAGGCAAATCTTTGCAGTGATAGCATCATGTCTCTTGATGCTTTCACATGTTAAACACAAAGTCAATTGTGCAGCTTCCCCTGAAAAGTGCTCAGTTCCCACTAGCTCCTTTTTGCATGTTTGAAAAACCTCCTCCTTTGTTTGCTACCTACTTGCACCCACAGACTTGTTCTTGTGTTATACTGCAGTCCCTAACCACATATTTTTCTGCAAGCAGAACAAAGCTTTGAAAATGTAACCTTCTTCAGGGTGCTGGTTAATATTTTATGAATGGTTGTAGTTACTCTGTAATTACAGCATAATTGAATAGAGATGTCATTTGATAATCTAGAAACCGGTGCACATGGGCAAAGCCCAATTTCAGAGACAGAGAATGAGATGGAGGCCTGTTTAATGCAGTAGGAAAGGTTTACAGCCCTCCCATTTTGAAATACAGAACAGCAGTGTATCGTGGAACTTTTAACACACAATACTTCTTAGAGCCAGAGGTGACTAACCTTCTTTAAATGTTCTTCACAGAAGCAATCAGATACAGAATACACATCTTTACAAAAGCAGCCTGACTCTTTCACAAAGCAAGCAATGTGCTTAAGAAGGAAAAGTATGATAGCTTGCCCGCTAAGCCTTATAAAATCCGTCTATTATTACTTGTGTCCTTTTTTATTGTAGGTATTTTAGCTTTTAAAGAGATACTATCAGTTTAATTAAAAACTTATCAAAGTCTGCTTTCTATACTGCTCAGATTCCGAAATTCCAAACACAAACATCTTACAATGTAAATTGGATGCTGGAAATCATATCTAATTTGAGGTTCATTCATTATAAACGGACCACGTTTAATGAACTGGATATGTGAGTGCATTGTTGTTAGAGCCGCAGAATTTCTTTGACCTGTCTGTGAGTGAAAGCAAATAATCCCCTTGAAGCCAGTGAGCTTTGGTTTCTATGCTGACTGCTTCTTGCCTGGTAGCCCTCAGTATTTTTCATGGAAAGTAACATTAATTATGAGCTAGGCCTGATCCAAAGGTCACTGAAGCCGACAGGAGTCTTTAGAAAGCGGGCTCTGGAGGAGGCTCCCTATGAGGCGTCAAGTACCAATAACTCCTAATGACCTTGCAAAAAAAGCATTTTACACCTCTCAGAATAAGCCCCTAATATTTCCTTTTTAAAATATCCTTTGACATTGAGAACAAATGGGTGGAATAACAAGTATGTCTTTCTGAACAGGTGGTAGGTAAGGGCTAAGAATCTGTCATGTCAAAGGATTTAACTCCTTTGAATAAAGGCTTTGATTATGACTGCGTTTTTCTACTGATGCCACCCTATTTCCTTACAAATGTTGCCCATAGATACTGGTTTTGCTTCCACAGAGAAAGTCTGACAAAAGACATTTTATTCAGAGGCAGGGTTTGAGTATTTACATGCATTCGGAGCAGCACTACCTTTAAAGCAAGGTAGTACTTAAGGTGCAAGAACCATAAAGGGTATTTAGTGGGGCATAGTTTGTGAACTGCTACCATTGCTCATCAGCATGAATTCTGGGCCAGGTGGCAGCAGCCAATTGTGAACTCATAGAACTGGATGCCATTCTGGGAAGATGTATTTTTGCTATTTAAAAAGTATTGGGCTCATTACATGATGAATCTTGTGGCCCATGTTGCATAAGGTGTTGGACTAGATTGGGGCGACCAACCCAGATCATGTGTGTCGCAAGTGGCATGGGTAGTCTCTGTATGTGGCATGCAGCATAATGGGGAGAGAGGAGGGAGAATGGCAGCAGATTGGGCAGAGAACAAAGTGCAGGGAGTAGAAACCAAAGCAGCAGCTCAGGGAAGGGAATGAGATCAAAGTGGCACTTCAGGAAGGTGCAGGGTTTAGCTAGGGTCACCATACATGCGGGTTTTCCTGGACATGTCTTCTTTTTTGGCCCCCTGTCCTCCTGGCTGGGCAAGTTGCTAAAATCCAAGCAAATGTCCAAGTTTTTGCTCTGCCTCTGGCTTTTCCTGGGCACTTCCAGTTTGGCTGCTTGGGGCTGGGGGCAGCAGGGCAAGGTGATTGGCTGT
>NW_017728998.1:14457229-14460279 GCF_001723915.1 Gavialis gangeticus | reverse complement strand
CACTGAAGCCGACAGGAGTCTTTAGAAAGCGGGCTCTGGAGGAGGCTCCCTATGAGGCGTCAAGTACCAATAACTCCTAATGACCTTGCAAAAAAAGCATTTTACACCTCTCAGAATAAGCCCCTAATATTTCCTTTTTAAAATATCCTTTGACATTGAGAACAAATGGGTGGAATAACAAGTATGTCTTTCTGAACAGGTGGTAGGTAAGGGCTAAGAATCTGTCATGTCAAAGGATTTAACTCCTTTGAATAAAGGCTTTGATTATGACTGCGTTTTTCTACTGATGCCACCCTATTTCCTTACAAATGTTGCCCATAGATACTGGTTTTGCTTCCACAGAGAAAGTCTGACAAAAGACATTTTATTCAGAGGCAGGGTTTGAGTATTTACATGCATTCGGAGCAGCACTACCTTTAAAGCAAGGTAGTACTTAAGGTGCAAGAACCATAAAGGGTATTTAGTGGGGCATAGTTTGTGAACTGCTACCATTGCTCATCAGCATGAATTCTGGGCCAGGTGGCAGCAGCCAATTGTGAACTCATAGAACTGGATGCCATTCTGGGAAGATGTATTTTTGCTATTTAAAAAGTATTGGGCTCATTACATGATGAATCTTGTGGCCCATGTTGCATAAGGTGTTGGACTAGATTGGGGCGACCAACCCAGATCATGTGTGTCGCAAGTGGCATGGGTAGTCTCTGTATGTGGCATGCAGCATAATGGGGAGAGAGGAGGGAGAATGGCAGCAGATTGGGCAGAGAACAAAGTGCAGGGAGTAGAAACCAAAGCAGCAGCTCAGGGAAGGGAATGAGATCAAAGTGGCACTTCAGGAAGGTGCAGGGTTTAGCTAGGGTCACCATACATGCGGGTTTTCCTGGACATGTCTTCTTTTTTGGCCCCCTGTCCTCCTGGCTGGGCAAGTTGCTAAAATCCAAGCAAATGTCCAAGTTTTTGCTCTGCCTCTGGCTTTTCCTGGGCACTTCCAGTTTGGCTGCTTGGGGCTGGGGGCAGCAGGGCAAGGTGATTGGCTGTCAGGGGATCACGTGCTCTATGTGTGGGCCCTGGCAGCTGCTCCCCAGTAAGAGAGAGAGACAGAGTTTGTGTGCATGCATGTGTGAACTGCATGGGCATCAGGGCTGGGGAGGAGGGGGGCAAGGGGCTGCGGGTTGGAAGTGAGGGGCACTGGCAGGGCTAGAGGGGAAGGGGCTGCAGGATGGGAGTGAGGGGCGCTGGCAGGACTGTGGGGCAGGGGTCTTTGGGTCGGGAGTAAGGGGAACCGGCAGGGCTGGGGGGGACGGGTTACAGTGGGTCAGGAGTGAGAGGCAGCAGCAAAGCTGGCGGGGCTGTGGCTTAGGAGTGAGGGATAGAGGCAGGGCATGGGCATATCACTGCCCCTCCACTGTCATGTACCCCTTCCCCTTTTTCCCTCTGCCCCGCCACAGGTGTCTTCTTTTTTGATATTGGAAATATTGTAATCCTAGTTTAGCTCGTGGCACACTTGCCAAAACTATTGCCCCCCCACTGGACTAGATGATGCAATTGTCCGTCCTTACTTTAAAATCTATGAATTACATCAGTGGTACTCAACCTTTGGGCCTCAGGCTAGATCCAGCACATGGAACTATGTCACCTGACTTGTGGGATTCCCTATGGATCTGGAAATTTAGTAACCAGGGAGCAGTGGCAATTAACACTGCTACTGCTCTTCCACCACCATATTTTCAACCAAGTCCTGTAGTCCAGATTACACGGCTTTGTGTGCTGGCATGAGGCCTGAGCTGGTATATGGGGCCAGGGCTGGGGTCAGGGCCCTGCACCCCTGACCAGGCCTGGTGAAGCAGGCCAGATCCTGTCCACGAACTGACCTCGCACCACTCATCCAGCCCTTGGGCCTGGAAGATTGGGCACCACTGAATTATACCCCTCTTGGGCTGAGGCAGGTAGGAAGCAAACTGTGATTTTCAATCAATTCATTCTTTAATCTGCTCCTGCAGCTATTTGTGGTCTGACAGCGATCTCTCCTAAAGAAGAAAATGTAAGCATCTTAAAGGTTTCTGAAATCTTAACAAAAGAGAACCTTTTAGCATAGGATGTGGCCTAGTGTTTTGAAAGAAATGTGCGACTGTTTCCAGCCTGCACAGTGTTTATGGACAGCTTGCTTTTTAAATTTCAACCCTGTTAAAGGAAAATTTGTCATAGTAATGTCTCAAGCTTGCCTGGGCTGACAGACCCTTAGCTATGACTTCATTCTCTTACACGCTTATCGTTAATTATTTAACAGTGTACTGTTTCCTTTTTTCATTTAACGGGGGGTGATGGAAAAAATAATTCACATTGCATAGAAGGAAATATGGCGCATTAGAAACGTAATGTAATATGAAAGGAGTATAAATCCAGATTTTGCTATGTGCTCAAACACAATTATTAGGTAAGGGCAAAATACCAGTGGAGTGTCTGAATATAGATTATGCATGTGCATGCATTCCAGTACCAGCATTCAAATAACACAAGAGAAAATGTTTATTGTGCTAAGAGTTTAGTAGAGCTAGATAATAGCAGTGCAATGTACAGACTGGATATTAATTTATTAGGAAGGCATTTAGACGATTGCTCTCTCTCCCTGGTGGAAGCAGTCAAGGCGTTAGGCATTATCCCGAGTGGAAATGCTTGTTTTTAAACTCATTACTGTTGTCTATCTTGCACATCACTTTTTTAAAAAGTTTGTATTATATTGATATAGGATGAAAGGATGAAAAATATTCTAAAAAATAAAATTGATGGGCAAATGTTCAAACTGGGTGGATTTTATCCTGACTTTAATGAGTTGTGCATCTAAACTGTCTTTTCCGCCCCCTCTCCTCCCCTCCCCCCGCCAGCTGTTTTTCCATCCTTCCCCCTGCACATAATTAAATAAGGAAGGTTAAAGGGTGAAATCCTGGCCTCGTTGAAGTCAATAGGAGTTTTTGCCATTGCCTTGAATAGGTCTAGGATTTTGCTCAAGGGTCTGTTATCTTGGTTTAATAACTGGATGTTTTTGGCTCTACAAC
>NW_017728998.1:14446070-14457071 GCF_001723915.1 Gavialis gangeticus | reverse complement strand
CCCCCCCCCCCCCCCCCCCAAAAAAAAACAACCAACCAAAAGAACCCCTACATAGCCTTGTGTACACATAATACTGTATTGCTATATATAATACTATATGTGCTGGAATGATGCAGTTTGTCATTCAAACAAGGTCTGTAGTCGCCCTGTTCTTTTTTTGTAAACCTTTTTAAAAATCAACTGTATCTTGCTTATCAGTATACAGGCTAATCCTGTTGCCATTGAGGGCAATGGTGAAACATCCATTGATTTCAGTGAGTGCACAATCTGTTCTAGAATATAAATGTGGAGAGTGGCAATGTGACTCATTTTTCACAGATTGCAAAGAATTTTGTCTTTTTTACAAGATTTGAAATATGTGCGTTTCTGTTCTGTGATCACAGAGAGCACAGTTCGTACCATTAAAAAGCAAAATATGCTCATTAGAGCTGCCAATTTTGTAATTAGCCAACAAGGCAATAAGAACCTCATCCAAATCCAGCTAAAGCCAATGGAAAGAGTCATTGAATTCAATGGATTCTTGATCAGTCTGTATGTGATACAATTTTAACACAATTTGTGAAGTTGTATCGTAAGTAAATAATCACTGAATATCTTAAGATGGAGTGGTTCAAGAGTATGTCTCTGGGGCTTGAAAAAAAAACCAAATTGACATGCATATGTCACTTATATTGTAGGGGACAGCATAAGGGCAATATCTGAAAACTTTGTTATGTAAGCAACAATCTGTATTTTTAGAACTGGATAGAAGAAAGCATTTGCATGTAAAGTTATGGCAAGCATGCCTACACACAATCCCTAAGCAATTATCTGAAAACCTTGTCTTGCATGAGTTTACTTCCTATAATAATTTCTGAGCACTGAAAGAATATTTGTACACAGAATCAGTGTTCAGACCTTTTATTAATAATGGGTTGCCTTGCATATATGGAGGTACCTAATTCATTCTTTTTTTTTTTTTTTGGCATCTATATTTTTGTTTACTGTGCCAAAAATTTGCAAGGTACTTTATAAACTGTATGGAAGTAACGTTGTTGCTACATCTTTGGTATAAATGCAAACATTCCCCAATAAGCATACCGTCTGATGCCTTTTTGAACTGATTATCAATGAAGAGTTCACAATCTATTATAACTCTCTTTATTTTGAGTAAGTAGTACCTCATTCCTCAAACTGTCTCATTAATTTCCTGAGTAAGATTTAAAAATTTTATTAGTCAATATTAAAAAATTATAGTTACGTGGCCTTGTAGAGATTGAAGAAGGTATGGGACTCCAGGCACAGTGGCCACAGTACACAGTTGATGTAGGTTATGTAATCTAAAACATGCACTTTGGTGATGCAGCCTATGTTAGTCTGGGGTAAACAATCACATGCTCTTGGCCAAGAAGGCCAAGAAGGATAACTTAATCAAGACATTAAAAGCAAATTATATTATACATGTATATAAAGAAATAACTCTCTAAGTAGGTAAACAGGCATTTAGAATTGGATCTTCATCTGGTGCAAATCCACATAGATTCACTGATTTAAATGGAGACTGATTTGCTGCAGATGAAGAGATGGTCCATACCCTGAAATGTTTTTTCAAGTGGCTTGGTCAGTCATCAAGTATGGATGGTCAGCTTTGAAATAATGACAAACTGACAACTTTGGTGCCACCTGGAATACACTAAGTCTTAGAATTTGTTCTGTGGATTTGGTTTTCTTCTTTTTTTTTGTTACCATTTTTGTTGTAGGCGTTGGATTCGTGATGACGTAGTATAAAAAATCTTGGAAAGATGAAGACTTTCTCCTCCTCCTCTAGAGATTTCATGAATATTGATTTTTTTTTCCATATTATCACCAATTATGTTAATAGGTGGAAACAATGTAATGGCTTCATGTAGTATTAATGCACTAATGGATATTGTATGCCTTACTCCCATTGTCATTCAACATCATAGTACAACATTTTATTTTTAATGGATTAGAGTGTATATTATCCTAGAGAAACTTCGAAGTTTACTGCTGTAAGCATGTTATGTTATGTTGGATATATACTTCATTGTATTGAAAGATGGTAGGAAATTCTGCAATTGTTATGTCTAGTATTGAGTAACAGTTAATTACTAATTTCTTTTCCAAAGTGTCTTGCACTCAGGCCAGTGCACTTAGGCAGTGGAAGCTTCCGTTCATATTAAAATTGTGTCCAGTGACCCTAAGACCTCTGCAAGTCTACTGAGCAGAATCCAACGAATCCACAGCCACTGCAGAAACTGGATGTTACAATTTTGGCCATAGGAGTATTGTATAGGTATTTACTGTCCTTGTTCTGAGTTGTGGGAATTGTAGAAGTTTTTCATTAGCCACAACTATTCTTAATAACAATAACACAAACAACTGGGGTGCAACTGGTTGATAATATGGAGGTCAGGTTCTTTTGGAGGTTCTGAGGGATGAGATAAGGACATTTGCACTTGTGGTTTCCACCTGGGAAAGTAGAAATACCACGAGTGAACCTGCTTTTTGTAGAATTTCTCCCACTTGACAAAGGAGCAAAATTACAGGAAGTTTTAGGGAAATCCCCACTCTCATATTCCCAGATTAACTATGGATTTTCAAAGACTTCTGGCAGTTTAGCTAAGCATGTGAAATGGTACGGACTTTAAACTCAGTTCAACCAGAACCCTAGACCAATACTGATTTGCTATCTGCGACTTGAATGGACCACTCTTGAATCATAATTTGCCAGGTTTGACAATCATTGCCCATTTTTTTTTATATTTAAAAGTGCCTCTGCTCATTCTGGCTAAGACCCGAGGGAGATACTTTTCTTGGAGAATTACAAGCTCTTGGAAAATGTTCAGGAATTATTGGGAATACTGAGGGAGAACTCCCACCATGAGGCTTGACTAGGCCTCCAGATATAACTTGTTGCACCTGAACTCTGAAGTCTACTTATTTCCCTGTATTAAGTTAACTATAAACTTTATCTCAGGCATTATAATAACTCAAAACAATAAAATCGTTAAGAAGATTCTCACATAACCTGGCTTGTTACAGTGTCCTTTATTTTTGCCCCACCCCCATGGAAGTTCATCCATATCGTACCCATATAGTGAAGATCTTACTATTGTTAGCTTTGGTCCCTTTAAAGAAGTGGTGTCATTGTTTTTGTTTTGATTTTTCATTTTAAAATAAGGATATAGTGTTTTCTGCTGGGTGAATGGATCATGAGGGAGGAGGAAAGGGATTTCCCTAATGGTTCAACAAAAGCACTTAGTGAATAATTTATCATCATCAAATGCCAGCCTTATCTAAGACTTGACAGGCTTTTCTTCCATGATTCACCAGTGTTTTTGTGACCTGCTGCTCATACTGCCCACTTTTCAGTGTAATAAATCCATTCTGGTATCATTCAGCTATTGTTCTTTTGCAAAGCATGTTTTAATTAATTAATTTCTCTTCAAGCATTAAAAACACCAAAATGATTTTTCATTTCTGCCTTCATATATATATATATATATATATATTTCTTGCATCTGAATTAGCAGCCAACATCTTGTTTACAATAACTGCAAGAAAGTGAATTTACTTATTGATTGACATTATCAAGCAGTCAGACAGACACTATAGCAGGTAGAATTGCTTTTTTGTGTTGATGTCTGCCAGACATTAACAGAGAAAGTGATGTGCTTTTTGCCAGTGAGAGCTAATACACAGGAAGGTAATGGGTTTTAAAGATGCTGCAAACCTTAATGGTGTTAGATCAATAATATTACTACTACAGGTAAAATGCTCTTACATATATTATTAAGACCTTCTTCAAAACTGAGTGACTTGAAGGACTTCTAGAATGTAGAAATAATCCGTATATCATCTTTACAATGAGATACTCATGGATCCCAGTTTGAAAGACAATGTGAATAGTTTCTCTTCAGTTTTTTAAATTAACCCCCCCACCCCATATTTTAGGAATACAGAATTTTTGCAGCAGTTTCAGATTCCTGATCTGTTTAGGGGACTTGTTGCCCCAGGACTTGCCAATACCTGACTTCAGGAGATGTTAAAACTCTCCTTATGGTATATTTAGCCAATTTTGCAACGCTGTACAGGGGTGGGCATCCATGTGTGTTTTTCTGTGTGGGCAGGGACATGAGAGAGAATGAGAGAGGGAGGGAGGAAGAATTCATTTGTTTCCCTAAGTAATGTCTTTATTCTCTGAGATTTCTGACACCTGGATCTTTCATGGTATGTGCTTTGTAAATGCAGTTATTTGAGCACCATTTGCCCATGTATTTCCTCCCTGTTCCATGGGGTAAGTGCAAAAGATTCAGTAGGGCCTTTCCCTGTGTTTCTGTGAAACTCATATTTTTTCTCTGCCATATCTACTTTCCCCTCAGCTGTGCAATTTATTTTGCTAGCCTTTAACATTGTTTAAATGTGGCTGAGATATTGCACTTCAGCAGTATGTTTGAGGAAGGATATGGGGGCACTACTTGGGCTTCACACTGGTTTCAGTAGGATAATGTGGGTCCATCTGTGACCTTCACTGGTTATGGTGAAAATGAATTGCTATTAGCTATTTATCTGCCAGCTCAGAAAAAGTAAGAATAGAGATTCAAAGGGCTTTAAGTGTCCTAAGTGGGAAGTTTTTGTCCATATGAGGAAAGAAATGTTAATCTGTCCATTCTGAATTTGTAGATTCAGAATCCTTTGCTGTCTTGCTCAAATTCTGTCCCCCACTCAGTATCCCCCTGATACCCTTTGGGCTAGGGACAGACGTGACACACAAATTGGCATAAGTGATCAGAAACTGATTTAAATCTGTAACAGAACAGACATTCAGTGCACATACACCAGTTTCAAACTGGCTTGAGATATACCTGGTTGAATGTAATATCAGACTTAGCTGATTTGGGTTAAACCAGTTTATGCCATGTCTGCCCCAGACCCCTTGCTGTTTTGAGTTAAATCAGAGACCTCCAGCATCCTGGCATGCTTTCAGGGCTAGGAGGGGCTCTCTGCTCCAACTTAGCTAGGCAGGCTCTGCCCCTCTGCTCCCCAGCCCAAGCAGGGAAAGGCAGGGGCAGGGTTCTGGCCAGAGAGGGGTTTAACCCCTCCTCCCTGTGCCACCATCAGGGACCCAAGCCGGCTCTGCCAGGCACTGCCCCCTCACTGCTGCAGTAGTGGGGCACCACAGCCCCTGAGGCAGGGGGGAGCAGGGAGGCGAGTTTGTCTCCCCTCTACCCCGCTGCCAGCCAGGTCTGCCCGCCATCATTGCCACACATGCTCCATGCCCTGGAATAGGCCCCCTGCTGCCCCCTCTGCCAGAGGCTGGAGGGATGAGGAATACCCTCTACCCCTGCCTCCCCCAGGGGCCCTGCCTGGCTGTGCCCCTTCCCTGCTGCTGTAGCAGGGGGGAGCAGCAGACCTTGTCATAATATTGGGGAATGGAAGCCCCCTTCCCAGCAAGGGGCTGTGCTGTGAGGCTGGCAGAGCTGTGGCAGGCTGCACGCAGCAGCACCGGGGTGCAGAGTGGGCCAGAGCCCTACAAGCCCTGCACAGCACCACTGCGCTCCACAGGAGTTCTGCCAGCCACACAGCACGGCCCCCTGCTGGGAAGGGACTCGTGCTCCTGGAAGCCATGAGTGGCTCTCTGTCATGGTCACTCACTGCTCCAGTTGCCAGATGGGGGGGGTGGGGCTGGCCCCTGCTGCTCATTCGGTGCTCAGGGCAAGCCCATTCCTGGCAGAAGGGGCTTTTTCAGTCACTGGCCTCAAGCACTTGCAGCCCTGGAGGGATTAACTTGCAGCCCCTGGGCTCCCAGCTGGTGGATGCTCCCACCCATTATTTCCCCCCAACCTTCAGCTGTGGCTGGGCTGGGCAGATCCCACTATGGTGCCAGTGGTCTTTCTGTGCTTGGGGCAAGCCCCCTCCCAGCAGGAGGGTCCTTATTCAGCTGCTGGACCTGAGCATAGAAAGGCAGTGGCAGCCGGACCAGATAGACCCTGCTGAGGTGCCAGCGGCCGAAGGAGCCCCATCTTGCTAGGAGGGGGATTGCCCCAAGCCTAGAATAAACAGCAGGGCCAGCCCCCCCCCCACCCCGGCAGCTGGAGCAGTGAGCGGGGAGTGACTATGGTGGGCAGCAGCCCATCACAGCCTCTGGGAGCATGAGCCCCTTTTCGGGGGGGGGTGTCATGTTTCATAGTTTCATAGTTTCATAGATTTAGGGTCGGAAGGGACCTAGTAGATCTTCTAGCCCCACCCCCCGCCAGGGCGGGAGAACAACAAAACCCCAAAACAAGAAACGGGACTCAAATGAGTCCAGCCAGGTAGGCATCCAGCCTCTTCTTAAAGACCCCCAGGGTAGGGGCCAGCACCACTTCCCTTGGAAGTTGGTTCCAGCTCCTAGCCACCCTAACTGTGAAGTAGTTTTTGCGGATGTCCAATCTATACCTCCTCTCCATCAACTTGTGCCCATTACTCCTTGTTATGCCAGCGGGCGCTAGGGGAAACAGTGTCTCCCCCAAACCCTTCTGGTCCCCCCTAGTGAGTTTATAGACGGTCACCAGGTCCCCCCTCAGCCTTCTCTTGTTGCTGCAGCAGTGAGGGGAAAGCACCTGGCAGACCCAGTGGGATGGAGAGCGGGGAATTAAATCCCCTGCCAGTGGGATGGAGAGGGGGGAATTAACCCCTCTCTGGCCAGTTCAGTTCAGACTGGCCATGCCCTCGCCAACACAGCCTCCCTGCAGCCCAAGGGCATGCTTTAGCGCCCCTCAGCTCCTGGCTTGAGCAAATGCAGGCATGTGCTTACATTGCCGCAGTCCAGAGAGAATATTTGTCTTGTTACAAACTGCTTCAGCCTAGGCAGGTTAGACTAATCTGCAAAGGTTGAATCAATTCAGGCCACTGGCAGAGGGGGCAGCAAGCTTTTGGAATGTCTGTCCCTAGACTTGACGAAGAAGCCATACATTTGAGTTTTATCTACATCATGGCTCAGACTCATCACTACTCATTCCTCATTGAAAAATAGCACTTTTTTGGCACATTGGAATATATTGGATCACAGTGATTAAGTAGGAAGAGGTGCAAATGTCTCTATGTATTACAAAAGTGAATAGGATGTGGGCCAGGCATTTAGTGTTGGTGATAAGATCACAAAGTGAAACACTGCATCACAGATGCCTTGAACTTTAGAAAAGATCAGCTTCTTAGATGTAGTGTGTAACATGAATTCATCTCGGCATTAATCATTCATTTATTTTCGTTATGCAAACAATGTGATATCAAAATTTGTTGATCAAATATTCTGGCTGAATGTAGTTGTACTTTGCTTTTTCACATGCAAAGTATTGCAGGCATAGCAGACTAATAGCAAACTTGGCAAAAAGCCAAGGCATAAATAGTTCTGGGTGTCCTGATTATAGCTGTATTAAATATGTATTCTTTGGCCATGATTTTTAGCTTCTTCTGTTCAGTGTATGCCTCCTCACATCCAGAGTTTTTCAATCCGATCATGGCATGTGATAGCTGCTCAACTTTAGCATCCTTGGACTAACACACAGAAAATGAAACATGGTGGCATAAATACACAGTCTATTTTCTAGTCCTGGACAGATGGGCAAAATCGTCATTCCCTGAAGATTTAGCTTTGTGACTAGATCACTTGTCACAGTAAATATATGCAGTGTTCCATAACATTGGCACAGTTTAGCGTGAACAAATATCAGTGTGGAAAAATAATCCCAATCTGAATTTTCCAGACCCTCCCTCTATTGCTGGGTGTAGGTACGAAACACACAAGTGCCGATTTTTCATGGAATAAGAGAAAAAAAAGTTAATCCACATGAAAAAAAAAGTATAAATATTGTCAGAAGATGAAGGGCACATGGAGTTCATTCTGCTCAGCCCAAGGTTTGGCACAGCTTTTCCATTAGAAGTGCCAGTGATTTTTCTCTGTCAGCTGGAAAAATGCTAGATAAACTGTTCCAGTAGGGCTTTTAATTTTTTTTTTAAAAGGAATAAAATTTTCCTCACTTTACATGTTTCTATTTCACAAAATATCATTTTAAGTAATTAAAAACTATGCCATAGATTAAAATTAAATGCATAGAACTGTCGTGGCTAGAATTTCCTTTCATTGATCCATCTATGAAAAGATTGCAGCACTGGATGGAACTTGCCTATAGGCCTCAATATACAGGTGAATGCAGATGTGACTTTCTCCCTTTGCCTTTCATATTTGCCAGATGTTCACTCCTTTGTTTATTTGTTTAATGTCAAGACATCCTGTGATACCCCTGCTCATATTGAATTATAAACATTACAGACCAAGAACAGATCCACTAGAGTGAACATTTGGAATATGGTACCACCCAGCAAAAGCATGAATGCTGGAGTTGGCCAAATAGTAAGGACTTTTCCTGTGGGGAAGTTGAGGATAGAGTAGATACAGATTATAGGCCATCCAACATCTTGACAGATGAAAGGAGAAGAGACAAAGTTAGTCAGTCAGTGGTGCTTGGCAGTGGTGTGGGAGAAGAGCCCGATGCATGAGTGGCAAACTTTCCCACAGTGGCTACAAGTCCATTGGCCAGCTGGAGGTTGAAGCACACTCTGCTTCCTGGCTCACCTGTGGGCCTCAGTTTGGGCTCTCTGATGGCTCTCTGCAGTGACTGCACCAGCCTTGACCCAGCTTCTCCAAACTAAGCCATTGTGGGCAGGGCTGTCCCTGGTGTCAGTGGGGATGATGGGTGGAGCAAATGTTGGGTGGGATAAGTGGCAGAGGGCAAGGAGCATGGGTCAAGCTGCTTGGCTCCCCCGCTGGCTCCTGGCTAATGTCTCCCCCACCACCTGCCCCTCCATTGTCTGCCAGCCCCACGACCCACCTTGCTGCTTGGCCCCGCACTGCCTGCTCCCCGCCATCATATTCCCTGCTGCAGGAGGAGTGGGGGATGAATTTAAGATGACCCTCCAATAATTAGATTCTAGACAAGGAATATTACAAGAAATGTATTTCCTGTGTATAGAATCTAATTATTGGTGGATGGTCTCAAATTCAGAGTCATCTTGAATTCAGGTAAATATAGTACCTAGTGCTATGCCTAAGTCATAGAAGATCAGCACCCCTAGCACCCGGTTGCTCTTGGTTTCTCCATGACATGGTCATTTCTTTGGATCTGGAACTTACTTTGTAGCAGTGGCCTCTAGTAGCCATCTTAAAATGAAGATCCTCCCTATGGATTAGTAGGAATGTAAAGCAGCCCCTATGCTTAATCAGTCATTAAGTAGAAACCAGTGTATCCTATATCAAGAAGTAGTAGTAATACTACATTGTTGATTTGATGTTGAGCAAGAAATGAGAGAGAACCTGAAAAAAATGTTGAGGAATGGAGTGGTGGACTAATTTAATTGACACACTAAAGTAATAAGTCTTAGCATTTACGAGCACAATTGTACTTCTTTTTAAATGCACTGAACCATTATACGGCTACTGATCTAAACACATGCATATTATTCCAATAGTCTCATGTGCCTCAACTTTACCAGGGTAGTTTCTAATCAAATGCTAGGGCACCTGGCAGTATACATGAATGTAGAGGATTTAATGGTGATACACTATCTTGTAAAACAAGAGGGGAGCAACAAAAATAGCTGTGGATTGACCAAGTGAAAAGAAATGGCAACAAAAATAGCAGTGCATTGACAAGTGAAAAGAAATATTTCAGGGCACTTTCAAGAAATGGATCCAACTGGGCTCCATTAGAGCCACATTAAAATGGTGATAACAGCAGCATGCAGTGAATGTCACATGTGATGAAAAGAAGTTAACTCTCGATATGGAATGGGAACTTCGACCAGGTGCAAAAATTGCAAAAGTATTGCAAAAATTGTCAAAATGGAATCTTCAATTGACAAGTTGCTTCATAGCTTCTTTTATATACCTTAGATCTAAAAAAGATAAGTTTTCATTGATAAAAGACAGGCATCCATTGTTCTCTTGGTAACATTTTTAACTGAAATGAATAAAGTAGTAATTATGCTCATCAAATGATCAACACTACTCTCTTTCAAACTGTTTTTGTCTCAGACTACAGGCATGATGGAAGATGCTATCTGAAAATGAGGAAATTAGTTTCTGGACTCTATATGATATTCAGCACACTGGTTTAGTAGTTAATACTTTCCTTTTAGAAAATAATAATATGGTTTTGTGAATTCTAAAATGCATGTTTTATAGTCTCCACCAAATCTTCTATCTAATATCATTGTATGGACATTATTACTGTGGCTTAGAAGTGTCCCACAATCTTTATGTACTGATATTCCCATTCTGCAGATAAGTGGATGAGGCAGAGAAAGAGAAGTGGGTGTGTCTACAAATTGGTTAATGTGCTGTAGTCAGCGCTGCTGTGCATAAGTGCAAACAAACTGTCTTTTTGTGACATGGGCCTTATGGTCTTACTCACAGCCCCTCTTGGACTCATGGACACTCTGACCTGGCTCTCAGCTTCTGTCTAACTCATGGACCCTCTAGTCTGACTCACAGCCACTCTCTGCCCCCTAGACTTCCTGATCTCACACCCCAGCATACTCTTGGTCTTTGGACCTTCTTTGGTCCCACTCTCTCAACCCTATTCTGGGCTCCTGGATCCTCTGATTACACTGCCAGCCACTCTCTGGGCCTTGGGCTCATGAATCTCCTGCTCCTAACTCTCTGGGTTCCTGCACTCCCTGCTGGGCCCCACTCTCAGTCCTTCCCGGGCTACTGGTTCCTAAAACAGGCCTTGAGCCCAACCTCAGCAGTACTCAAGGCTAAACCCTGATGCAAGTTAATTAAAAGCCCCTGCACTCTGTAGGAGACACTCAAATCTTTTCCAGGCTTAACATAAAACTAAGGTCACCTGCCTGTATAAGCAATCCCGTCTGGCCCTGGTCCCTTTCCATTGTCCCCAGGTCTGCAGAGTTACTGCCTTCTGGTCAGTTCAGGAGCCTTGCTGCTCTGCTTCTAGGATC
>NW_017728998.1:14440739-14441070 GCF_001723915.1 Gavialis gangeticus | reverse complement strand
GGAGTGTGATGCACAGTGCCAGATACAGCAGGACCTGGAAGCATCTCCTTGCTGTCCTGGCAAAGTCTTCCTGATTTAGTGCAGCTGGCACGCTTGTCCACTTTTTCCCTCCCATTTAACTTAAGCAGCTGAAATGAGTCACTGTATTTTTTGTGGCAAGGTTAGCTCCTCATTTCATGTCTCTCAGGGTGACAAGCTCAGGCCCAGGGTGTGTATGTCTCAAGCTTTGCCTGCTGCTGGTCAGGTGAGCCCCTAATTAACCCCCTTCCTCACCTGAAAGCTGCCTCTCAAGATGCTTGCCCCCCTAAAGGGACAGGTGCACCTCAGTATC
>NW_017728998.1:14439944-14440729 GCF_001723915.1 Gavialis gangeticus | reverse complement strand
CTAAAGGGACAGGTGCACCTCAGTATCCTGTTGCAGGGTGCATACCCAGGGTTCTAGAGACCCACATTCAGTCCTTTCCTCTGACACAAATTTCCTCTATGAATTGGTCATCTCACTTAGCACCACACTAGTTGTAACACATGAAGTAGTTATTTCAGGATGCAGAAAACTTTTTTCATGTGCCTAGCTTCTTGTGCCTTTATTTCTTACCCCTTTGGGAGTAATATGAATCGATGGAGTCATTGCTATTAATGGGAAAAAAGATACTTCAGTGTTTTTAAAGATCTCAGTGCTGCCCATTTAACTCTCTAGGTACTTTCATAGATTTCATAGACATTAGGGCTGGAAGGGACCTCGGAAGATCATCGAGTCCAGCCCCCCGCCCAAAGGGCAGGAAGTCAGCTGGGGTCATAGGATTCCAGCAAGATAAGCATCCAATTTGCTCTTGAAGGTGTTTAGTGTAGGTGCTTGAACCACCTCCGATGGCAGGCTGTTCCAGACTTTGGGGGCTCGGACAGTAAAGAAATTCTTCCTTATGTCCAGCCTGAAACGGTCTTCTAGTAGTTTATGACCGTTTGACCTCGTCATCCCTTGGGGTGCTCTGGTGAACAGACATTCCCCCAGATCCTGATGGTCACCCCTGATAAACTTATAGGTGGCCATCAGATCACCCCTGAGCCTGTGCTTTTCCAGGCTAAATAGCCCCATGGCTCTCAACCTGTTGTCGTAAGATGTTTTCCTGACCTCTGATCACACGCTTGGCTCTCCTCTGAACTCCCTCAAGC
>NW_017728998.1:14434870-14439848 GCF_001723915.1 Gavialis gangeticus | reverse complement strand
CATCAATTACTACCCTCTGGGTCTGACCATGGAGCCAAGTTCCCAGCCAGCAGATCGTGGTGGACCCAAGGCCGCAAGTGGCCAGTGTCACCAAGAGGTGATCATGGGATACCAGATCAAAGGCTTTTTTGAAGTCCAGATATATGACATCAATCTCTTCTCCCTTGTCCAGGTGTTAGGTCACCTGGTCGTACTTAAATCGGCCTTACTATACAAGTCTATACAAGACTCTTCAAGTGCAGTAGACTAATTCTACTGCACATTAGTGAGGCAGGCAAAACTTGTGTTAATGCACGACTGCTCAGTAGATTTAGTCTACTGTGCATTAATGTCACCAAACGACCATTCATTTGCACTTATGCATAGTAGTGTCAATTACACCGCATTAATAAATTTGTAGAAGCACCCACTTCTCTTTCTTTGCCTCATTCTCTTATCTGTAAAATGGGAATATCAGGACATAAAGATTGTGGGACACTCCTAAGCCACAGTAATAATGGCCATATATTAGATAGAAGCTTTGACTGAGACTATAAAACATACATTTTAAAATTTATGAAACCTTACTATTTTTTTTCTAAATGGAAACTATTAACCACTAAACCATTTGGAAGCTGGTTACCATGTGCTTGTGCAAAGATTCAAGGAGACTCGTATTAACTTCTGAAGAGCTATGGAGCTGCAGGTTGGCCACCCCTGTGCTGGAGGGTAGTGCTAGGATTCAGAATGACTTAGACAAGTTGGAGGATTGGGCCAAAAGAAAACTCATGGGGTTCAATATGGACAAGTGCAAAGGATGGAACAATCCCATGCACCAGTACAGGCTGGGAGCTGACTGGGTAGGCAACAGCTCTGCAGAAAAGGACCTGGGGGTTACAGTGGACAGTAAGATGAATATGAGCCAGCAGTGTGCCCTTGTTGCCAAGAAGGGTAGCAGCATATTGGGCTGCATTGGTAGGTGTGCTGGCAGTAGGTCAAGGGAAGTGATTATTCCCCTCTATTCAGCACTGGTGAAGCCACATCTGGAGTACTGTATTCAATTTTGAACCCCCCACTACAGTGGTGAGGGGATTGGGGGACATGACTTATGAGGAAAGGCTGAGAGAACTGGGCTTATTTAGTCTAGAGAAGAGGAGACTGAGAGGGGACTTAATAGCAGCCTTCAACTACCTGAAGCAGGGTTCAAAAGAGGATGGAACTAGACTGTTCTCAGTGGTGGCAGATGACAGAACAAGGAGTAATGGTCTCAAGTTGCAGCAAGGGAAGTTTAGCTTAGATATTAGGAAGAATTTTTTCATGAGGATGATAGTAAAACACTGGAACAGGTTACCCAGAGAGGTGGTGGAATCTCTGTCCTTGGCTAGACAAAGCTTTGGCTGGGATGATCTAGCTGAGGATGGCTCTGCTTTCAACAGGGGGTTAGACTAGATGCTCTCCTGAGGTCGCTTCCAATCCTAATTTTCTGTGATTCTATGAGTCAAACTATAAGGTCCATGAGCCCACGGCCAGTGGGTCTGAGAACCCAGAGAGGGGACTGAGTGTGAGACCAGAGCAAGCCCAAGAGCCTAGGGAGCAGCTTTGTGTAGGACCAGGGGGTCCAGAAGCCCAGCAGTGGGATGTGGAGGTGACCAGAGGGTCTGAGAACCCAGGGAGAGGGACTGAGAGTATTGAGTAACCTGGAGAGGGGCTTAGGGAAACAAACTTCAGGTGACACCATTGAGCGTTAACACCTGCAAGGCATGGGGCATGGTGTAGGGGAAGACAAAGCCACACAATGAGCCCTTAAGGCTATAGGTGCCCTGCAGAGGTATGGACAAAGTGAGAGGGCCTGCTTAGCTTGAGGGCTAAACTGAGACAAAGGTGGCCCTGGAGGGACCTGGTGATGATCTGTGCAGACTCAGGCTCACTCTAAAGCCCATGGGCAGTCTGCCTTATACAATATCAAATAAGAACAAGGTGTGGCAGGTGAGTAATCAAGGGAAGGCCTACATTAGAGCGTGAGCTGACCAGGGGCTGCATGGCACCGGGGGGTGTCATGGCCACTCCTATGGCCTTGACCCTGCTATACACCCTGAGTCATCTAACCTCTACTTCAGCTTTTGTATAACAATTTTGCAGAGTGGTGGCATCATGGTTCAGGTATTAGCATAATTGCTTTAGGTTATTTCAATGTATTTTGCACCTTCATTATCATTTGCTTGTATCTTCTTCAGCTGCTACTCTGTATCTGAGGGCCACATTTAACTTCACTTACATAACTGCACTTTCATAAAAGTTATATTTTCAAATGAAACGCATACATTTTCTCCAGGGCTTGCATAGTATTTTGACTTTTTCTATCCCAGTAGAGCAATGCATTCACAGACAGATTTTTAAAAGAATGTGGGTCCCAAACTCACATTAATTTCAATGAGAATTGGTTTCCCAAATACCATTTTTAAGCTGGTACTTATGCATCCAACTACAAACATGCAAATAGTATCAACTGATCAACCTATCCAGCTCCACTTCATCTCATCTATAGGTGACTGGTAGGGAGGGCGGGGTGGGCACAAGCCCTCACCATTGGTGGCTTCTGCGGGTGCTCGCCAGCCCCATCCCCACTGCTGGTGCCGCTGGTGGCTTCTGTGGGTACCCCCCTAGGCTTAGGAGGCACCAGTTGCCCCTGCACATCATCTAAGTTTCTTTCAATTTTCACCTCCACTAACTGATTTTCCGTAAGGTCCTTCTAAACTTTGTCATCTTAATGCATTGCTATATAGAGAGACTTTACACAAAAATATCTGTTCTCTCTTGATATATAAACACACACATCACTGGCAATGTCGGCAGAGGGGTTATAAAACAAAAACAACAAACTTTTGTACCTTTTGCATTCACAAGTAAGCTAAAAGAGTTTTGCTGCTAGAAATGAAGAGTTCAAAATGTGCATTCGTGAGTTTGAGGGATCACTGAAATAGGAAGGAATTTGTGTAATAAAAGATCTGGGAAGAGTATTCAGCATTCAAGTGGATTGTGGTAAATTATGATGAAATTGCAGTTTACCTTTCAAAAACCTGGAACTTATTTTGGGGGGGACTGGGGGGTTGCCTTTTTGGAAATTCAGATAACTATCACATAATTAGATTTACTTTTCCTGTCTGTAGCATTTGTTCCAAACAGACAGATAATAAATACCTTTCATTGGTATTTTCTTGCATCAAATCTTCCAGCCTTAAAAGTTTATTTCTTCGTCCTTGTTACAATCCATTGATAATTCCTCTTTTATTCTGGTACATTATTTTGGAAAATATGTGCAGGCATCACTAATCTGACATATACCTGAGAATCTTTTATGGACACTACAGTTATGAATGACCAATCTTTCTGTCGAGAAGAGCTAGTATGTTTTCATTTTAAATAGGGTGTACCAAGATGCCTGTCTTAAGCTTTGTAATTAGTTTTAAATGCAGACCTTGTCATACAACAAAACCAGCATTAGATTCTGTCCTACTCACTGAAGTGAGTCAGCAAGCATACATCATAAAACAAAACTTCCTTGTATTCAACCACTTGAGAAGGAAAGATGACTTAGGGCCAGGTATAGACATTATATTTATATTGGTATAAGTGATCAGAAACTTATCTATACCTATAACAGAACAGAAGTTCAGCACACACAGGTTGGTTTAAAAATGGCACAACCCGGTCTGAGATTTGTGGCTCCGCCCCCACCAAAGGGTGAATGTGTGTTCTGCTCACTACCTATCTAAACTACATTGCTTACAGAAAACCAAGTAATTTAGATCAATTCTGCCTTGGGCTTTTTAAATGTCTGTACCTAGCCTTAATGTTCATCTTTCACTCTTGATTTTGTTGCAGGTCCGCAGCTCAGTCCCAGTGTGTTGCATTTGAGCAAACTTCATGCTGCTTTAACTTACAACAGACAGCAATACCCACTGGAAACTGAAAATGTAGAAAGGTTCACAACAGGGCAGGGGGACCAGGCCACATCCCTGGTGTTTCAGCAGCAGAGTATTTGAATGATGTAAAAGCTTCTGTGCTAGCTCTGTGCCACCAGAGGCTTTCTCTTCTCTTCCGTGAACTATACTGGATTGGCTGAATGAGCCTTAAAATTAGATTCCACTGATGCCATAGGAAAGGGTCTGGCAAATAATATCAAGGTGCCGGAGTCACAGATCCTGGTAGGAAGTTTTATTTTTTGATCTTTCTGAAGCTCTAATCTGTAGAATCTAAGCCACTCATCTTGATTACCCTAACAGGACCCGGAGCAACCAAAGATAAATGCTGATCCAGCAAAGCTCTTAAGCACATGCTTAACTTTTAAGCATATAAGCAGTCCCATCATTTAAATTCAATATGAAACTAGGCCTGTAGAATTCAGTACTTTCTGTGGTATTATTTGTAACTCTGATACTAAACATATCCAAACTACTTCTCATTTGTCACTTCAGGGGTGTTTAGATTCAGATTAGAATTTCATAATATAACCAAAACTAAGCTATCAGGTTAATTTAACTGATACCTATTTTTATTCCTACATCATATTACTGAGACTGTTTAAGAGCTAAATTGAATTCTTTTCCCAACTTATAATTTTGGTGACTTATGGGATCTGCAAAACTATACAATGTTAAAAGAACTAGAGGTGTGCCGATACATTGGTCTGCTATTGGATGGGTACCGAAATAAAGAAAACTGGCTGCATTGGATATCAGCCTGTTGGGGCCAGTAATTTGTCCGATAAATGCTCGTGCTGCGTGCAGTTGCAGCTGCAGTGTAGCACTCGGGTAACGAGGAGCACAGCCAACAGCATGGAGACCTGCCTGTGGCTGGTAAGTCTGGTGTGGTGGAAGCGGGGGGAGGGAAGGCATAGAAGAGTCTCCTCTACCTCTTCTTCACAGAAAGGTCATGCCTCTGACACTGCTGGGTCTAACTGGCAGGGAGAGAGAGAGAGAGCACGAGAGAAAGAGAGAGG
>NW_017728998.1:14429437-14434738 GCF_001723915.1 Gavialis gangeticus | reverse complement strand
GGGGGGGGAGCAGTGGCAGGCACTGCGCAGGTGGGGTGGAGGGGGCTGGAGCCATGGCTTGTGAGCAGAGGAGGTGGCTCCCACCTCTGCTTGCACCCCAGGAGGGCACAGGGCTGTGTGCCCCCAGATCTGTGTGGGGTGGGGCAGGCTGCAGCCAGGGCTGTGTGGGGCTTTTCTCGGTTGGGACTGAGCTCAGAGCAGGTGGCGGCGACTCTGGGAGGATGCTGAATCCACCCCAAATTTTGCTGCCACTCTGCTCTCAACGCTGCCACTGCTAGCCGCCCAGTACAGCCCTGCCTCTTCCTGATGCGTGGGTAGAGGTGGGGCATTGTGCTGGGCAGCTGGTGGTGGCAGCGCTTGCAGTGGAGCAGAGGTGCCCCACATAGATCCAAGGAGCACACCCCTCCCCTCCCCGTGCCATCCTAGGGAGCAAGCAGTGACAGGAGCTCCCCCCCATGATCCATGGCCCCAGGTGCCCTGCCCCACCTGGGCAGCGCCTGCCCCTGCCCCTGCCTTTGCCCCCTCCCTCACCACAGGCAGGCATTGACATGCCCTCACCATGCCCCTTCCCTCCCCTCTCCCCTTCCACCACACCAGACTTACCAGCTGGAGGCAGCTGTATTGGAAATCAGATCGGTATCGGCTGATATGTCTCCTTAAATATTGGCTATTGGTATCAGCCCCAAAAATCTCTATTGGTGCACCCCTAAAAGGAACCATTCAATTTTGGCTTAAAAACCTGTTGCTAGAATTACTTATTAGCTTTGCTATAAAAGTGTTTGCTGCTCTAACACAGTTAAATGACTGTGTTGACTTAAAATTAAAGGCAAAAAATGGATGCATTTCTTCACGTAAACAGGAAATGAAAAACAAGTGATTTTTAGCTTCCTAGAATGAGTTATAAATTTTGTAGTAGTTGACACTGAGCAATTCTGCTGTAACATATTACTGTTCAAGCAGCTCAGAAAGGTGCTCAAGATCTGATTATTCAAAAAATTGCTTGTTGCTAGAATAACATGTCAGTTTTAGTCTTTGAATTCAACTTGCAATACCCATGGAAATTTAACGCTGTCTTTGAAAACATACTTGATATTCCTTTCAGAAATAACATCAGAATGATATGGATGTCAATCTATAGAAATATATTTTAGGGCTATAATAGCAAATGATTAGTCTACTTCAAGGGACAATATGGTTTAGTTTTCCATCATGGAATTTATTATGAAAAACCTTGGCATCTAGATCGTAACATTAGCTGAGAATTATCTAGTAAATTAATTTTGTGAAAAGGCTCTTGTTAAAGTGCAAAAATAAGCACATTCTCTGCAATATGTGTTCTTAAATTACCACACTCAAGATTATGGAGCTTCCCAATATTTAGATTCACAATAAAATGATTTCCGTGTTTCATCATTTTTAATAACATTCTGAAAAAGTTTGTCAAAATAAGAGCCTGATTCTTCAATGTTTTCATGTTTAGAAAGGACTTTAAGTATATTACAGATTTACACACTGAAAAAATATGGGACAAATACGGAGTTCACAGTTAGGCAAACAAATACGTACGTATACAGGTACCTCAGGTTTAAACTGTTAGTATTTGACTTGAGTGACATTCTTCAAGTTGCCTAGTCTAACCCCAGTGTTCTCATATGCAGAGCCCTAGATGTGTTAGTGCAAAGCTAATAAATACAAAAGGGTCTGTACTATGCAAGTCATAGTCCCACTGGTATGGCTTTGTCTTTGCACGTGGTCCCATTTGAGTCACCTCAAAGGAGAAAGGAAAAAAAGTAATTTAGTCCCAAGGATGACTGTTTTTAAGTTAAAACAGGTAAACCCAGTACATACAAGCCATACTTATTTTACATATATTTACTTAACAAAGCAACTGTTACATTCTCTTTGGTTCGATCCAGGATTCCTAAAACACAAAAATCAACTGACTTTATTTTATTGACTTACATCTTCTGGTTCAAGGAAGACCGAATCTGGTACTATATAGGCATTTAATTACATCTCTAGCCTTTCTAGAGTCTTTGCTGACCAAATAACAATCCCAAAGAAACTATTTGTTATCAGCAATTAATAAGCATATTGTGAATTAACTCTCAGCTGGAATAACAAACCATTGTAAGGCGATCTTTTCCATTGTTTAAAACAAAAGTCTTTAATATTAAACACACTACAAGGTACATTGAGTGTTCCTGGAAAGCAACCATGTCTCCAGCATTCCAGCAACAGACTAGACCATTGTAGTTAATATTTTAAATGAGACAGACAGAGAGCAAGAGTGAGAGCATGTGGCTAATACCCTATTATACAACTATTGCTAATCTTAGCTCTTGCTTGATTACTTTGTCAACTGGGTATTTTGTGATATGTTTCTTGATTATTCTTTCTGATAAACATGCAGTCTTAATATGTATGAGTTTGTTCACACATTTATTTTCCTATATTTGAGGCCCTGTTGGGTGCCTAAGACAGGATTTAAGAAGCCCTTGGCAGTTCAAAAACTTCAGCAACTATCTAATCCTGTAGGGTCTAAATTTGCTAGGCACTGCCCTTTTTGACTTGCCAGTTCCCTGGATGTTCTCAGTTCCAGTTTTGCATATCCCTACAACAGGTGTTCATTAACCCAGGTTAGCATGTTTTAGATCAGATTATCCCTGACTGATATAAAGTTAGTTCACCTCTAAGGTGAATTAACTTTTAGATTGAGTGCACCATTTATAGGGCAGTTCAAACCCTATGAATGCTTGCACAGCCAGACAAAATGGACTATAAGGTGGATAGAAAACTGGCTAAATTGTCAGGCTCAAAGGGAAGCAATCAATGGCTCAATGGCTCAATGGCTAGTTATCAGACAGTATCAGGTGGAGCTGGTGGGGCCAGTTTTGTTCAATATCTTTATCAACAACCTTGCACTCTCTGCAAGTCTGCAGATGACACCAAGGTGCAGTGTGGGGGAGGGGGTTGTAGTAGATGCACTGCAATGTTGGGCTACGATTCAGAGAGACCTTGACAGATTGGACGAATGGACCAAAAGAAATCTCATGAGGTTCAACAAGGACAAGTGAAAAGTCCTGGACCTAGGACAAAACAATCCCATGCACCAATATAGGCTGAGGACTGACTTGCTGAGGAGCAGCTCTGCAGAAAAGGACCTGGAGGTTACAGTGAACAATAAGATGAATATGAGACAGCAGTGTGCCCTTGTTGCCAAGAAGAGTAATGACATACAGGGCTGCATTGGTAGGTGTATTGCCAGCAGATCAAGGGAAGTGGTTCTTCCCCTCTCTTTAGCACTGGTGAGGCTATATCTGTTGTGTCCAGTTTTAGGCCCCCCACTACAGAAAGGATGTAGACAAATTGGAGAGAATCCAGCAGAGTGCAGCAAAAATTGGTAGGGGGATGGGGCACATGACTTACGAGAGGCTGAGGGAACTGGGCTTATTTAGTCTAGAGAAGAGAAGACTGAAAAGGAATTTAATAGCAGCCTTCAATTACCTGTAGGGTGGTTCCAAAGAGGGTGGAGCTGGACTGTTCTCAGTGGTGAGAGATGACAGAACAAGGAGCAATGGGCTCAAGCTTCAGCAAGGGAAGTTTAGGTTGGTTATTAGGAAAAGCTTTTTCACTAGGAGGGTAGTAAAGCAAGGTGATCCACCTGGAGAAGAAGAACCAGCACCATACCTACAGGTTGGGGAACTCCCTTCTCATCAGTGCCAAGGCAGAAAATGATCTTGGAGTCATCATTGATGCCGAGATAAACATGGGCCAGCAGTGTGGGGATGCAGTCAGGAAGGCCAACCGCACCTTGTCATGCATCCACAGATGCATCTCAAGCAGGTCCAAGGAGGTGATACTCCCCCTCTATGCGGCACTGGTAAGGCCACAGCTGGAGTACTGCGTCCAGTTATGGGTGCCACACTTCAAGAGGGATGTGGACAACATGGAGAGGGTCCAGAGGAAGGCCACTCGCATGATCAGGGGGCAGCAGGGCAGGCCCTACGAGGAGAGGCTCAGGGACCTGAACCTATTCAGCCTCCACAAGAGAAGGCTGAGGGGAGATCTAGTGGCCTGTTACAAACTAGTCAGAGGGGACCAGGAGGCATTGGGGGAGTCCCTGTTCCCCTGAGCACTACCAGGAGTGACTAGAAATAAGCTGTCACAAGCTGGCAGAGGGTAAATTCAGATTAGACATCAGGAGGTGCTACTTCACTGTCAGGGTGGCTAGGATCTGGAATCAACTTCCAAGAGAAGTGGTGCTGGCTCCTACCCTGGGGGTCTTTAAGACAAGGCTAGACAATCACCTTGCTGGGGTCGTTTGACCCCAGTACTCTTTCCTGCCATGGCAGGGGGTTGGACTTGATGATCTGGTCAGGTTCCTTCCGACCCTACTAACTATGAAAGCACTGGAACAGATTATCCAGAGAGGATGTGGAATCTCCATCCTTGGAGGTTTTTAAGACCCAGCTAAGACAAAGCCTTGTTGTAGCAGGTCCCGCTTTGAGCAGGCGGTTGGACTAGATGACTTCTTGATGTCCCTCCCTGCCATAATTTTTATAGATTCATAGATCTTAGGGTTCGAAGGGACTTCAGTAGCCCATCAAGTCTGACCCCCTGCCCTGGGCAGGAAAGAGCACTGGGGTCAGACAACTCCAGCTAAATGGTTGTCTAGTCTTTTCTTGAAGACCCTTAGGGTAAGGGGGAGCACCACCTCCCTTGGAAGCCCATTCCAGCTTCTCACAACCCTTACTATGAAGGAGCCGAATCAGCTGAATCTGCGAATTGGCCCCATCCCCTGCCTGCTCTCAATGGCTGCCCCACCCGCTCTCCCAGCTTCCAGCTCTTTAAAAAAAAGCCCCTACTCACTGGCTGCTGCTGGGTGAGGAGGAGATCCCCACTGCCCCACGCCATGTGGAGGGCTCTGCCATGAGCCCTCCAACCCCCGCCCATCATCCCAGCTCACCCATGGCTGTCCCACCTGCCCCAGCTCCCATCCCTTTAAAAAAAACAAAAAACCCAAGGCCATGGCAGCAGCCAGTGAGTTGGGGATTTTATTTATTTATTTATTTATTTTAAAGAGCCAGGAGCTGGAGTCGGGTGGGACAGCCATGGGGGGGCTGGGAGAGCGGGTGGGGGTTGAGGGGCTCATGACATGACCCCCCATGCATTGTGGGACAGTGGGGAGCAGTGGGGATCTCCCTGCACCTGGCAGGAGCTGGTGAATACATGCTTTTTTTTACTGAACCAGGACCTGGGGCTAAGCAGGGAGCCATGGGGGGTAGAGGCTGGGAGAGT
>NW_017728998.1:14417815-14424437 GCF_001723915.1 Gavialis gangeticus | reverse complement strand
ATTGAGATGGGAGAGTGGGCGGGGGTCAAGGGGCACTCAGGGGCTGGGCAGGGGCCTGGAAGGGGTCCTCCCAAGGTCCCCTTCTCCCTCCTCCAGGCCCCCCCCTTCCCTGCTCCCTGCTTGCCAGCATGGAGTCTGGGTCCAGCTCCCTGCTGCACTGAGCTGGGACTGCCCAAATCACCAAAACTCTCCGAATCTTTTCCGGATCGATTCGGACCTTTTAAGTGGTCTCCTGATTTGATTCGGATTCAGAGATTCAGCCACCGAATTGGGCCAAATCTCCTCCGAATCATATTGGGACCCAAAGCTTTGCACAACCCTAGTTCCTTCTAATGTCCGACCTAAATCTCTTCTCCATCAATTTGTGGCCATTGTTCCTAGTTACTGCAAGGGGTGCCCTAGTAAATAGAGCATCTCCTATTCCGTGCTGCCCTCCCCTGATGAATTTATAGGCAACCACAAGATCATCTCTCAGCTTGCTCTTGTGAAGGCTGAAGAGATCTAGGTCCTTCTGTCTCTCCTTGAAGGGCCTTGCCTGCAGGCCCCTGACCATATGAGTGGCCTCCTGTGAACCCTCCCAAGATTCGCCGCATCCCTCCTGAAGTGCGGCACCCAAAACTGGATGCAGTACTCCAACTGCAGCCTGACCAGTGCCGCACAGAGGGGAAGCATTACCTCCCTGGACCTGTTCGTCGTGCATCTGCTAATGCATGATAAAGGGCTGTTAGCCTTTTTGATCATTTTGTCAAATTGATGACGTCATATTCATCTTGGAATCAACTGACTCCAAGATCCCATTCTGCTGCTGTGCAGCTGAGAAGGTCATTCCCCGGCCTGTAAGTGTTTTGGTCATTCTTTTTGCCCAGGTGCAGCACTTTGCACTTGACTTTGTTAAACTGCATCCTATTTCATTCTGCCCACTTTTCCAACCTGTCCAGATCCTCCTGGATCCATTTCCTACCCTCTGGTGTGTTAACTTTGCCCCATAATTTGGTATCATCTGCGAACTTGGACAGGATGCTGTCCACACCCTATAATTTTTTTCTATAATTTAGATGCATCTAACCTTGGTTAGATTGATCTAAGTGTAATTCTTGTACCATACCCTAAGTCAAATAAGATATATTTAATTTTTGCCTGTAGGACTGAAGCAGATGTCATTACATATTTGAAAACGAGTATCTCGAACGTAGACTCCTGAGAGGCATCTCTTCATAGATGGTGTTTAGCTAGAAAACAGTATTACCCTCTTGACTCTCCACTAATCATAGTATTTGTTTGCGAGATGCTAGGACTTCTCCCTAAAGGAGGGAAGAAGCTTCCTTGTGGTTAGCGTTGAATGAAGGTACAGAGTCTGCTTCAATTCTAGCAGGCAGCAGCTGCTTCCCTGAAACAAGGGGGACTGGCAGGAACAATATCCTTGGCTGGCCTAGCCAGTTCTGTGATGACAGTTGGGATTTAATTAAATATTTTATTGTGTATTTCAAAGTTAAGATTTTTTTTCTTAATTAAAAGGCTTTTATTAGGTCTGTGTGGCACACTTACTTTCTGATCGGTTGCCAGGATTAGTGTAGAATGATGCAATATAATTAGAGGCCAACCCATAATTACATAGTAATAAACAGAATTGCAGATCTAGCTGCAATGTGTGGTAGTTCAAAGTGTTCTAGTAATTTCTTTGTCACATGATGATTTAGGGTCCAATGCTGCAATCAAGTTCATGGGAGCTTGTACCCAAGGCTTTATACTGCCACAGGGATTCACCTGCATAGATCTGATTACAGGATAGGGTCCTAATCTGTATCCCGCATGACATCATCTGGGTTTTTTGGGGGTTTTTTTTTCCGTCCCTCTATGATATTTTCAGCATCCCCAATTTCTACATAGTTTACTGAAATGATTCTTGCTTCCCCTGGCTTATTTTTGTCTGTCTAATGAGACATGAAGTAGTTTACAAAATTATCCTTGCCTTAACTATGTGTAGTTTGTAATTTTGTGTATTATTTCTAGAGCGGGTACAGGTTTTAGAAAAAGATTATTTTACATTTTTAAATGGAAAAGGATAACATGCAAAAGATAAAGATTAATAAATGCTAAAGGCATTTGTGTTGTATGATTTACCTTCTAAGCCTTAAACCAGTATAATTGAATTGCATTTATGACTTAGCTTGGATGGATACAGTGGGCAAATGCTCTATTCTATGGGAGAAAAAAAAAAAACGTTACAGGAAATCCCAGGGAATGCATTTAGGTTTTGTTGCTGGATGAGGCTGTGTTCTAATTTAGGAATTACAGGCCATCTGATACCAATTCTAGATTTTTTTTTAATGTTTAGTACAAGCACTGTAGTTACATGGTCTGTAAATTTTCCTGGACTCATTGGTGACCATTTTCTGATACATCTTGCATAGGGATCCTACTCCAGTTAAAACTAGGTACTAATAATATGCTGCAGCTGCTTCTAGCTACATGCTGCTTTCACTACAGCTGGGAACAACTGAATTTCTCAGCAAGCAATGATTAGCATTTTGATCTTGACAAGCACTTTACTGTCTGAATACCAATGTCTGAGTGATTGTTGTCACCAAGCAAGGCATAAGCATCTATTGCACATATAGCCTGTAGTTAGCTTCTGCTTACTGGAAACACTTGATCAAATACACACTCAAATTTAAAAATGGATTAGGAGTAATTTCCTCTGATTTACAGTCCAACAAAAGACTAGTTTTATGTGTCTAAGTATGCTCAGTCAACTAATTCCAGTATGAAATGCTAGAAGTCTGGAAGAGCATTTAGTGTCAGGAGTCATGATATAATATGTTAGTGGTTCACACTGGTGCTCCTAGCTACATGCAAATTGACAGTATTCAAGTGTAACCAGACAGCATTTATAGTTTGCAGATTAGCATAGCCTGAGAAAAATCCAATTATCCTTTCCTTGGTTGTTTGCCCTCATTATATTTTGTTTCAGGGTAACATTTTTTTTGTTAAAATTTTAGAATTATTTTATAGAACTAATATCAATAGGTTTTACAAATACAGTGGGTAATATTATAAAGTCACCAGACAGTGGTATCTGAGAGAATACAGTTTCTCCTTGCTTTCACAGTAGGGAATCTGAAAACTGTGCTGTGGAGCATATTGGATTTTTTAAATTTGATGACCAGTTTTTATGCTAAAGCTGTATATGCAGTAACAAACATGGTCAAAATGACTGGTGATTTTTGCTTCCAACTTGATATGGCTTAAAGTTATCTTCTGAGGGTCAGGGGTCATTAGACCAATTTTAAGTGTTTCTAAATAAGCACTTGAAACACCTAGTAATTTTGTAAGCTCAAGTTGTTCATTTATTTATTCATATATTTAGAAGCATGCACATTATCATTCATGCATGTGTATTGTTGTATAGTACATACACCTAACCATAACCCCAACTGTCATATACCTACCTAACAAACTATGCTGCACAACATTAACTGTGCCCTTGAGGGATACCAGCCTTCTAGTATCTCTTTTACCAAATTATCTTCTCCCAACACAATGTACAACTATGTCAAACATCCATAAGTAATACAATAAGGTTGGTCATTCTTCCCAACTGTCCTAGCTACACCTTAAAGTCTTGATCTATCTGAGAGTTGCAGGAAAAGCAACATTTGAGAAGTGCATATCCCAGAGCCAATGAGCTGTGCACAGTGGCTCAGTTCAAATAATTTGCTGTTAGAAGGCTTTCATCAGAAGCCACATTTGAACTGCCTGGAAACCTCATGCAGTTCATGAGCCATAGTTTGACCACTCTTGCAATATATAAATGGAAGGTAGTGTGGTAAAGAGCAACATTGGAGTGAGGAAGGTTTGAGGGGCCGAGTTATGTACGTGGTCTGCACATCATCATAATTGGCAGTGTGGGATGGTATATACCTTTGGGGATAACGTATTTGCCATTATGTAAGTGGCTGGACTTTCAATTTCAAGTTTGCAAGTTTTCTGATGAATGCATTAGGTTTGGCATGGTGATCAGTATCAAGAAAACATCCCTGAAGACTTGACAAACACCTGGATGGTGTCGTCTGAGCCCAGCACTCTCTTCTGCTCAGGGCAGGGGGTTGGACTCGATGATCTACTGAGGTCCCTTCGACTCTGAAAATCTATGAAATCTGATCCAAAACCTATGTTAATAATGAAGCTCTGGACAGTGTAGACCACTTCTGCTATCTCAACTCAACTCTTACCAACAAACTTAGCCTTGATAGAGAACTTGACGCAAGAATCAGCAAAGCCTCTGTCACCTTTGGCAAACTTAAAACAAGCTGTTAACTCTGAATACAAAGGTGTCTGCCTCTCAGGCTTGAATCCTCAGTACCCTCCTTTATGGCTGTGAAATCTAGGTTATGTAGTCCAAGCAGGAGTGGAGATTGAATAGCTTCGCTGTCTCAGAAAAATCCTTGAAATCACTTGGAACCAATGAATCATCAACAATGAGATCCTTGAGAGAGCTGGTTTACAGTTTATGCAGACTATGCTGGATCTTCACAGGCTTCACTGGCTGGGACACATGGAGCACATGCCTCAAGATCATCTGCCGAAGGCTGTGCTCTATGGCCAACACAAGAAATGCTCACAATCCAGAGGAAGGCAAAGCTCTGATACAGCAATGATTTCAAGCAAGGTCTCAAGAATGTCACCATTCCCATTGACAAATGAGAGAACCCTGCCAACAGCTCAGCCTGGAAAAGCCAGGTCAAGGCTGGTGCAGTCACTGCGCAGAGCCATCAGAGAGCCCAGTCTGAGGCCCACAGGTGAGCCAGGAAGCGGAGCCAGTGTGCTTCAATCTTCATCTGACAAGTGGACCTGTAGCCACTATGGGAAGGCTTCCCACTCCTGTATCTGCTCTTCATCCACACCACTGCTGAGCACCATTGACTGACTGACTTCATTGTGTTTCCTTTCATCTGTCATTGTGCTTCCTTTCATCTCTAAATTTCCTTGCTTTGTGGGTTTGAGGCAGATATATTATGTTGTACCATAAACAACACATACGTGTTGAAAGTAGGGGGATACAACTCAGCACTGCCACTGCCCGTTATTGGCTGGCACTGGCTCCATCTGGGCTACAGACCCATTCCCCACCATTGGCACAAAAATTGCAGAGCTGCCACTGCCTTCATTGCTACTAGGTCTTGGCTCTGGCTGGGCTGCAGCCCCACACCCTGCCATTAGTGCAGAAATTTGTTGGTGGTCAAGTGCCCTCTCCTGTGTTCTCTGCATGCATTGCCTATGTGTTGTACAATAACTTTATTTGCTTTAGACATATTTTGGTAAATTTACTTGAGGAGATGGTATCCTTTTACCTGAAATTATGTGTGTTGCTCATTGCCATGTCTCGGAAAGATATATTACAAATAGGAGGCCTGGGAGATGCATGTCTTAGTGATTAACACAATGGCAAGACTTTGCCTAAGCAGTATCTGGAATAATTAGGGCAGCATTGGGCTTTTAAAAGGAGATTAGATTTTTTTTTTTTTTTTGGAAACTTCCAGCTGTGTTGAATAACTATGATTGAGGGTAGAGGAATACAATATAAGATATGAGCTCTAAAATGTAAATCAATGTTTGTTTACACTTTTTCATGACACAAGAAAAAAGACCTAATTGAAAAAATGAAATTTTAAAAGTGATTACATGGAAATGTTATTATTTCTGTATACATTGCCCTTTTTAATTTGGGTCTATTGCCATGTGATAGAACATCAGTCATGATGCATTAGAACTAGTGATGAGACATTAATGTGGATAGTTTTCCAACATTTTTACCATCTGGGCATGAAAACTAGCTCGATACTGTGATATCACTGACAGTTGCTTTAATATTTGTTTATTTTTGATAGTGTAGACAAGTACTTGGTAACACAAAAACAGATTCTGTGAAGAACTTCAAATATTTTATAATCTTCCTAAGCATGGCATCAAAATTATCCTGGGTATCTGCAGGGCTAAAGCAGGAATGGATGATCCATAAAAAACAGTTAATACTGACAAATTTCTGGAGCCATGGGGAGCCCTGGGCCCTGAGTGCTGGGATTAGGTGCCCGATCCTAGTGCTCATGGATGGGTAGGGGTAGTGCTGGGCCCCAAGGCCCAGTCCTAGCATGCCAAGGGCTGGTTCAGGGATGGTGCCATGCCCCAGAGCCCAATTCTAGTATGCAGGGAGCTGGGAGGCAGCAGCTCCATGGCCCAATCCTAGCGTAGGGGGCCAGGAGTTAGGTGAGCTGCCAGATTCCTAAGACCCAATCCCAGTGATCTGGGATGGAAGGGGGCTAGTGCCAGGTCCCTGGGGCGAGAGAGAGAGAGTCTTGGGTCTCTAGGGAGCAATCTTGGTGTGCAGGTACTGGAGGGGGACCCCTGCAAGCCAGTCCCCAGGTGGGAGGGTGCAGTGTTAGGCCCTGAGGTCTGTTTTTCCAGCTCTTGGGGTAGGGAGGAGATGGTGCTGGGCCCCAGAGCCAGGATGGGGTGATGCTTAACTCCAGTATGCAACCCTAGCAAGTGGGGCTTGATCTGGCCCATGTACCAGCCCTACTTCATTCATGCAGTTCACAGGGCCTAAAGGTTGATCATTGCAGGT
>NW_017728998.1:14408123-14412815 GCF_001723915.1 Gavialis gangeticus | reverse complement strand
GCAAGCCAGTCCCCAGGTGGGAGGGTGCAGTGTTAGGCCCTGAGGTCTGTTTTTCCAGTTCTTGGGGTAGGGAGGAGATGGTGCTGGGCCCCAGAGCCAGGATGGGGTGATGCTTAACTCCAGTATGCAACCCTAGCAAGTGGGGCTTGATCTGGCCCATGTACCAGCCCTACTTCATTCATGCAGTTCACAGGGCCTAAAGGTTGATCATTGCAGGTATAGATCATACAGTACAGTATAATAGAGCACCACAGAAGAGACTATATAGGTTTGACTCCAAGTATAAGAACAAGGAATGGTTTAATAAAGACTGTAGAGAAACTACTGAGGAGTGAGGAGCAGTGAGGATCATTTGCCTTCAGAAATGGAATCAGTTTCATGAGTAGGAATATGATGAAAGTAGAAGAGGCCAAGAGATTTTATAGATTTCATAGACATTAGGGCTGGAAGGGACCTCAGAATATCATCGAGTCCAGTCCCATTCCCCAGGGGCAGGAAGTCAGCTGGGGTCACAGGATCCCATCAAGATAAATATCCAATTGACTCTTAAAGGAGTCCAGAGTAGGTGCTTGCACCACCTCCGGTGGCAGTCTGCTCCAGGCCTTGGGGTCTTGGATAGTAAAGAAGTTCTTCCTTATGTCCAGCCTGAAATGGTCTTGGAGGAGTTTGTGACCATTTGACCTTGTCATCCCATGGGGTGCTCTGGTAAACAGGCGTTTCCCCAAATCCTCATGTTCATCTCTTATATACTTATGGGCAACCATCAGGTCCCCCCTGAACCAGTGCTTTTCCAGGCTGAAGAGTCCCATGGCTCTCAGCCTCTCATCATAAGGTCTGTTTTCCTGCCCTCTGATCATGCGCATGGCTCTCCTTTGGACTCTCTCAAGCTTGTCCACTTCCTTTTTAAATTGTGGAGTCTAGAATTGGATGCAGTACTTCAGCTGTGGCCTCACCAAGGCTGAGTACAGCTAGAGGATAACATCCTGGGATTCGCTAGAGAAGCATCTATGGATGCAAGCCAGAGTTTTGCTTGCTTTGTCAGCTGCAACATCACATTGGTGGTTCATATTCATCTTGTGGTCAATCATGACCCCCAAGGCCCTTTTGGCTGTGGTGCTAGCAAGCGTAGCACTGTTGAGCCTATAAGCATGCTGCGGGTTTTTCTTTCCAAGGTGGAGTACCTTGCATTTTTTAGTGTTGAAGGCCATCAAGTTTTTGTTTGCCCAGTTTGCAAGCCTGTCAAGGTCGGCCTGGATCAACATCCTGTCTTTGGGTGTGGATGCTTTACCCCAAAGTTTGGTGGCATCAGCAAACTTGGCCAGTCTGCTTCTGATACCAATGTACACATCATTAATGAAGAAGTTGAAAAACTAGGCCCAAGGACAGAGCCTTAGGGGACCACACTGGTGACAGTGCACCACAATGATTGACTTCTGTCAAGTACCACTCTCTGAGTCTGACCTCAGAGCCAATTCCCTAGCCAGCAGACTGTGATGTAGCCAAGGCTACAGTTGGCCAGTTTTTCCATGAGATGATTGTGCGATACCAAATCAAAAGCTTTTTCAAAATAAAGATATATGATGTCAAGGGTGAGGAAATGCAACAGACAATTTTATATACCTTAGTGGGGATGAATAAAAGTACTAAAAATGTAAGAGAGTATCAGTATATAGAAATCAGGATGTCAACCGTGAGTAAGTTTGACAAAGAACAAAATAAGTGCAAAATGCAATTACAGAAAGATGGTGAGATGGATCGAGGAAGGGAATTAAAAAACAATGAAGAAAAAACCAAATAGAAGGTTATAATGCACTGAGAAGATCTTGCACAACCTTAGCTAGCACTCAATAACCAAAGATATCAAGAAGCTAGTTTATGCATTAATAACAGGATGGTAAGAGAGGAAATTATTGTATAACTACAGGATGCCTCTCTTCTCTGCAGAGAAACTTTAGCTTCAGACAGCTACAAAGACCAAGTTAAAACCAAATCCATATCAAGTCTATTGTTCTACTTGCAGGTAAGACCTGAACACTTATTTTAAAGAATGTAATATAACTAAATGCTTGATGAATTGCAATGAAGTTGAAGACTAGTAAGGGATAATGATGTGTGAAGATGATATAAGAAAGAATTGTGGAACATATGTTGAAGAATGAAATCCCAGTGACTTTACAAGTTAGGTACATGCTAGAATAATAAGGGACAGATCAGTACTTGCAACGCCATTTCTATGGTATTTGCATCAGGGTCAACCAAATAGAAGAAGAGGAGCTAATGTAGTACACAAAATACCAAAAGCTGTTACCCAAAATAGGGAAAAATGCCCTTGCCAACCAAGGAAAATGGTAAATTGTGACAGTGGTCAAGTCTGTTTAGGGCCTATGAGGCCAAAGAGGGCGTAATAGTGGACAAGAATGTGTACAAGCTCCTGTACACATTAACATTGGTGTGAATGGATATGATAGTCCTATGCCTCCTTTGATAATGAAACTGAGGCTGTTGAATTCTTTCATAAATCACGATAATGAATGAGATCCAGAAATCCATTACTCAAAGAAAAGATTTAAATGAAACACAGTGATGAAAGGGACAGTGTGAATATGTCCATAAGCCAAAAGGAAAGTTATTTTTTTTCAAAGAGAAATGGTCTTTCCATTGTTAGACCAGATTTTGCTCTTGCTTTTATGCACTAACTTGGTGTCATTTAACCTTTCTATGCCTTTGTCTGTCTATTTGTGAAAATAAATATAATGATAGATCCCTTCCTTCTCAGGGAATGAGAGTATTAAAAGATTAATGGTTTCAATGATCTTTGAGCTTTACAGGGTTCTTTTGATGAAAGGTAATAGTTAAATGCAAAATATTATAATAAAGGAAGCCAAACTCAGAAAGTAAAATCAGTGCTCAACCTGTGGAAAATTCTGTTCAAGTGTACTTATAACATACAGAGTTAATTCAATATTTTATATAAATTATCATAAAAGTTCAGTAAATCATGCATCAAGTTAAGAACCTAGGCTCTGCTGCATTTTCAAATATTGTGAGTCAGCAGCTTTATAACTGTAACCATCTGAATTTCAAATGATAAATGTATATTTAACACAGCTCCAGAATGCATAAGAAATTATAAAAGGTCATCTCAGTGAAAAATTTAGGAAGAACTGCATTTGTAATTTGATATATGTAACATAATCTGTTATACACATCAAGTTTGTATTGTGCAATTTCCTAATGTAAAACACAGAACAAACTTAACTTTTCTATCTTTTACCAAAAAAAAAGGTCATTGAGAATTGCAGCTTAGAGGCAGAAATCTGGTGCTTTGAGTAAATCCAAAGGAAAAAATAATGATTCCATACAACTTAATGTTATGCCCCTTTATAGTGTATATAAGTCCTCAGTGTGCGTTGGTCAGACATTGGTCAATAGATCAAATTCTATCATGTTATAACATGTTATCTCCTTTTTTCCTAACCTAGATTTACTAATTTCTTTTCTTACTTTTGATTTTGCATGAACCGAGTTTCAGTAATTATGTATGGTAACAATAGTGTACTTCCATATCCATCTAGCAGTCACAATAAAGTTGAGAAACAACAGGTGAAATCCTGGCCCCATGGAAGGTGATGAGAATTTTGCCATTAACTCCAGCGGCGGCAGGGTAGAGGAGTTTGAGCCTGTAGATGCTGATCTTCTCTCTTATGCAGAAACTCTCTTTTAAAGGATTAAGAGAGCAATTTATTTCCAGTTAATATGTATGCGTATGTCATGGCTTGCGATTTGGTCCTGAGGAAGTTTTGAACCCTATCTGAGGAGTGGAAAATTGGACATCATTGGTATAAATACAACAAATAAAGCATTTTTCCTCTTTGTAACAGGAAGCCAAGTTAAGAGCTGCTCAAGAACTTAGCATCAGCTAAGGAAAAAAAAAAGGAAATTGCAAGATGTGGTCTCCTATATAATAATAGGTCAGTATCAGTCTAAACCACTAATTCTTAGAGTATTTCTGATTTGAATTAAGGAGACAAAAAACAGTTAGTAGGAATTTTAGTTATCTTAAAAAAAACTACTTGCAAATTGGGATCTTGCAACGCTTGTAAATACGACATTAAAAAATGGAATCTTTTGCTCATTGAAAAGTCAGTCCATGCAGAACATTAGCTGGAATAGTATTAAATTTCCACTCTGCAAAATAACATTAACAATAAAAATGGCCCCAGAAAATCACTTTGAAATAGCACCATTTGACATGTTTAGATGAATAAAGTGTATGTCACAATAAAACTGAGAGATTTTGCTGAAAACAGTTTGGTAATAAAGTATTTTTCCACTGGGTCCACAAGTAAAACAATTCAGGAGCCAAAAGGTCAGCTCAACTCTTATGGATGTGAGGGAAAGCATATGCCTAGTAGCTATAGATATAAAAATGAAAAGTGTCATGTGTGCTCCAAAATAGTCTGCTATGCACACAGTGGGAAAAATTAACAAAACTCTGGAGTAGTGCACTATATATTGAAGAGGATGCCAAGCCTCCCATTTCTTCTGAGAAGGTTTGTTTGGGATATTTACAACCTATAGAGTGAGCAGGTGAAAGTTATGATCATTAAAGTGTATTTAGATCATACACTGATGAACTTGAAGTTTGAGATAGGGCAATGCAGTCCATTTTGCTAGAAACACAGAAGGGAA
>NW_017728998.1:14401072-14403123 GCF_001723915.1 Gavialis gangeticus | reverse complement strand
AGGATGCCAAGCCTCCCATTTCTTCTGAGAAGGTTTGTTTGGGATATTTACAACCTATAGAGTGAGCAGGTGAAAGTTATGATCATTAAAGTGTATTTAGATCATACACTGATGAACTTGAAGTTTGAGATAGGGCAATGCAGTCCATTTTGCTAGAAACACAGCAGGGAAAATATGGCACATTCACAACTGAGAAGTATCAATGTGCATTTAAAACCCATTCAGCATTAAAAACACCCTTTGTACTGAGCCAGGTAATCCTCCTGCTGCTTATGAAGAACAATCATTTACCCTACCTATAATAAAAGGCAAGTTGGCTTTAGTGGGGAGAATTGGCTTTATAAATATATGCAAAGTGGCTTAGTATGTATCATATGGTCAAGAGAATTGTCTCTTGAATGAGCATAAAAAGCTGTATTTAACAGAGAGGTGCTTAAGGTAGGCTTCCACACCAGAAAACAACAATGATGACAACAATAAAAACAACAATATGCCAAACTAGAACCCAGTTAACTTTTAAAGATAATACATGTACAAATATCAACAGGTTAGGCAGTATAATTACATTATTTTCCTGCATAGAATACACACTTTCCCCCCACCACAAAAAACTAGCTGCTGGAACTTGCTGTGCGTATTATATGTGAGAATTACAGTAACAATGGTTTCTGCCTTATTGGGCAAAAGCAAAACTAAAAGCTACATGTGACTGCCGGGGAGTGGAACAGCGAGTAGGCTTGGTTCCCTAGCTGCTGCCAATTCATTTCTTACTACAAGGGAAGAACAGTTTTTCTTTATTCTACCTTTTAAAAACAAGATGTGCATTTTAATCCAAGGCATGTTATTTGTGAGAAAATACTATTAACACTATGAGGGCAGAAATTAAAGATTTGTACAAAGTAGGAACACCTATAACTTTTTTAGCTATAAAAATCATGGAGAAAGACTAAGCTTCAGATATCTAACATTACAAGATCTGTCCTTTTATGTGGATGTGAGACTGATCCTTACTCAGAAGGGAAAAAAACAACTATATATTTTCAAATTAAAGTATTGAGATGCTTCTTGGACCATGGTGTGTAGAGAAAAAGACAGAATACAGAAATGTTGGAAATCTATAGAGAACTAAATAAAGTGGCTGTAATAAATCCTAACAGGTTCAAAGGGTAGAGCATGGGGAAGGATGACAAACCATTCTCTTGGGAAAAAAATCCCCTAGGTGTTCAGCTTTATTACCCAACACTGGGGACATAAAGAGAAAAAAAATAGCAAGACCTAAAAGCTCCCATTGTGTATTACTAATTTTGGGAGAAGCATGCCCTTTCCTGAAAGTGGTGGGCAACCCACCTCTGTGCCAAACCTGGGACTTCTACTGAGAATCTAGTCCCGCTAATTTATTTCCCCCTCTGAACTGATCCACACTAAGCAGCTAGTCAGACTATACAGTTTGGAGAGGTCCCGAAGCACTCAGCCCTCCACTACTCATAAACTCTGTCTTGGAGAACTGGGGTATGTATGATGTAGACCCTTCTAATCCATCAACTATGCTAATAGCCAGGATAGGTCAAGTGTGTGGGAGGAATGAGATAGTTTGTCTTGATTCTCTGATCTGAAGCTCAGCAAGAGGTGATATAGACATGATCAGAGGGCCCATCCAGCTAAAAAATTAGTTTTAGTATATGTGTTATCTAGGCAGTCTGAACTGTGTGGACCATGGGCAAACAAGGCTAGTAACTAGCCCTATATGAAGCAAATACATCAGTGGGAAATGGGTGGATGTAGTCTTTCTGGACTTCAGCAAGGCCTTTGACACCGTCTCTCACCCCATCCTAGTTGAAAAGCTAGGCGACTGTGGCATCGATGCCTACACAGTCAGATGGATTGCAGATTGGCTGAGGGGTCGCACTCAGAGGGTGGTGGTGGATGGGTCATATTCAACCTGGGGGGAGGTGGGTAGCGGAGTCCCCCAGGGCTCGGTCCTGGGGCCTGCGCTGTTCAATTTCTTCATCAGCGATCTGGATGATGGGGTGGAAAGTAACCTGTTTAAATTC
>NW_017728998.1:14390639-14400840 GCF_001723915.1 Gavialis gangeticus | reverse complement strand
TTTGAGTCCCGTTTCTCTTTTTGGGGTTTTTTGTTGTTCTCCCGCCCTGGCGGGGGGTCGGGCTAGAAGATCTACTAGGTCCCTTCCGACCCTTAATCTATGAAATCTATGAAATCTATGACAATGGTACAGAGCAAAAAAACCCAACAAACAAACAAAAAGCCCCAGAGAAGTCAGTCCAAAATAAAAATGGTGACTATAAAAGTTAATCCATGCAGTAACATTGAGCACTGCCTTTCACCCAGTAAGGAAATATATTTATTTACAAGGTTTTTTTTGTCCTCATCCTTCAGCATGCCTAACTGACCAAGGGCTTGACAGCAATTAGAACTCATTTCAGACTTTCCTGACTACTTCACAGTACAGTAAATATCTTCTGAGGATTGTATTGACCTATAGTACTTGATGTCTGCCTGCTATTTTTCAATCTGATGAACTAGATCTTGTACAGATTTAGTCATGCAACTTCTTTTTTTTCTGTGTTTTCTGTGTGTACTTGATTTATCAATTTTATCACAACAACAAATAATAGGTCTTAAATCTAGTAGGGTAGTTTTCTTGATGAAATATTAATCATTGGGGTCACTGCAGAGAAACGCCTACACAATCTGGAGAAAAGACTTGTTTCCTCTGAGTATAATGAAATCTAAGAGAAGCAGGCTATGATTAGTTTTTAACAGTTTGATGTGGACTGCCTAGATGCAGCATGGATAATGACAACTCGTGGAAAGGTTGAAAACATAGTTATGCTATCACAGCTTCGAAGCATTGCTAAATTCTGGTTGTTCTTAGGTTTGTAAAATGCTAAATACTACAAATCACTCTTAGCAGATCTTTTACCCAAATTAAGATAATCACATAAACACCAAGGCCTAGGAAACGGTCAAGGGAATTCAATATCACTTTTAATAAATTCAACATCAGCTGTTAAGACAACATTGGTATGTTCTATCCCACTTATATCATCACTTAATGTAGAGCAGGTATTGTGATATTGTATGCAAAATAGAAAGGTGCCTTACTCTTACTTCTATAATCTGAGCTAGGAAAGGGATAATTGCACATACTGAAAATTAATTGTACAGATACCGTAATCACCCAGCTATGGTATACATAGCTATAAAAATAACGTGCCTTTATTTTGCCATATGATAAATATCCTGTGTGAAGAGACAGTAGTTAGTAGGGGTGTGTGAAATGGGTCATATTCGATTCAGATTCAGCCCAAATTGAGGATAGTGATTTGATTTGTTGATTCGGATCACTGTCCCGATTTGAGTCGGCTGAATCCGAATCTGAAGATTTGATACTGATTCAGAGAATCAATGATTTGGCCATAGACACAACTTTAAATGTTTTTTCTACATACCTAGAGGTACCAGGTGTGGCTTATGAATGCTGTGATGGATGGAGCGTCCCACAAGAGTGGGGGGGGGCGTGTGCTCAGTGGCGGACCCAGAAGTAAATTGGAAGTACTTCCAGTCCATTTCAAGGTCCACTGCTGAGTGCATGGGAGGGGCCCTTGCACACCCCCCCCCAGGAGGGTGCCCCCACAGACCCAGGAGACACCAGTTGCCGAGATGGGGGGGTTGGGGGGGGCTCCCTGCATGCTTCCTGGTGGACCCGGAATTGGACAGTGCTTCTGGTTCACTTCTGAGTGTGCTGCCAAGTGCTCTGGGGACACCCCCATGCTCGTGTGGGACGTTCCATCTGCCCCACCATCTCAGCATTCCCAAGCCACCTGGTACCTTGATGTATGTAGAAAAAACATTTCAAGCTGTGTTTATGTCCAAATTATCAAAACTCTCCGAATCTCTCCAAATCGATTCAGATGGTTCTGATTTGATTTGGAGAGATTAAGGGGTCTCCTGATTTGTTCTGGATTCAGAGATTCAGCCACCAAATTGGGCCGAATCTCTGCTGAATCAAATCAGCAACCGAAGCTTCGCACAGCCCTAGTAGTTAGACATCAGTTAGTCAGAGTTAGATTGGCAACATTGAAAATGCAAAATTTGGCATTAATTTTATATACTTTTAATCCTAATGGTGTGTGTAGGTCATGGTTATGTTGATTGTCTATAAAGATCACCATACAAGGAGCAGATCAATTCTAGACTAAAAGGGGAAGTTTGGATGAATATGGATTGATTAACTGGCTTTGCTTTCAAATATAACTACTGAGATGACCTCAGCTAATTGATTTTATCAGTGAGCACCCAAGAAAAATAGCAAACCACCTTTAAATGGAAAGGGAAGTTTTATTATTTTTCTTTATCCACTTTAGTAGGAAAGGATCAACATGCTACTGAATAAGGTAATTCGTTCTGGAGTCTGTGAGTGTTAATGCTTCTATAAAATGAGAACAAGTGAAACATGTCCCATGCAGACCTTTGTGAAAAGTTCTTCATGGAAGTCACACAGATTCACTCCAGTTAAGCTGAATTCAAGTGGCTTGATTTTACAACGCCATATCTGGGAGTCTGTTCCAAGTAGTGCTTTGTGTATTTGTGTGTATATTATATAGATATGCATGTTTGTGCACACATGTGTGTCTGTGTGTCTATAGACACACACATAATATATGTTGTGTACATTGTGTCTATGCGTGTCTGTAAATTATATATACATACACACAATGTGTGTCTATATATTGTATGCACTCACACATGTTTATGCAAACATTATCCCTCATCTTTTCTCATGAAACAGTAAGTGTTGTTGTTCTCATGGGGTAACTTGTCTCCCCACCTTCAGGAACAAAATGGAACCAGTGACAACATTATAAATATACCAACAACTATTTATTAAACATACAGATTGTTTGAAAGAATATTTATGATGATTTGAACCCCAAATATTATTTAACTGAAAAAATTAACCTTTTTTAGAGTTTCAAAATGTGAATGAGCAATTTGCTAAGTCTGCAGTTCACACTGTTTTCAAATTAACAATTACTTCCAAAAACATTTCCTGTTTTAACTAAATATTGCATTCCTCACAAAGCAGCAGTGATGTAATGTGGTGCACACAAGCAAATTACTTACAATCTTCACATCGTTTCCAGGTTTTGCGGTCCTCTGTCCTTGAACAAAAAGCACAGTATCCACTCATGCTGTCAGAAGGTTCTACTGGGGTGTGTTGTGGCAATTTGTAATTTAGGGCAGTCATACCAGACTTGGTGGACTTAGACAGATTATGTGTATCCATCATTCTTCACTTTATTCATCTGTTGATCAACTGTTCTTCAAACTCCTGCAAAAAAACTAAAAAAAACCCCACCATCTTCTTAAATGTGATCTTTGTTTCCAGTTTGCATTGTGCCCTAGCCAAATGATGAGGCTGGCAATGGCTGCCACATTGAGCATATTGAAAAAGTGTCATTGGCTACCTTTTGATTTTCCATCTGCAGGTGGTCATATGGTCTAAGTGGTCAAGGTTATCAACCCCATCCTTGTTTTTACTGTAATCATGGATGATGTCTGGCTTTTTTTGCTCTCTACCCACTGACAGGTCATAGTGCATGCTTGACAGCAACAGCACAACTTTGGACTTCTTTGGAACATTTGAAGCTAGGGTGAGTTTCCCATCAAAAGCAAAAACGGATGAAAAAGTTTCCCTTCTTCAATTTGCTTGTGTTTCATCGGGATATCGGCCTTGTTTTTCCGAATTGTACCCACAAAGGTCAAGTCCTGCTGTAACAATTTTTCTATCAGGTCAATACTTGTGAAGAAATTGTCACCCACAATATTCCTTCCTGTCTTGTGCTGGGGATGAACCAGTTTTTCAACAAACTAGGTACCAAGATTACCTTGGTGTGGAGTTTCTGGTTGCTTGCCCAGGTTGATGTCTTCAGACAGGGGGAATGTTGTTGCATCACAGCACCACCAAATTTTCAAGCCATATTTGGCAGGCTTGCTGGCCATATACTATCTGAAGGGACAGCGACCCCTGAACATAATATTCAGGTATATTCAAGTAATATACCATTTCCTGAGCTGCTCCACAAACTGTGTCCAAATATCTCTGAAGGCAGCAAGCTTGTCCACAGCTCTCCTTTCCTCACGCGTCAGTTTGTTGTCAAATCTCAGGTAGTTGGTGATTTGATGGAATCCTTTTAAATTCATGGTGGCACTGAAGCACGGACGCCTGGTGCGTTGCTCCTATAACTCCTCCAGTGCCTCATGACCACCATGGTATAGACCACTCAGCAGTAGGAGGCCAGTCTAGGCTTTCAGCTCTGTTTCATCCAGATTTCTCCACTTCTTTCTATTTTTAGGATGGCTGTCATTCCACCCCCTGAATTTTCTTTCTGCCTCTCTGTTTGTTTCTCTTATGATAACAGTCAGGATCTCTTGTGAGTGAAACAGGTGGAATGTTTCCACCACTGTGTCTTTATTGCTTTCTCCTGTTGGCCCAGCACTTTCATGGACTATGTCCTTGGCTGTTCTCCAGTGATGTATTAGCTGTGGACTTTTTCCCCACACTCTGCCATTCTTTCTCTAAAGGTGTCATTATCCACAATGTTTTCTGGGGGTGGAGGCAATGGTTTTGCTCCACATCCTGCTGTAGCTTTCCTTGGTCTTCCATGGCGGCCCTGGGCTGGTCCTCTTCCCTTTCCCACTGGAAGTGTTAGCATCACTTCTGCTTGTGGCACCAACAAATCCTCCTTATCTGAGCGGGATGAAGCTCCTGTAGATGCACGGTCTTCTTGTTCTGAACAGTCTCCCATGTCTGGAACAAAACCAGCATCCTCACTGCCTTGGGATAAGATTTTATCAGTGGATGTGTCACTGTCATCCCCAGTTACCTGTGCAAGACAGGCTTCAGCATTGAATATGTGCTGCTTTCTCATCCTGGACTGCAAACCCCGCCCAAAAAAGTGATTACTGCTGAATGCATATAAATAACAATCAAAGACAAGCCTGTCCACCTATGCTGTCACAGAAGCAGGTTGCACCCTGTCCTCCTGGGCACAGAACCCAGAGACCAGCATCCACCCTTTTCAGGCAAACCAAATGTGGGTGGATGCTGTTTGGAAACCACACATGCTGTGGCTTATTGAGAGCAGGTAAATGGTCATGGGGGATATCAAACCCTTACCATTGAAGGGGACTCCATAGTGTATGCTGTATTGCAGTATGAGTTTGTTTTATTTCTTTTCTGATGTCCCTTTGCTCCTTGTCCTCACTTCCAACAAAGGCAGGGCAAACTAGCTTATATGTTATGAAAGGGGCAGGTGAGGTGGAGTTTTGCCATGAGAAAAGAAAGCAGAGGTGGATTTGGGTGAGACAGGGGTTTTTTTTGGAGGGGGGTGGTGGTAAAGGCCTGGGTGTTTTGATGACCTAGCAGCCTGCAAACAAAGTGGTTAGCAAAAGGGATTACCACATCTTCTGCAAAAGCAGAGTGGAGGATGGCCATCCATTAGTTACCATGGATACCTGAAGTGGACATGAATGAGGTGTGAATGAATGCTGACCTTTCAGATGCATCCACCCAAAGTAGTCGAACAGGTCTAGGCAAGTCATTTATACAGAAGTTGCACTGGGGTAGCAAGTTACCCCAATGCATTAACATGGGCTTGGGGTAAGTTGTTACTCCCTATGGAAAAACACATTCATGTCTGGGGTAACATGTTACCCTGGGCAGTTTTGCATTCACAGAGAGCAAACCATTCGTGTAAGCTAGCCGTTCTTTGGAGATATTGCGCACAGTGGTGCCAGTGACAATGTCCTAAAAAGAAAAAAAATAGAATTAATTAACTTTAAGATACTGCACAAAATATGTGTCTGGGATAGGAAATTACCCCATGAGAATGAAGGTTATACATGTAAAGTACCGATGTGCGTGTGTATATAAATAATATATAAATGTCACATGGCATATTCAACTGACACAAAGAAGTAAGGTTCAAACTAAATTGTTAAGAGACAGACCAACAAATACCTCTCTAATTCAGTCTAGATTAAGTCTTAGTTTTGCTACTGTACTTAAAAATGGCCTATCATTACTTGACCCATTAGAGAAAAAGTTCCAATTTGAAATAAAAATAAATAAATAAAAGGACAAAATATCAATGAATGTTTAATTTTATTTTATGAACAGTGCTATTTATTAATGTGAATAATGTGGTTATATTATCAGAAATGAATTACTGAATGTTTCAATCTAAAGAAGCACAGGGTGATAGAGCTAATATGAACATATATCTATAAAACAGAATATTTAATTATATTACAAATACTTAATAAATTTAGAATATTCTAAAGTTTTCATATGCATGTTTTTCTTGTGTAACTGCACACAACAATGATTATTATAAGCATTAATCACTGTAAAAGCAATGCTTAGACTAATCTCTTTCTTCCGGCAGATAATAAATGTCAGCTGTTGACAGAGAAGTGTGAAAAGGTGAAAAGCAGGGTTAGTTCAATGTGTCTGTGAGATAAACAACTGTCAGATAGTTAAAAGGGGCTTTGCCTTGGCAAGTCATAGTTTTTATCTTTCCAAAACAGGGGAGAAAATAAGGCTATAAACAAATATTATACAACTTTCTGATTAGAGCAGTGCAAAACCTCCTATTTCTAGTTCACACAACATATCATAGACTTTCTTTTCAGAAAGATTGAAGGTTTCAGAAAGAAGAAATATTTTCTTTCAGAAACCTTGCAATTTTTGCCCAGTGAATTGTAAGGTTTAGGGCACCAATCCAAGGAAGTACATTTATATGTAGCTATTTATCTTTAAATGCTGCTGACAGCAGTAGAGACTACTCATATGTTTAGACAGAAGGCAGGGCAGAGAAGACCCGAGTCTAACTGAATCTGAGATGTATAAGCTTTCATGAGTGAGAGCTCAGTTCATATGTTTAGAATTATGTACATATTTAAATACTTTTCTGGCCTGGATCCTTAAGTTGTAAACAATTCCTGTGTACAAAATATGCATAGATTGCAAGACCAAATGCATCATCTAATCAGTTACAAATTCAGGATATGTATAGCCATTACATTTAAGCTGACCTCACTAGGCTTAGGTCAGTATAAATGCCTGTCTGTGCCAGCATTCAGAGGGGTTAAATTGGGGAAAAAATGTCTGGCTCTATCTAAGCTAGTGCACTTAAGGAGGTGCACTAATTTAAATTAGGAATGGGTTAACCTGATCTATCAAATCCCTGTACATGTTCACAAAGCTGTTGGGTCTCAGGTGATATATTTTATTAGACCAACTATTTAGTAGCAAAAAATTCCTTTCTTTGCAAGCTTTTGGGCACATACACCTTTCTTCAGGCTGAGGAGAATTCAAAGATTTTAAAAGTCCTCCTTTGTCAGGGGCGGGCAGTTATTTTGGGCGGAGGGCCACTTACTGAGTTTTGGGAAGCCATCGAGGGCCGCATGACAGGCAGCCAGGGGCAGATAAATATTAACTTTCCAAAATTTTTAGGGGTCCCATGGGCCACATTTTGCCCACCCCTGTCCTATGTAGAAAAGAAACTCCATTTTGCACAGGGGAGGTAGAGGGTGGAAGTTTATTCTGCTGGGTATCTCAGAGTCCTTTTGTGAGGATGTTGATCTGTGATGTGACAGATTAGGTTGTCTTATTTTCCTGGAAGTTGCCTATGTTAGAAGTAGACAGGGATGTGAAAAATCCTTCTTTCCTAGTTATCATTGAAGTTTACTTTTCCAAATGGCTAAAATAAGATATCTGTACATGTTCAGAGTGCAGTTCCAGGACTAGGGAAACCCATGCATCTACCCTAGCCATGGTGTCATGCTCTTTCAACCGCCCATCCCTCCTAACCCTGACCAGGCAATTTTTAGCACCCTGACCCTCATGCCACCTCCAGATGGACAAGCCCTCTCCCTTTCCTGCAGACCCACTATCCCTGGGGTCGGCAACCTCCAGCATGTGTGTCAGAGCATGGCACACAAAGGCATTTTGCTTGGCATGTGCACCTTGGGATGGACGATGGGGAAGGGGCCAAGGCTGCACAGCCACAACAAGGATTGGGCTCCTGCAGATCTCTCAGAGTACAAGAGAGGGGCACCTGCCACCAACAACGAGCCAGATCAGAGCTTCACAGACCTCAGTGCAGTGGCTTGCAAGCTCCTGGCCACAGCTGACCCAGGCTCTAGGCAGGCCCCTGCCACCTGCCCTGGAGCCTGGGCTGCTCACAGCAGGTGGCAGGGAGGCTGCAAGATGGTGCACCAAGGTCTTCAGAGCCCTAGCCCAACTTATTGCTGGTGGCAGGTTCACATGAACCTTTGGGAAGATCGTGGGGCTGCACTGCCACAACAAGGATCAGGCCCATTGTAGCTCCCCGGCCATTCGCTCCTGGCACACCAACATCTTGCAAGTTGAGCTTGGGGTGTTTTTGGCCCAAAAATGTTGCCAACACCTGCACTAGCCCCTTTGATTCCACCTGTCCCTCTCTGTACTTCAAGTTACTTACACTGAGTTCCCTGCATGGCTTCTGCTACCAGCAAATGACTGAACACACTGCTCACAGTCCAAATTCAAGCTGCCTGAACATAGACCAGGTGTGGTGAACAGCTGTGCACAACTGTGCACAGCCTTATATGCCACACCTAAGCATTTCAAATGAACCAATTTTTAAATAGCAGTTCTTTTATTAAAACTATCTGTATACAGATAACAAAATTGAAGTAAAAGAAACCAGAGTTTATGTAAAATAATTGAGGTAGATGGCAAATCAAATGGCCTTTTCCAAAACAAGGCATTTCAGTGATTAAAATAGGGTTTAGAGATAAATAATGTGTGAAACATAAGGAAAAAAAGTAGGAATTTTATGGAGCATTTGGGTCATTATGTCAATCAATTAACATACCAATCAATGTTGTATATACGGAGAAAACAAATAAAATCTGCTATTCTGTTTTGCAAATATTAGCTGCATTTCTGTGTGTGGGAGAGAGAAAGAGAGAGACTGTATGCTAATTGGCTCTATTGTTGGTAAAATATTCTATGTACTGAAGCTCCTCTTCTTTTGCTCATTTTGAAGTAATGCAATAAGCTTCATTTGAATAACCTAAGAGGACTCTGATCAGAGGAAATGCCCCTTGTAACACTGCATGGAATTTGTCAGGGGAAAAAAATAACCCTTCTCATTAGCAAGTAGACTTGCAGAAGGAGCGTGTCTAGATGCATTACATTACATGCAAGATGGCTGTCACAAACTGCCTAAGGTTGGGGGTGCCAGAAAGCCCTCTCTTCAAGGTCTGTTCAGTTATTGACATTGTAATGTTATGATTTTGCTTTCAGACCACAAAACTTTGGTGGTTATACATTCAAAGCAACATACATAACGTAATATATAGCTCTATATGGAAAAAAATGGATGACCCATTGATCCTGTCTGTGTTCTGACAATCCCCCCAGTGACACTAGTGCTGGTTCAGCTTTCCTGTGCTGTTAGCAGTGTTGGCAGCCTGAGTCACATGGGTTGCCTAATGCTGTAGACATTTTTTACCACTGTATTGATTAGATGTGATGAGGAGCTGGAGGAAATCTCCTTAGTATAAACAGGGCTGTAAAAGAAAGATGTAGTTTCAAGCACCATGTCAGATTTCTAGAGCTCTTTGAGCATCTGCCCAGGCTGTGTAAGTGCTATAGATTAATTATTCATTTCAATTATTTTATTATTAGATTGCAGAAGATTCTTCCAAAGGAAATGGTGAAAACCCATCACTTGAGGCTCTTAAAATCCAACTGGACAAAGTACCCTCTTGTAATCTCAGTACAGTAGAATATGGAACTGTTACAAGGAGGAGTTTCAGTCTCTTGCTTTTTATGAGTCTATGAAAGCTTGGTTTGGAAGGTTGATCAAAGAGCTATAGCGTCATAGAAAAATGAGGGTTGGTCATCTAGTCCAACCCCCTGCTCAAAGCAGAACCATCCCCAACTGCATCATCCTAGCCAAGACTTTGTAGGCAGGTCTTAAAAACCTTTAAGGGTAGAGAGTCCACAACCTCTCTGGGTAACCTGTTCCAGTGTTTTACTACTCTCCTAGGGAGAGGGTTTTTCCTAATATCTGTCCTAAACTTCTCTTGCTTCAATTTGAGACGATTGCTCCTTGTTCTGTCATCTGTCCCCACTAAGAACAGCCCAGCTCCAGCCTCTTTGGAACCACCCTACAGGTAGTTAAAGGCTGTTATTAAATCCTGCCTCAGTCTTCTCTTCTCAA
>NW_017728998.1:14355451-14385639 GCF_001723915.1 Gavialis gangeticus | reverse complement strand
TGTAGGCAGGTCTTAAAAACCGTTAAGGGTAGAGAGTCCACAACCTCTCTGGGTAACCTGTTCCAGTGTTTTACTACTCTCCTAGGGAGAGGGTTTTTCCTAATATCTGTCCTAAACTTCTCTTGCTTCAATTTGAGACGATTGCTCCTTGTTCTGTCATCTGTCCCCACTAAGAACAGCCCAGCTCCAGCCTCTTTGGAACCACCCTACAGGTAGTTAAAGGCTGTTATTAAATCCTGCCTCAGTCTTCTCTTCTCAAAACTAAATAAAACCAGTTCTCCTCCTCTCCTCATAATTCATGTGCTCCAGCTCCGTAACGGTTGTGTTGCCCTTTACTGGACCTTTTCCAATTTGTCCACATTCTTTCTGTAGTGGAGGGGGGTCTGGCAGATGGAGGGGGGGGGTGGTGAAAAGCTGGACACAGTGCTCTAGATGTGGCCTCACCGGTACTGAATAGAGGGAAAGAATCACTTACCTTGATCAGCTGGCAACACTTCTATCAATGTAGCCCAGTATGCTATTCGCCTTCTTGGCAACATGGGCACAGTGGCTCATATTCAGCTTATTGTCCACTGTAACCCCCAGGTCTTTTTCTGTAGAGCTGCTGGCCAACCAGTAAGTCCCCAGCCTGTACTGGTCTGTGGAATTGTTCCATCCATAGTGGAAGACTTTGCACTTGCCCTTATTGAGCCTCATGAGATTTCTTTTGGCCCAGGAATGACTTGCCCTTGGTGAATCCATGCTGACTGTTCCTAATCACCTTCTCCTCCAAGTGCTTAGAAATGGATTCCTTGTGAATCCGGTCCATGATTTTTTTCAGGGACTGAGGTGAGGTTGACTGATCTGTAATTCCCTGGATCCTCCTTTTTCCCTTTCTTAAATATGAGCAATATGTTTGCCTTTTTCAATTGTCTGGGACCTTTTTTGATCACCATACATGTTCTAAGATAATGGCCAGTGTCTCTGCAATCACATCAGCCAACTCCCTCAGCACTCCCTGTGCCTCCCGTCTGGCCTCAGGGACTTGTATATGCCCAGCTTTTCTACATCATGCCTAACCTGTTCTTTTGCCACAGCTGGCTGCTCACATCCACCCCAAACTTTGCTGCCAGGCTCAGCAGTCTGGGAGCTGACTTGCCTATGAAGACTGAGTTGAAAAAGGCATTGAGTGCTTCAGCCTTTTCTGCATCCTCTGTCACTTGGTTGCCCCGCCTACTCAGTCAGAGACCCACACTTTCCCTGATCTTCCTCTTGTCACCCTTTATGTCCCTTGCTAGGTGCAAATCCAGTTGTGCTTTGGCCTTCCTGACTATCCCTGGATGCCCAAACAGTACTCTTCTACACCTTCCTAGTTGTTTGTCCAAGTTTCCAAGTTTTGTATAAGCTTCCTTTTTGTGATTTAGTTTACTGAAGAGTTCCGTTATAAGCCAAGCTGGTCTTCTATCATACTTGTTAGTCTTTCTGCACATCGGGATGGTTTGTCCTTATTGAACCTAATGAGATTTCTTTTGGTCCAATCCTCCAATTTGGCAATGTCTCTTGATGCCTTCCCCTCTACCATGTCTATTACTCCCTGCAGCTTGGGGTCATCTGCAAACTTCCTGAAGGTTCACTCTATCCCACCTTCCAGGTCATTGATGAAAATATTGAACAACCCCTAGGGTACTCCATTTGACACAAGCTGCCTATTGACTACTACCTTCTGAGTCTGATTATTCATCCAGTTTTCTATCCACCTTAAAGTCTGTTCATCCAGCCCATACTTCGTTAGCTTGCTTGCAAGAATGTTGTGGAAGACCATATCAAAAGGCTTGCTAAAGGTATACCACATCCACTGGTCTGCCTGTATCCAGAGCCAGTCATCTATCATAGAAGGCAGTCAGGCTGGCCAGGCATGAATTGCCCTTGGTGAGTTATGTTAGAGAACTTTTCCTCCATACCTGCTTTGGATTAAGCTGTCTGTGCTTAGTGGTTTATTCCTTTGTGTAGAATTCTTTTGTCTTAGATAGACCCAATAAATGAGTAGAAATGCCAGTTGGTATTTGGAGGCTTATGCTCCCTTCACCATTTTTTGCCTCCTACCTCAGACACTTCTGAAAACAAAAGAAAAGATCAGCCACAGTGTATAATACAGTCTGTTTGCAAAAAAACCACAATATTTAATAATCTCAGAATGGCAATCATGACTTATCCCACTGAAAGGCATGATTTTCATTTAAGAAACTATAATTTGGTATTAGTCCATGGTGGTCACCTTGCAAGCAACCCCCGCCCCCCCAAAATCAAAAAAACAAACAAAAATCAAACAAAAAACAAAAAACCTCTAAGAAATGCTTGCAAAGCATAAGGAGCTTTAAAAATAAGAAGTCTGTAATTGCAGGGACTTTTTAGATCACAGATCACCATGATAATACTTCGTTAGTATCCAAAATGCCTGTTCCTTGGCTTTGTGGCATGGAGTACATAATTATCTCATTTAATCTACAAGGTTATTTGAGGAGAAGACAGCAGTTATTAAATAGGAGGCAAGGGCCATCCGCTCACCTACAAAAAAATCAAACAAAATTTTGTGGTAATTAGTTGCGATGGAAATGATCGTCTAGTACACATAAGCATCTGTTAGTGAAAGCTTTATTAAACAGGCTACATCTCTACTAAGCAATCAAACACAGTGCATTAATTTGATATCCAGCATGTTAAATCTAGTTGTATTCCTATTATAACATAAACATTACTTACAAGTTGAGCAGACTATATGGGACACTATTGTTGCTTACATAATAATGGATTAATCATATGGAAACTCGATTATCTCCTATATTTTACAAATCTCTGCCTCTGATATAGTCAACTCATAAATATTTAACACACTGAATATGCTTCATTGATATAACTAATTACAAATGCTATGATTTATTGAAATTACTTTACTGGAAATTTAATAGAAATATCTACTCCAAAGTAATTTGAACATGGAGAGTATGTTTTCATTTTTAAAATTTCATCCAATATCATACATTTTCTTCTTAAATTCTATGTTAACCTTTGAAAAATTGCACTTCTGTGAAAAACAAACAAACAACTTCTTGAAATACACAGGTTAGATTTTAGACTCCAGTTGTGGTACCCATTACCAGAGTTATATAAATAACTCTGTTCCCATGTCTAATGCATTCCACTTCATTATAGATCCACAGAAAGATGGCTTTGCAGCAGACTAATAGCTAAATTATTTTCAGTTAATCAGCTCTCCCTTTCCCCATTTTTTAAGTTTTGGGCACTGCATAAACAAATTATAAAGCAACAAACAAAAATTAGCATTGCAAAGTGGATGCACCCTGTAGAGAGGTTGGCACACAAAGATTTAAAGATCTAGTTGCGCCCAGCATCTAGAAACTCTGCAGCAGTTTCCAGCAGTGATGTTAAATGGTACCTGTAGGTGACTTTTCTGGACAGTGGATGATAGGAACTCATAGCATTAGAAGGTCTATGAGAGAACAGATTTATACTTCTTCTGTCTTGCATTGACCTGTGAAGGTCTAAAAGGTTCTTCCATCATCCTATTCAGTTCAGAGTTCAAGGTGATGAAGGATCACTCCCTTAAACCTGGACTTTTTAAAGAAAGGCCTTCCCATTTTATTTGTTGTTTTTTTCTTTAGGGGGGGTTGCATTTGTACATGAGCAGTAGAATTCTCCTTTCATTGAAGTTAATGGCAGAACTTCTGTTGATTTCAGTTATGCAGGATCAGACCCATGATCAAACATATCACCTCAATGTTGATAGCATAGTGGTCCTTTGAAATTTTGGGTAGTCTTGTAAAACAATACTTAGTTCATGCTTTCAGCAACCAATTTTTAGCCCCATCATTGTGTCCGAGCCTCAATTTTGAGGATAAACGAAAAAATGATTTGTGGCTTCCAAAAATTAAACTGACTCCTTCCACACTAAAGAGAGGCATGTTAAATCACAGTCAAGTTTCTGATGCAGAAACAGAACCGGCTTGCTTTAGCTAGGGCTTATGCATAGTTGCCAATAGGCCTGTGTGAAGCTGTTAGTATTCGCTTTGGATTTGGCCAATTCAGGGGACAGTGATTCGATTTGGTGATTCGATTCACTGTCTCAAATCAATTCAGCTGAATCTGATTTGGAGATTCAGCTGCTGCCAAATCAGCCAAATCCCTTAATCACACAGGCCCCACCTCCCACCCACTCTCCCAGCCCCACCTGGTCCCAGCTCCCTGCTCTTTAGGAAAAAAACCCTTGCACTCACCAGCTTCTGCCAGGTGTGGGAGTTATCCTCACTGCCCCATGCCACATGGGGGGCTCTGCCATGAGCCCCCAAACTCCTTCCTGCTCTCCCAATCCCCCCCCTGCCACATGGCTGCTCTGCCTGCCCCAGCTTCCAGCCCTTAAAAAAAAAAAGCAAAAAAAAAAAAAAGCCTCCATTTACTGACTGCTGCCAAGTGTGTGTGTGGGGGGTGATCCCCATTGCCCCACACTGACCCACACTGCATGGGGGGCTCAGCCACAAGTCCCCAGAAGCCTCAAGGCCACTGAAGCAGCTGGTGAGCAGGGGGGTTTATTTTGTTTTTTGTTGCTGGGGTGGGCCGGGGCAGCCATGGGGGGGGAAGGGGTCTGGGAGAGTGGGCGGGAGTCAGGGGGCTCATGGCAGAGCCACCTAATTGGTCCCCTTTTTCAATTCAGATTTGGAGATTTGGCCACCGAACTGAATCAGCACCCAAAGTGTCACACAGCCCCAGTTGCCAACATGTTAAAATACACAACAGTTCTTTGAACTGCTGATGGTTCTATCAAATGCTCAACACCACACCTAGACTCCTGGCTCCTGCAGGCAGACTTTTAGTATTGGGCCCCCTTCACCAAAGATAATGAGAATAATAATTAGACAATGGGAAAAAAAAACATTTTTGGGCCCCCTTTCTGTCCAGGTTCTGGGCAGCTGCCTAGTTCACCCATGCCTGTGTCTGGCCCTGCAAATGCTGGGTGGTGATGAGCATGTCCTGGTGTATGTTAGCACTTGTAATACTTTGGAAGTTCTAACCAATCATTAGAAACCCAACTGGGAGATAGTAACAATTATCCTTGTTTTACACACAATGAAAATAGACTAGAAAGGATAAATGGCCCTCATTAAAATCAGAGATGAAATTGGTATTGAAGTTTGGTTTGGAATGTGGGTCTAAGGGGTTTTTTTTGTTTGTTTATAGTCCCATGCTCAGTTCAGCACACCTATGTGCTTTTCAAGTTGATGAGTATAAACCTGTGTCTAGGCCAGAGAACCTGGAGTCACAGAATGAGATTGATTTCATGGTTGCAATGACACAATTAAAAATTAGACCCAAGCATTTCTGAATCTGCAGTCCTCAAGAATAGCTGAATTACATGAAACTCCCCATTCTTTTTAACTGTTAAATCTGCTGCTGTACTAAGAAGGTACTAATGGTTTTGGCAAAAATGTGGAACTGCACAGGCATCAGGCTGTAAAAAAAAAAAAAAAAAAAAATCCACAGGTTTTCTTAACATGAATCAAACCTCTATAAATTAATTTTCATTGTTAACCCGAATCCAAAGGATAAATAATATGGTAGAAACAAAACAGTAATCAATAATACAAAAGTTATCAGTAGCTAGAGAATCTGCAAGTATGAAGCACTACTGTACTAAACACATTTAATTTAGAACTAAGAAGCCAATTGTGAGGAAATTAAATCCCAATTGATTGTTGCAAGTGCACCTATTGAGGTATAAGTATATAAAAGATAAATCTACTTGCTATGTAATTAATTTAAATACGCAGAAACAATAAGTGTGTGACTATATTCTTATTGTTACATTACACTTACAAGGAATACTTAGCAATTTAATTAGAATTTTACCCCACAACTAAAGAAAATTAGATATTAAGCATGCTATCTAATTAACTTGCTATAGATTGCTTGTTAAATAAATATTACATACCTAAACACATGTGCCAATTACAGATCTAAACATTCTTAAGGCTTAAAGCATTAGAACATAATTATATACTTTTTGTAACTAGTTGCACACAGGATAGCAACATCATTATGTTTTATAACTAAATTTATATTTAATGATGAAACTGGTGAAAAAACAGGTTCTCCTATTGCAGTTTTTTAACACTGAAATGGTGGTGCTCATTGTTAAGAGACATCAATTTAATGAACTCATAGGTTTTTAGAGTTATGAGTCAAAATTATTAGCAGCACACACCTGGAAGTATATGCCTACAAGCTTGGTAACCCTTAGTAGTGATGTCCCTCAATATTGTCAGTTATGTAAGATAATATACATTCGCCTCTCTAGTTTTACAGATGTCTTCCCTGCAATTTTATTTTCACCTAAGATAGAAATCACACTGAGATGATACTTTACTCTGGAATATTTTGAAACTTCTTCCCAAATGGTATGAAGAAACTGATCTTCTAACCTCCAGGTGAACTTCTACTGTATAGTTTTCACTATGCTCAATCACATGTAGAAGTCCTATAGTTCCTTTTGTAGGATGAGTTCAACTCAAAATTTGAGATCCACAGCTATAGATATATGATCTTTGGTTTGAATTGGAAAGGAATATACTATTCTGAGTCTGGAAAAATTGTTTCATATACCATTAAGAGTTGGAAAATCTCTGTTACACCCATCCCTATATTATCTGAACATAACAACACAAATATGTAATATGAAAGGAGATTTTTTTTCCTTTCAAAGACTACTTGCAAGGATGAATTAGGAAATCATTTTTATATAAATATAATAAACAAACAGGTCTAATTTTGATCTCTGAGTTCTCCAAAGTCATTGCACCTTTCTTGGTTGGCTTGACACATACAAAATCACTTTTGAGAGGCTTGTACTGACATATTTTAGTAATATACTGTATTATTATCTCCAAGTATAACTGAAGAGGTAAATTTAAGGAATCTGTTTGCTATGACTTATTCATCAGGTCTTATGACTCTCTGTGGGTTTTGTTATTTGTTTATTTTCTACTTACATGTTCAACCCATATTCTAATGACTTGATTTGAACATAGTTCTGGTAAATATTTGGTGAATATTTTATTTCCTACACAGTACAATTTTGTCTACACTAGTATTAACGTATTCTGATACTCTTTACAATGGAAATAGGTGCTTAGAATAGCGAATTATTTTTAAGCGTCATTTAAATGCTCTAAATGTCTAAAGTAATTGGCATCAGGAAGTTGAACGCATGGATATTAATAAAGAAATCATGCTTTGCCTTGCTTTTGTAAAATGCATAATGATAAAAATAAATCCAGTGGGTATAACTAACTAGAAGGGGTGACAGTGATAAGAAGTATGTTCACTGAAGTGTGCCAGCTGATTAATGGATGAGGGTATCAGATTAAATGAAGATTTGAATACCTTGTGAATAATAAAGTGTCTTAAAGACATGCAAAATGATCTTGTAAAATCATTGAGGACCTTTAAAGATAGGATTTAGATAGGATTTAAATGGATTAGATAATTTAGACCCATCCACAACAAGGCACATCAATTCAGGACCACCACTTAGAAATAAGACTCACCAACAGCTTCTTGCCCCATTTGTACTCTAAACCAGCAACTGGACAGCAACTTAGAGAGGATCTCAGCCCATGCCTGTGCATTGTTCTTACACTCTTCTGAAACAGAGAGCCTAAGAATGGCACTGGGGAATATGTTGTCCACTTGCCAGATTTGGGTTCAAGTGGAGCTGGAGTGAGTGGGCTATACCAAACTTGTTCCTTGGTGATGGTCCTGGACTTAGCAGGGAGGCAGTGTTGACATGGTCCTGAGGCATGTGGTCCCCCTGATCAAATCCACTGCTCTAAGGTGCCTAAATTCCATATGGAATGAATGGGAAGAGATAGTATCTAGAAGACCAAGTGAGAGATGCTTAAACCAATAGAAAACAATGAGAACAGGAGTAGTGTATTTAAACACATTCCTCTTTTGGAGTTAGGAGCTGTACTTAATGCTTACTGAGAAATGTGCTAGACCAGTCAGAATGCATGGCCCTGCATCTTGTCCTGAAGGTAGGAACTGATGCCTAGAAAATTATATTTAGAGATTTGCGTTTGGGAATCGGCTTGTAGATAAAGTAGATATACATTAGAACAATAGTCCAGGAGAACAGCAAATGTCAGTTGGTTTCTAAATGCCTGTTTGTGACAGTTTCTTTCAAGGTCCATTGTGTCTGAAGCCAGCAGGCAGACAGTGTGGGAAATTAAAGATATGTACCACACTGTTCCCTGAAGCTGCAGAATATGAACAGTGTTCCATAACAAGAGATAAGGGACTCTGGAGCATTGGTGCCAAGTCACAGTGCCCAGCTGCAGAGCCCTTGGGAGTTCTGGTTTTGGTGGATGGACTAAATTAGGAGGCTGGGGCATTCCTAAATTATGATGTGTGCATGTGATGAGTTTGGGAAACAAAGGAACATGCTGACAGAACAGAATATGGATAGTATGATATCAACAGGGAAACCAATCAACAGTACCTGGAAATAAAGAGTCATCAGAGGAGAGAAAGAATACAAAAAGAGGGATTTCAGAGCAGCATAGGGTCCCCCAGGGGGGAATCTGAGGCCACCATGGACAGAGGTAACACCACCAGTCCTCCTCAGCCCTCAATCTCCAGGCTGCTGACATCTAACATTCAAGAAAGAACGTCAGGGTGAAGCTTGCACAGTGGCCAGATGTACTTTCCTTCTGTAATAACCCTAGGACTGGTAGATATAGAATTAAGGGGATTATTTTGTTTTCCTTGCCTCCATCGTTCTTATCTGCTATCAATGTGTATCAATAAAATCTGCCTATTATCAAATGGATAAGTTGTGGTCAGTGTGAGGGTTTGGGTCTGCCTGGGTCAAGATAGCTGGGTCATAAATCCAGTGCCAACAGGTGCCTTCACTATTTCTTTCAAAAACTGAACATGAGCTAATCCTTTCTTTCAGATCATGGCATGATGAGGGCATTGCCATTTTATAAAATATCCCCATAGCTGTGTAAGATCACAGCTTCCTCTGCCTGAGGGAATTCAAACCCACCTCTTTTACTTCCTAGGAATATGTCTGAATCATACAACTAGAGAATATCAAGGATTAGGCAAGGAAAAGAAGGGGACTATTCTTCCCACTGAAGCTGTCCCACTTGCTTTGAAGTGGGTGGGAGTGAGGTAGGTCACTGTTCCTGCTGCAAGGACTATTTCAATGTTTGAATAGTCATTGCACGTAATGCGTTAAACAACCTTGAACTAGGAACTGGAACCCAGGCTATGCTCCGCCATTACATGATTCTATATGACGATCCTAATCACTAGTCTAGAGAATCATGTTCTCTGTATGGCCCAATAGCAACTTATGGTATTACATGTAAAGTGGAAATGCTTCAATGGGAAGAAGTGACAGTATCCCCTTTATAAACAATAACCTAAGCCTAGTGATCAGGACATTCTAGTAGGTGATAAAAGATGTGGGTTTGAATCCCATGGGGCAGGGGAGGGAACTGAGCCCATGTTTCACATAACCTGGGTTTCAAATTATTACAAGTGATGTATTTTGTAAGGGAGGGTAGAAGGGGGAATGAAACTGCCATTGGTGATGTTCCACCTTTGAAGGATGCAGTGGCCACTACTGTATTTTGTGCAAAGCCTAATCTGGTTAGTGTGCTCTTTGGCAAGGTAGAGAAGAACATCTAGTTTGTGAATATGTATGGGCCTAAAGCTTGAGGCAAGCTCTGTGTGTCTTGGACCTCTCAACAATGAAGCACTTCTGAGCTGCCTAGAAGCAAAACTTTCAATTCAATTTCAATTTATTAAGGATTCTGGCTAAATGCTACGCTCCTGAAAATGGCATTACACACATACACCCATAACATAAATAAGTTTGAACAAAGTAACCAAACTACAAATATTATACTAAAAATAGAGCCCACCAACATTAAAACATTATTAATATATAACAGTAAATCAAGACATGAATCTATGATATTGTTGTACATAGATCCACAATTGAGACAATAAAATCAAGTTTAATACTAAAATGTATAACTCATATCAGTGATAAAGGATATTTAACTCTAATCACCTCAGCCTTTAAGTGAAAATTGTGAGATGATTTATTACATTTGGATCTGTTTGCTGTAAAAAGCAGATTAATTTCTCTCTAAGAAGTGTATCAATTTCTGCAAGTATGGTAATAAATAGGTTCTCCGTATGTCATTATATAAAGAACATTCTAATACATACTGAATAGTATCTTCCATGATTCCTAGACAGAATGGGCAACATCTTTTAGCCTTTGGAATGGAAGATCTACGTCTAGCTGGAACAGCTGTGGGCATCTATTCAGTCCTGAGTCTAGTCAAAGAGAATTGCCATTTATTACTGAGATCCAACTATAGGTACCTTTCTCCGCCTCCACTCCCTAATCTAATTTCCAAAGAGTATATAAATGGGCAATGCAAGTAGCCCTACCTACTGGAAAATGGTTCTGCCTGGCAAAGCAGAACTTTAGGAATTTGGTAACTGTAATGTAAAAATGTAGGGCATTTCCAGAGCTTAGGTATGTTTAGGTTCAAACAGGCATTCTGAGGTTCTGAGTTTTGGATTGAAGTGATTAAGACCAATTGTGAATCTAATTCTTAGACCTTCAGTGCTTTGTTAGCATGTGTTATATTTAGATTGTAGTAAGGATTAAGATGAGTCCAAAAGTTTCTGAGAAGCTACACATTAATGCTTACTAAGATCTAGATATAGATTGCAGTATGGACTGGAGTCTGGAACTAGCTTTGGTGCCATTCCAGGGTTGATACCACATCCATCTCTTCTTTTGGTCTCGACCCTGGGATGGCACCAACCTTGGTTCAAGACTCCAGTGCAGAGCCAGGGCTGAAACTGCAAATCATTTGATTTGTGATCTCAGCCTGAGGATCCACCAGAGCTGGTCCTCTGCTACTCCCTGCCTCTGTCTTGGGTCCCAGGACCTAGTGGCAAAGAGCATCACAAGACCCGGAACCTGGGACCCAGTGCAGAGGCAGGGAGTGGTGGAGTCCCAGCCTTCCCACCACAACACAGTAGGGAGCTTTGATCAGTAAAGTACTGACTGTTATTCCCAGCCCTTCCATCAAATGGGAGCCTAGAACCCCTCCAGTGAGGTTGGAAGGCTGGGGCTGACAATCAGCTTTTTATCAATCCAAGCTCCCTATGTCACTAGAATCTTGAATCTGCTTGGATGCTGTGGGGAGCTTTGACTTGCAAACAGCTGATTGTCAGTGCCAACTCCCTCCTCCCCCCACTAGCCTCTAATCCTATTAACGTTTGAGTCTTTCATGGAGGTATCTCAACATGCGTTAGGTAATAGGATCTAGACATACTCCTCAACAGAAAATTCATAACTTTGCTACAATACAATGGTACTTGGAATATGTTTAACACATTTACTGCTTGAATGCTAGCAGATAACATGTGCTAAATGTAATGTGTAACAACCACCATACAGTGTAATCTAGCCTGAATGAAGTCAAGTAGAGGTTGCAATTAGATTTTGCCTACCTAGCACAATAGGGCCTGATCCTTGATTGGGGCGTCTAGGGATTGCTTCAGAAGGAATAATTTATTATAATAAACCCAAATCAACCATGTAAATAATTTTCTGCTAGAGTGAATTTCTGCACTTACTTCATGTTACAAAGCACCCTGGATGACTTGTGGCCTATTGATCTTAGCTATTTTTACATTTGGTAAATACATGTGGAACGTATCAAATTAGTCCTACAAATTAACAATTTTCATAGGAAAGAAAAGAAACAAATAACTATGTAATGAATTGGATTGCTTCTTTGTAAGCATGCTCCTATTAAAAATAATGCACAGTGATAGCACTAAAACATTGCTATATGCTGTTAAATTGCTGTGCTTTATACTACTGCTCTAGGATAATGTAGCACTTTTTAAAATTAGGGTGTCATTTTAATGACTTGAATGTGAACTCTATGCATATCAAAGGGCAGAGTTCATTCTCTGTGTTCTTCCAAATACTCACATAATTCCAACACTTAGTAGGAAATGTCACAGAAGAGAGTATTTTCCTGAAATATGCTCTTAAGAAAAAAAGGGGAAATAATACCACAGAGAAATTCAAGGGATTTCCTATGCTATAATTTCCTATTGTGGGGGGGAAAGAATGATATGTTCATAAATATTTGGTAATTGAGGCCAGACCTTTTTATTTGTTTTTGTTTTGTCAGTAATTCATTTGGGATTTCCAACATAGTTTCATAGTTGGTAGGGTCAGAAAGGACCTGAGCAGATCATCAAGTCTGACCCCCTGCCATGGCAGGAAAAAGTACTGGGGTCAAACGACCCCAGCCAGGTGTTCATCTAGCCTCCTCTTAAAGACCCCCAAGGTAGGAGCCAGCACCACTTCCCTTGGAAGTTGGTTCCAGCTCCTATCCGCCCTGACAGTGAAGTAGCACCTCCTGATGTCTAGTCTGAATCTACCCTTTGCCAGCTTCTAGTCGCTCCTGCTGGTGCTTGGGGGAACAGGGACTCCCCCAATGCCTGCTGGTCCCCTCTGACTGGTTTATAACAGGCCACTAGATCCCCCTCAGCCTTCTCTTGTGGAGGCTGAACAGGTTCAGGTCCTGTAGCCTCTCCTCATAGGGCCTGTCCTGCTGTCCGCTGATCATGTAAGTGGCCCTCCTCTGGACCCTCTCCATGTTGTCCACATCCCCCTTGAAGTGTGGTGCCCAGAACTGGATGCAGTACTCCACCTGCGGCCTAACCAGTGTCGCATAGAGGGGGAGGATCACCTCCTTGGATCTGCTCAAGATGCATCTGTGGATGCATGACAAGGTATGGTTGGCCTTCCTGACCACATCCCCACACTGCTGGGCCATGTTCATTTTGGCATCAGTAATGACTCCAAGATCCTTTTCTGCCTCTGTAGTGACGAGAAGGGAGTTCCCCAGCCTATAGATATGCTGCTGGTTCTTCCTTCCCAGGTGCAGCACCTTGCACTTGTCAGTGTTGAAACCCATCCTGTTCTCATCTGCCCACCCCTGTAACCTACTAGGTCTCATTGCAGCCTATTCTTGCCTTCTAGCATGCCCACATCCACCCACATCTTAGTGTCATCTGCGAATTTGAACAGGGTGCTTTTTACCCCCTCGTCCAAGTCCCTGATGAAGATGTTGAATGGGCAGGGGACCCCATTGCCCACATCCCTCCAGGTCAAAAATGATCCATCCACCACCACTCTTTGGGTGCAGCCCTAAAGCCAGTTAGTGACCCATTTGACTGTATAGGTGTCAACACCACAGTCCCCCAGTTTTTTAATGAGAATGGGGTAAAGAGACAGTGTTGAAGGCCTTTCTAAAGTCCAGAAAGACTATGTCCACTACTACCCCTGCATCTAAAGATTTTGTGACCTGGTCATAGAAGGCCACCAGGTTGGCCTGACAGGACCTGCCTCTAATGGACCCGTGTTGGTTGCCCCTAATCATAGCCTCCCCTGCTGGCCCCTCGTGGACATGTGCCAGGATAATTCTCTCAAAAAGCTTACCCAAGATCGAGGTTAGACTAACTGGCCTATAGTTTCCTGGGTCCTCCTTCCTCCCTTTTTTAAAATGGGAACCACATTGGCCATTTTCCTGTCTTCTGGCACCACACCAGAGTACCATGAGTGCTCGTAAAGCCGTGCCAGGGTCCTGCAATGACCACTGCTAATTTCTTCAGCACTCTGGGGTGGAGATCGTCAGGATCAGCTGATTTAAATACATCCAGTCCCTCCAGAAGTTTCCTGACTAGATCCTCACTGACCCTAGGCCTAGGTGCGCCTCCCCTGGGGCCTGAGGGGGGCAGTTATTTACAATTCCAACATGTTTTCCCCCCTTTACTCACCATATTGGTGATATGGTTAGTGTGTTCACCCAAGATCTTGGAGATCCATGTTCAGTTCATTATTCTGTCCCTACCCCCCAGATGAGTGCCCTAATGACCATAACTGTGGATTAGTTTAGGATTGGTTGCTCTTCATGTTTTCTGTTGAAGCTCTTCCATTTTGCATGAGATATTTAAATATTTATTAGACCAGAGAAAGACTGTCAGAGTGATTCTATAGCCCAACTATTAGGCCACTCCCCCAAGAAGTGGGACAGCCGGGTGTCGGTGGTTGTGTCGTGAAAACTTAAGTAGTTCTATGCAAAGTGGAACAGCTTCAATACGAACAATTGAGTACTAGAGCACAATGCATCCCAAAATATACCATAGCCTGACAGTTAGGGTATTCTCACAGGAAACAGGCCTTCATTCAAACTCATGCTTTGAATCAGGGAGATGTCAGCTTGGGCTCATTTTTCTTTTGTTAGAGGCAGATTTCCCTCCAGGTTATCCTCCTCCTTAAAAAACCAAACTAAACAAACAAAAACAAATGCCAAACTGATGCAAAACAGTTATGCACACACCCTTAATTAACTTTGCTATTTGTCTTATCATGCACAACATTTGTTACATTTTTATCACTGCCAGTACATTTAATTTACAGATGCTATATTGACTCCTGGAGATTGATCCAGCTACTTGTAACATCTCCATTAGACCATACTACGCTGTTGTCAGCTGGGACATTGTGAAGATCGAGCAATCAAGAGAGCCTTTTCAAAGGGCAAAGCATCAGGATGTGGTTAGAAAAAAAAATGACAGGCAGACTATGGCCCTGGCAGATGTTCACTTTAATACGTGATGGGATCTAATCTGATCCCAACAGTCACACAGTCACACCATCATATATGAACATTTGAGCAATGTATGAACAGGTAATTCAGCTAGGTCAAGTACTGTGTTTCCAGTTACCATGTAGGTTGATACTATAGTTTGCAGCAATAGCTCCTTAGGAGCAGCATAGCAGTAGGACCTGAAGATTTTGCTACTAAGAGGTGTTGGTTGTATTACCTCTATTTACCTTTTCAAGAAATTGTATTATGTTACAGTGGAGATATTGACATGACGCAATGGCCCTGGGCCAGCAGCTGATGATGCATAATGTGAATTAATTTCTGTGTGTCCAATGATGCTAAGTGTCAGCAGTTTATTTATAATACACTTGAAAGGCTATATAATAGTTGGACTTTGCGGCATGCTGCCAGAGCATATTTTTCTGTATGGCATGTATGGGGCTGGTCACAAAATTGAGTTATTCTACCCAGCGATGTTATGTAGGCAGAAAAACCCTGCCTGTAGCTTTTAACCCTGAGTTTGTTTCTCTCCAACAACAAACCATTTTATATCGTAGCAAGGGTATGTATGAGCTTGTCCGATGAGCCTAATTCTGTGACTTGTTTTATTATTATTAAAAATTCACTTAAATTGATGGGGTGAGGGAGAGGAGAGTCAAACCATTGGTATAATCAATTGAGTAGCATGAATTATTTTGACAGGAGGACCATTATAAGAGTTGGGTAACAGGTTTAAATATTTGAAATGACTCAAAGGCATTCAGTATATTAATTTAATCTGGGTGTAAATGGTTATTTGATGGTAATGAGGTGCCAATTGATTAAAACAAGCAACGGACATTAGACCTTTTTATATGCAGATTTGCATTGTATAGCTATTCAAAATCTGTATTTTAAAATTGAATGTATATTTAACATACAAAAGCTTAAATTCCATAAGTTGGGACACTTATCCTTCACCCCTGACTGAAGTCCTGATCCTTCATTCTTTGCAAAATCAGATTTTCGTGTGGAAGTGGATAAGAATATTGTATGTGTAAAATGGGAAGGTAGAACTAGCTAGCAGAGGTAGTTTTCATGATGGCCTTGAACCAATTTCCAGCGCTAAGTCAACTGTGTTGTATCATGCATATACAACGCAATGTGTAATTCTGTTCTGCTTAGCATGCTGCCCACCACTCCTAAGGGGAAAAAGTAAAGAAAAAGAAAAACAATATAGCAACTTTGCTGGAGAAAGTGGAGAGGGGAAATATATACTGAGAGGAAGATCTGAATTCTGTTTCCAAAAGTAGTCATGTTTTTCTTCCTTAAACCAATTTTACTTTTGCATAATTTCATTTCTGCACCCAAGTAAGTGAGAGGACAGTCAGATGCATAGCTTTAAAAGTTCTAAAAACTTGGCATCAAACTGCTTATTCAGATGGGTTTGTCCTATGGTCTCATTCTTCTATCTCTGATCGAAGATTGCCATTTTTGTGGCATGAATCAGGGCATCCTTTCTTTCTTCTTTTATCCTGAGGTTGCAATCTGCTTTTGTAGTCTTGCAGGCCTCCCAAAAACCTTTACAACTCTCCTTGACCATTACTCAGCACCTTATCTTTGCATTGCATCCTAAACTTCCTTCAGGAAACCTTTCTGGAAAAAGTCTCAATCTCATTTCCTCCTTCATCTTATTCAGTTTTGAAGTATTTAAAAAACAGAGAATATCTCTTTTCTCCTTTATGTAGTGGAGTTAAGGATCCTCTACAGAGAAGTTGCCTCTCTTACAGTATTTTCTGGAAATTCAACAACTCACACCACAGATACCTCCCCACTCACTGAAGCAGACAAGAGAAAGAGATTGACCAACCAAGCAGAAATGTTCAGACTGATCCAAATGTATTCATCTTGCTTATCCTACACCAGTTCCCAGCACACTCTTAATTCTTTCTACGTGGTAAGAAAATGTAAACTTCACCCTACCTATTAGAAAGTGAATCTGTTTAAAGTGAATTTTCTCATAGGGTGGAACGGCCAAGACATGGCAACTATTTTTCTTTGGGCTTCCATTTCCCCTCATTTAGTGACAGAAAAAGACAAATGTATCCCTTCACTAGCTCCTAATTCTTTCTTAACTTGCATGTCAGTAGAGACGGTTCATGTGGCCCATCCATGCCTTCTCCTCCACTCCACTATGGCATGGCTCTTTCACCCCAGAACTGCTGCAGAGCTGGCTTTCTGGTCTGCATACCCTAGGGCAGAAGTCAGCAGCCTATAGCTCACAGGCTGGTTGTGGCATGTGGAACCACTGGATTAATCTTACAGCTGTGGGACTTCAGTAGCAGTTGTCAGCGGGGGGGTTCGGCTGCAGGCGCTCTCCCTTTATTTCTGCAGAGAGAAGCAGTGGCTGCAGGCTCTCTCTGTCTGAACCAGGGTGGGTCATTTTGGTCCCCAACTGGGAAAAGGTGCTTATCCTTACTTTAGGGATATTGTCCAGGGGGTGGACAGCTTTATGTTTGCATTATACAGTGTAGACCAATGACAATGTTCCAAGATGTGAATTGACCTATGGCTCCTGAGTTTTGGAGCATGCTCCTATTGTCCCTGTCATTAGCTGTTGCAAACTATGGGAAAGTGTGGAAAACCTTTCCAAAGATTAGCAAGTAATTCTGCAATGCTATAAGTGTTATCTGAGCTCAGTATTATTTCTGATGGAGGTGAAGATGACATTGTCCCACTTGAGCTGTGCTTTCATCCTTCATGATCACTATAAAAGTAAAGGAGACTCAGCTCTGATTTTATGTTGGATGCAGGAACAGGTTTGGGTGGCTTTTTCCCCTTTATACTACTTATGCTCAGAGGGGCATTTGATTTCCTCATTTTAATTTCAGAGAAGCTGTAAAATAGATTCTCAGAAAAAGGATCTTTTTATTTTGTTGCAAGGATAATAATACCTCTGAACTACCAATGCTGCCTCTCTTTATTCTCTGCTGTTTACAACATCCCAGAAAGACCTTAGCACATCTTTTTTTTGTTTTGTTTTTTCAAATGAGTACAGAGTACTGTATCTTGTACAGAGACAATACCTTTGAGCCTAGTGGGCTGTAGTAATTAGACCATGTCACATGAAACAGTTTAACTTTCAGCTGCTCTCTGTGTATTGATTTTTTTTTCTTTTCTTTTTATTTCTCCAACAAAAAGTCTGACAGGATGGAAAGCTAACCTCTGGTGAACTGTTATAGCAGCTGCTTCTGCCGGTTTAATAACTGCAAATTCCTACCAAAATACTGCAGTAAGGGAACCTTTTTAAAAAAATTTGGATACAGAGTATATGAGCCAACACATGGAATTTTTAGGGTTGTTAAATTGGCTCCAAATAAATCTGGAGTCCTTTCGGAATCACTGTTAGATGCAGTAATTTGGCTGGTGGCTGATGATGGGTAATCTTATTTCCAATAAAATGAAATTATGCCTAACTTTGCAGAGGACAGGGAGGAACTTTATAGCAAGTGCAAATTAGCAAGATGGTTAAATACTAGTGCACTGGGGATGGGGACACTGAAAATATGGACCAAATGCTCAGCTGGTAAAAGCCATAATTGCATTAGTGAAGTCAACAGAATGACATTAGTTGACAATCAGGCTCACACATTTAAATAAACTTCGAACACTGATTTCCTTCTTTCCCTTTCTTCTTCCTCTGGCTACCTCTATCACTGTCTTTATATATCGTGTCAGTCTAAAGAGGGCTCTTTCTCCTGTTCTACCACCTTTTCAGCTCATTTCCTCTTTCCCTTTCTCACATTGTCTCCTTTGCCCCATTTTCAGCTGAGGCTTCCTTTTCTCATCCAGTCTCCTTCCCTTTTCAACTCCCCACCTCTTCCATTAGCTGCCCTCTTTTTTCGCCCCAGCTTTCAGCTACTGTGATTCTTGCTGTTGCTTTGTATTCTGTAAACTCTTAGAGGTGAACACAAAGCACAACGAAGTGAAGCACCAAAGGGATTATGATGGAACAAAAATAAAAGGGTGATCTTATAGGTAGCGTTTTGTGTTTCCCCAGCAGGAGTTGATGGCATTGCCAGCGCTGAAATGAAGAGAGTGAAAATGGTTTTTGGATCAAGCACATGTAATATCATAAAGTTGTGTGTCAAATAAACCCTGCCTCCGGTTTTGGCTGGCTGATAACTGAGATGAGAATCTTTGCTTTAAAATGTAATTTTTATTTCTCTCTTTTCTTTTTCTTTTTCTTTTTCTTTTATAGTTGTCAATGTAACTTACTCTCAGTCTTAGTGGGTTCCATGTGAGATTGGCTATTGACTTCAATAGGTACAGGAACAGTCCAGTTCTCTTATTCTTTGGCAAACTGAACACACTTAGCAAGCTTCTTGATTCACCTTCAAGAGGAATAGATGCTATAGGCCAGATTCTTCCATCTATATTTATATTGTGTAGTACTGTGAGCTGCAAATAGCTCTACTGAAATCAATAAAGCTATTTGCAGAATAAGGTATTCTCTTCTAAAGGATGGGGAAAGAGTCTATCTCTGCATGTAGTGATGCTGTAGAAACAGATGAGCACACTAGAGAAAGACAAGCTGTTTTTACTTGGGGTACTCTGAATATCAGGCCCATGAATCGCCCATAGCTTCAGTTTTCTTCTTCGAACATAAGGATTAGGTTACTAACCTATGTCCCTCGCAACAGAGCTAACAACCTAATCCCTTAAGGCTAAGTACAGTAAAAAAGCCTGACACTGAATCGATTCAGTCTTTGCAGATTAGTCTAAGCTGCACAGATTAAATTGAAACAGAAGTGAGCAGACATGTACTTTGATTCAGGAAATACAGGCACATGCCTGCAGTGGCTCAGGCCACAAGCCTGATCACTAGAGCACGGATCTCTGGATGTGTATTCATTTCCTCTTTCTGCTGCCCCTGAGGTCTTTGGGGTTTGCAGTCCAGAATTACAGCAACAGGACTCTGCAGGGTTGCTCATCACTTCCTCGTCCTGCTTCCAGGTGCCTCTGGGATTTGTAGTCCACAGTTGCAGCCAGCAGTATATTTGAATGGGGGAAGGGGTGTTTAACTTCCTTCCCTGGTCCTAGACCCCAGTTGGGGTTTGCCTGGGGATGAGGCAGTCCACCTACCGGGCTTGGCCCACCCCCTCCCTTGTTGGCTAGCTCTCACTGCTCCAGCTAGGGAGCAAAGGTGTGGGGCCAGCCTCAGAGCAGACAGTGCATCACAGCCCAGCCCAGGACTGGAAAGCATGCTGGGAGACTGTGATTTAACTTGAACCATGACGAGGTCTGAGGCAGAAGTTTCATAAATCAGTTTGCCCCAAATCAGTTAAGTCTGATAATACATTCAACCAGGTTTATCTTAAACCAGTTCCAGACATTTTGAAACTGGTTTATTTGCACTGAGCTTCTGTTCTGTTCCAAGTTTAAACCAGTTTCTGATCACTTAAACCGGTTTGTGTACCTTCTGTTCCTAGAGTGCATTATATGTGTTAACCTACCTGTGCAGTTGGGATAATGTGGACCCTTGATCTACTGACCTGTTTGTGGTGTATGTTTAGCGTGTGATTCCATTCTCTCTCATCTTTGTGCATGGGGATAAGAACCAAAGAATCATTTCATTCTCCTTTGTGTTCATCTATGCAAAAGAAACAGGGACAGCCTAGCACTTAATATTTATAGAACAGTCCATGGTTCTCCAACAGAAAACAGGAGACACACCAGGGAAGAAAAATAACACTGATTGCAGTTTACTAGAGAAAATGATATTCAAGATTTGATCCCTACAGCCTGGTCATAAATGAGTGACTTGCATTTGTCCTGGACAAAGTAGGAACATAAAAAATATTTTGCAAATTCAGAACCTCCTGTGAGAAATATCTGAGCTGTTGTTATTTCAATCAACTACAGACAAGTAGTACAATGTCAAAACCCTTTGTGTGAACTGCAATAGAAATTATTGGTTCTTCAAGGCAATAATATTTAAGAGTTAATAGAGTTATATATTCTTACATGTAAGTTTTGCCTTCACATATACCTAAGGAAATCTATAATTTAGAAATGTTGATAGTTTTATTCTGCCTTGTGATTTTTTTCTTGTAAGTATAAGAATAAATCTGTTTTAATTGTGTTGAAACTGAAGCTGTTTCTTTTGTATATTATTCCTGTAGGGCCAGTGGACTCTTTGTAGTACATTTCATAAACTAACTCTCTACATGCACGATACAGAAAAGCAAAATAACAAGCAGAGGTTCATTCTTGGGATTTGACTTTTATACTTTTCCATCAGTGCTCAACTCAAAGTGTTTTGCAGCCTATGAGAAAAATTACGAAGCCTACGAAGACATTTGGAAGATGTTTCAAAAACAAATTAAAAATTAATGACAAACAAAATCAGATTTCTTCTGTGGCTGATATTCTTTCACCTGCAGATAACTATAAAAGCCATCAAAGAAAGAAACACATTACTTTCTAATTGAAAGTGACTTACTGTAGAAAAGTAATCACAAAACCTCTAATGATATCTTCTTGACAACTTCCTAATCCTTACAAGTTGTTGGTAAGAGCTGCATCAAGCCAGCTTATTAGCAACCCTGGCTCTTGCTAGACTAATTCAAAGAAATGCAGAACCTGTAATCATTTAGATGAAACTGTAACTTTTAAAAACACATCTACAGATAGCTCCTTCTTTGCACCATAAAATAAAATACACACCTGCTGGCTTGCTCCTGTCATTCATGTGATATTACATCAGTTGTCCAACGGCCATAAATCATAAACAGGCAAAAATGGCAGTGAACTGTACATATTTCACTTGGAGAAACAGCATACCTCGTTTTTCAGGCTTCGTTGTTCATTTTTTCCTTTTCTGCTGCAGTCAGTGTCATTAAATATAGATTGTTTTATCTTCCATTGTTTTTCTTCCTTTTTATATTACATTTATTTTCTTGCTTTATAAAGGATGGAGAAGGATACATAGAATTAACTTAAATTTCTAAACTGCAACTACAATTCCTGTTTTATCAATTAGCTAATATTTGCCAGTCTATTTTACGATGAAAGTATGAAAGTTTTGCTAACTATATCTGAGATAATAGACTGGTTCACTGCAGTATCTGCTATGCCCCTCTGTATTTTAGTACTTTTCATTCTTGTATACAGTGGCTATCTAACTGCAAGTGTGATGGTCAGCATTTTGGCCAACCAACTAGGAGCTTTTAGACTTACCAAGTCACCACAACTTGAGTCAACAACACAGATGACATAGCTGGAAGCAGGACTGGATTATCCCTTTGGTAGGCTCTAGGCAAACAAACTTGTGGGCCCCTACTTAATACTGTATATTTATGTTACTTTTTCACTCAATAATTATAATATGTGAAATAAGCACAACTGGGCCCCATCTTCACTTAAGGCCCTTGGCATGTGCCTAGTTTGCCTAATCCAGGCCTGGCTGGAAGCTCTGGGAGATTTGCTTTAGGGCTGTGCAAAGCTTTGGTCACCGATTCGATTTGTTGGAGATTCGGCCCAATTCGGTGGCTGAATCTCCAAATCCAAATCGAATCAGGACACCCTTTAATCTCTCTGAATCAAATCAGAACCCTCCGAATTGATTTGGAGAGATTCAGAAAGATTTGATGATTTGGACATAGACACAGCTTTAAATGTTTTTTCTACATACCTCGAGGTACCAGGTGGTTCGTGAATGCTGAGATGGTGGGCCAGATGTAGCATCCCACAGGTGTGCAGGGAGGTCCCCAGCGCACTTGGCAACAGACCTGGAAATGGACCAGAAATACTTCCAGTCCACTTTCAGGTCTGCCAGGAAGCGAACAGGGCCCTGCCCCATACCTCCCCAGTTCATAGATTTTCATAGACATTAGGGCTGGAAGGGACCTTGGAAGATCATTGAGTCCAGCCCCTTCAGTGACTGGTTCCTCTTGGGTCTGGGGGGGGCACCTGCGGTCCCCCTGCAGCTGATTGCTAAGCCATGGGGAGTGCAGGGGGCCCCCTGTGTGCTTGGTGGTGGACCAGAAACTTCCATGCTCCTGTGGACTGCTCCATCCGCCCCAGCATTGCAGCATTCATGAGCCATGCCTGGTACCTTGAGGTATGTAGAAAAAACATTTAAAGATGTGTTTATGACCAAATTGCTGATTCTATGACTCAGCATTGAATCTTCGGATTCAGCTGAATTGAATTGGGACAGTGATGTGAATCAAGGAATCAGATCACTGTCCCCAATTCAGGTTGAATCTGAATTGAAACTAGCCCATTTCAGACACCTCTATTAACTACTGTCTCTTCACACAGGGTATTTACCACCTGGCAAAATAAAGGCAAGTTATTTTCATGGCTATGTATACCATAGCTGTGTGATCACCTGGGGTCCCCCTGCAGCCGATCAGCAAGCTGGGGAGGTACGGGGGGTCAGGCTGCTTTCATCCCACTTCCGGGTTTGCTGCCGAGCGCACGCCACACCCCGCCATTCTCCTGTGGGACATGCCATCCACCCCACCATTGCAGTATTCACAAGCTCAATCCAAATTGAATATGGCCTGTTTCATACACCCCTAATTTGCATCCTGTACTGAGTATATAAGAAGGGCTGTGTAATCTTGATCAGTAGGGTTAGATCTTGCTCTGAACTTACATAGTTATGCATGAGAGTATAACCCTTGCTTCTTGCATAAGTGTAAAGGAGATCTTGGATCGGAGCTCAGAGGGAGGGGAGGAAGAAATAAGAGGGAAGACATAAAATGGAGTAGATGGAACTAGCCAAAGTACCTGCCCAAATGTGATAGAGGGGACTATGCAACACATCAATAAGCACATCAATATATCTTTTGCCCCCTGTTGCTGTACGTATCTTCAGCATCCCAGGAGCAGGTCTTTCATATCAGTATGCTATCATCCATGTTGTTTTACTGTGATTTGTTAGCACTGCAGCATTCTCCAAGGCTGAACAAAACCTTCCTGTAGACCTTGCTAAATGCTGATGTTATTTCTCAGAATTCCTTCTCAAGAATTCCTTCTTAAGAAGAACTTCAGGAGGGATGTGGACAACATGGAGAGGGTCCAGAGGAGGGCCACTCGCATGATCAGGGGGCAGCAGGGCAGGCCGTACGAGGAGAGGCTACAGGACCTGAACCTGTTCAGCCTCCACAAGAGAAGGCTGAGGAGGATCTAGTGGCCTGTTACAAACTAGTCAGAGGGGATCAGCAGGCACTGGGGGAGTCCCTGTTCCCCCGAGCACTACCAGGAGTGACTGGAAATAATGGTCACAAGCGGGCAGAGGGTAATTCAGACTAGACTTCAGGAGGCGCTACTTCACTGTCAGGGCGGCTAGGATCTGGAACCAACTTGCAAGGAAAGTGGTGCTGGCTCCTACCCTGGGGGTCTTTAAGACAAGGCTAGACAATCACCTTGCTGGGGTCATTTGACCTCAGTACTCTTTCCTGCCATGGCAGGGGGTAGGACTTGATGATCTGCTCAGGTCCCTTCCGACCCTACTAACTACAAAACTATGAACTTGCTTCCGCTCTCAGGCAGCAGAAATCTGTTTCTACGTGTCTACTAAATGGTCTGCACATGAGGAAGGTGATGTAGCCTATGCCAATGTAGTTCCAGGATCATTGTTTTTCACCTAGGTTTGGGCAAAACTCTGAATATGAGGCATCAGCCACCAAAATGTGTCTCCAACCTTCTAAATCTCTCAGTTTGAGTCATACTAGTAAGACTAGTTCTACTGAAATTATTTGCATTATTATTATCTACAGGATTTTACCCTTTTATACTTTTTGACATTTGACTTTGTTCATTGGTGACACTTCTCTGGAAAGATAACAATTCTCTTTTATAAGATGACAAGCCAGCTACATTTTAACAAATAAATGAATAGAAACAATAATGGAACAAAAGAAAAAAAAAACCTATTTGATGCAAAAGAAAAGAAGAACCTATTGGATGCCATACATACCACTTCTGAGATTAATTTACTTTCTAATGATGCTTGATCATTTACATATAGAACTCATAACTAAGGTCATGTGAATTTTAATTGGCATACATTAAAATATTTCAGAGCCGAAGTAGATGAAATGCCACGTTTCATGGGATTATTTGAATGGCCATTAGGCTTAATAACTCATAGTGTGACATGACGAAGAATATTTTATCAAGTCTGTGATATAAATCTAAAACACCTGGATGCTGATGCTTTTACTCTCAAATAATGCTACTGAAGTCAGTTGAACACATGCATGGTAAAATAAGATGTTATTCAAATGTAAACAATGTGCATAATAGAAATAGTTATAATATTTTCTGGGTTATGGGATGAATTTTATCTTCCAAAAACAGTTGAACAGCAATCTATGCAGTTGCTTCAAGTATTAGAAAATCAGTTAGGACCTGAGGCTTTAGGTATAGCAAATACTCCTGATATATTATTTTTTACCTTGAAATTTGCTTCTCTTCTGCATCTTATGCCATCACCCTATGAATATATAATGTCACATAACAGGCCTGATACAGACTATTTAAGACTGAAATGGAATGGAGATATAGGTATCCAGATGACACAATCTCAGTGGAAATCAGCAATTCACAATATTTGAACATCAACAATTGATCTTACACTTTGTTTTATACAATAACAGATCATTTTTTGTCTGCATTGTGCTCCCTCTAAACTTAAAAAAAAATAAGTATACTGACAGCAGATATATTTTGGAAATGTAATGCATTGCAGGCAACCCTTGCCCACATGTTTAAGTCATGCTATATAATCAAATATTTTTGGAAAGAAATTAGAACTGGAGTTAGCATGTTTTTTAACACAACACTGATAGCATTTTTAAATGTGTGTATTCTTGATTATATCCCCAAGGAATTCAAATTGAATCCTTCCCAAATTGCAATCTTATAGTGGGCCTTATTGGTAACATGCAGGATTATATTGCTGCATTGAAAAAGTAGGACATCTCCAAAGGTCGAAATCTGATACAGTGAGAGAGCAGTTGGCATTTATGGAGACAATCCTATTTAGCAGTGTTAACTGCTTTGAAAACTTTGGTGCAATAGGCAAGGAGTTCTTGGAATATTTTAATAGCTAGATTGTAGCTTATTGCTTTTCTCTTCTTCTATCTCTCTCTCTTCCTCTTTCTTTTTTTTTTCCTTTTCCCTTGTATTGCTTATTGTTTGTGGCATGTGGAATGGTTTAGTTTTACATGTACAATTGATATATATGTTTTCTGATTTTTTTGTATTATACTTAATAAATCAATAACATTTTTAAAAAGTTGAAATAATTGCATATTTACTGTGTGTGTGTCTGCCTGAATGTAACAGTGATGCTTTCTCAAAATAAACCTACATACAATGGGATAAAAGGCCACATGAAAATAAAACACTTTACTTAGTTTTGTGGTATTCATATGAATCACATACTCTAAAAAGAGACAGAAAGACTTTACTGCAGATAGGAACTTGGAGAACTAGCTCAAAAATTTGGAGTCAGTATGCTCTCAAATAAAAAAACTGAATTGGCTTTGCATGTATTGGCGCACCTTTTATTTTCACTTACTATCCTAGTGAGTGACTTGACTGATTAAAAGAATTGTGAAAAAGGCACATTTCAATGAACTATTCACAAATTAATTTAGAATTCAATTTTGCTTCTGTAAGTGTGACTATTTGGTCTAAAAATGTGATTCCAGGAGTTAAGCTCATCTGATCAGAGAATATGATGCTATCTCACCATGTAGCATGTTTCTATTCAAATCTTGCTAACACATTTCAGGCTTTGAATACTGAATGACTGCAGCACACTTCTGTTATGCAGAGCGCAGACTGTTTCCTTGCAGTTAGTAAGTGTTCTTGTATGTTTGCAAGTTCTGCATGGTATGTGGGTGGGGTTGATGATGGTGGTAATACCTTCTGTAAAAAATAGGAAAATGTGACGGTAAGAACCCACAAGGAAGGACAGGACAAGTGTAGTTTTTTGGTTTGTTTGTTTTTTAAAACTCATTCTAAATACATTGGCTTAATATTAAAGGGAGGTTGACTCAAACAGTTTAGCAGTCTTTGTTTGGTTAAAGGACAGTCTTTTTTGTTGTTGTTTCTTTTTATCTTCCAAATAAAACTAAAATTTTACATGTGGAGTTATACTCTCTGTGTACATATATACAATGTGTGTTGTTCATACAATGTACTATGAGGAGGGAATACTGCTTTTACAGTAACAAAAATACATTAGGCCTCAGTTATGTAAATTCTTACATGTGTGTACCTTTATGCATGCGAGCAGTACACTGACTTTATATCCAGGGAAGAAACATTCCAAAGAAGATAATTAACGCTTCCAGTCTTGTTTTTTCTTTGCTGCTTCATTTTTGCATGAAGATGACAAACTAGAACCGGTTAAAACTGATCCAAAATGTCAATTAAAATGCAGCATGTGCACCCAGGAATGGGAATTCCCAATGCAGTGATTTCATAACCAATTCTCTTACTGACAAACATTATCATCACTTTTCCATGTTGTATTAATTGGCAGAGTGTGGTGCTGCAACAAAGTCTGTGAGTTTGGAATCTGGATAAAACGCTAAATTCAAAAAATTCTGAGTTTCTTAGAACTTTTCCAGAGGTTGATGGTTGTCTTTTAGCTTCTTTCCTTTCCATTCAAAATATGCAAGCCTTTGAAGCATGTCACTCTTGTCTTTGTTATTCTAAGGTAACAGATCATTTGACGGCTGATAGGCTACAGAGAATTCAGTGATTAAATTATAGATCACATGCTCTTATTTTCCTCCTAATTCAACATAATATGAATATCAACTCAGAATGTCAGGAACAATATTAACACTTTACTTGGGTGACATTTATCACATAGGTAATTGTTGGATATATTCACAGTAAATATGCTTCCAGCATGTCTCCATCTGTCAAGTTTGTAAATGACCCAAATGTGTGATAAAGACCCAAAATCAAAGACATAGAAATAGTAGTTCACAAAATATGACATGATGTGAAATTCATGAAGGTGTCCTAAATAACTTCCCCATAAAAATAAGTTTCACAGTTTAGTATCTGTAATATGTAAAGCTAAAATTGGAAAAGTACCAGTTCACTGTCATAGGGTTATATTTGGGCCTCTGAGAGACAGCAGTTATAATATGAGGGAAAAGAGAAAGATGTAATTGCTGGTGGATATGGATATAACAAATGTAAGAAGAAATGGGTTAAATTTGAGTTTAGGTTCAGAATATTTTATTCTTTGTCCAAAATGTATTGTTCATACCTAAGGAACTTTGTGTGTATGTGTTTATGTGTGTGCACTTGCATGCCGATTGACTATATTTACTGAGATAGTTTCTTTCTTTGGTCCATAAGCAGAACTCTGACTTCCATATTCACTATCTGAGACACAGTGGGAGTTCTTTGGGTCCATGAGTTAAAGGACAGAAAGCCAAATAAATGATTGGCCAAGGACAATATTTCACTGGTATTTAAGGATGCTATTGTGTAGATCCACAAAGGCATATCATCTAACTTCTGAACATTGGTGCTTTGACTCTTGGCTCTTCTCACATAGGAGCATAAGAATGTAGAGCTGAAAGGGACCTTGTGTGGTCATCTAGTTCAGCTACCTGCTCAGGCAGGATAATCCCTGACTAAGCCACCCTGTATGGCCTGCACATGATCTGAATTTACCATTTTTCCTGGATTAATTTCTCAAGGTAGGCTTATGTCCTCTGATATGCTAATAGAAATTTATTTAAGATCATTGCTTTCTGAGTCACCTCTGACCCACTGCAGTTTAAAGGCTGTTAAGTAAGTTGCTACTTCATTGGGAGCTAGGGCATATTTAGTCCTGATACTGAATGCTGCTGGAAAGGGAACAGAAATAATGAGGCAGTTATGTGTTTTGTAGCTTATACTAGGGAAATATAGGGACTGTGCCTGACTTTCTGCACCCTCCTCTACACTCAAAGAAGAAAGAAGGCAAAACTGTTCTGAACAAGAGCCATCATTGAATTTTAGGACCTGTGTTTCACGTAGGCCACAAATCTAGTGTCTCTGGCTGCGTGTAGACGAAATGAGAGGCATGTGTGCACAACACTTTAAAGCAAGCTAAATGCTTTTGCACCTCTTTAGTGGTGTTGGTGTTTGCATGCCTCGGTGGCATATTGTGCGTTAATTCCAGCTGCTGTAGGAAATTTGGCCGTGTAATGTGCCTTAAATGGCTTGGGGTGCAGCAAACTAAAACTGCTTCAAGGAGTTTTAGTTTGCTGCTTCTACAGCCGTGGAGTGAAGGACCAGACTCTGTGCAGCTCTGTGGCTCTGCAGGAAGCCCTGCAGGCAGCCTGGCACCAGCCCTGGAAACCAGGCTCCACCCAAGAAAAGCAGTGAGCCTGATTTCCCCCCAATCCCTATAGAGCCTGCCTGCTTGCCTGAGTTGTGCGGGGGCCCAGTACTTCCCTTTGCAGCTGCGATGCCCCCTGTGACTGCCCGAGCCAGGTGCCTATGGGCTGGGGCCTCCTGTTGGGGGAGGGGAGCGCCACTGCCGTAGAGGGAAGCCCCCCCCCCCCCACAGCCCAGGGACCAATCCACCTGCTGGCAGCTCACCCTCCTTTCCCTGCCAGAGAGGCGGGTAAGTCAGCAAGGTGTGTGCATGACATGGGGGTTTAATCAGGCCTAAATTGAAGTGGTGTTTTTTAAAACCCACCACTTCAATTTAGGGCCCCTGTTTTGTCTACATACAGCCTCTAGTTTTAAACCTCCCAGGTGGGCACTGCAGATTTAAATGATATAGTTTTCATCAGATGAGCTGATTAGAGCAAAATAATATTGGATGTAACCAAATCGGTATTAGTATAACAAAGGAGGGAGTGGGGCACTAGCTCCAGGTGCTTAGAGGGGACACCAGTATGGCACTCTCCCAACAAGAATCTTTCACATGGCAATGGAAACCTTGTGCTACCCAGCCATACCCTGGCATGCAGCAGTATATGGGGGCTTCTGCTTGCATATGACTTCAGAAAGGCAACTCCTCCAACCATTTAAGAGTAGATTCATCAATATTACTGCAATCTTTCAGACTGTTTGCTCCCTCTGGTGGATCATATAGAGGGCAGTCAGTTAGTATATGCTGGGCTGTCTGATTTCCTTTGCCACACAAGTGTAACCTGGGCACATCCAAGGGTGTGCCCTATTCTCAATAGGATGGGATAGGTAGGCAGGAGGGGGTGCTGTGAGAGGGATGCCAGAATTTGAGCAGATCCCTGTTTCCTCTATAGAGTTAGCCAAAGCCCCAAAGTTCTTAATTATATACAATCTATTGAGTTATAATATACATAAACATAAAACTAAATATCATATACTTATTTACACAGTGAACATTAACCA
>NW_017728998.1:14311997-14355324 GCF_001723915.1 Gavialis gangeticus | reverse complement strand
CCCCCCCCCCCACAGCCCAGGGACCAATCCACCTGCTGGCAGCTCACCCTCCTTTCCCTGCCAGAGAGGCGGGTAAGTCAGCAAGGTGTGTGCATGACATGGGGGTTTAATCAGGCCTAAATTGAAGTGGTGTTTTTTAAAACCCACCACTTCAATTTAGGGCCCCTGTTTTGTCTACATACAGCCTCTAGTTTTAAACCTCCCAGGTGGGCACTGCAGATTTAAATGATATAGTTTTCATCAGATGAGCTGATTAGAGCAAAATAATATTGGATGTAACCAAATCGGTATTAGTATAACAAAGGAGGGAGTGGGGCACTAGCTCCAGGTGCTTAGAGGGGACACCAGTATGGCACTCTCCCAACAAGAATCTTTCACATGGCAATGGAAACCTTGTGCTACCCAGCCATACCCTGGCATGCAGCAGTATATGGGGGCTTCTGCTTGCATATGACTTCAGAAAGGCAACTCCTCCAACCATTTAAGAGTAGATTCATCAATATTACTGCAATCTTTCAGACTGTTTGCTCCCTCTGGTGGATCATATAGAGGGCAGTCAGTTAGTATATGCTGGGCTGTCTGATTTCCTTTGCCACACAAGTGTAACCTGGGCACATCCAAGGGTGTGCCCTATTCTCAATAGGATGGGATAGGTAGGCAGGAGGGGGTGCTGTGAGAGGGATGCCAGAATTTGAGCAGATCCCTGTTTCCTCTATAGAGTTAGCCAAAGCCCCAAAGTTCTTAATTATATACAATCTATTGAGTTATAATATACATAAACATAAAACTAAATATCATATACTTATTTACACAGTGAACATTAACCAGTGACCAAGGTCAAACCCTAAATAACACTATTTACAACATCACAATAAATTTCAATTACAAAATATAAGGTGAAAACATGAACAATCTTAGTAACATCTATTCCTTAATATAGTCCCTGACCCATGGCAAGAGAGAGTCCTTCTTCCAGTGGGGTCCCTTGGGGGAGGGGGGTGTCCAGGAAGCACCAGGGGCCCCTTCCCTTAGGCCTTGACTAGGGGGGTGGCTGCTCACCCAGCCCCTTCTCTGGGTTTGCCTGCCCAAACGTCTTTCCCCTGTGGGACCCAAGGGCCCAATGACTCACGCTCCCTCAGGTGGTGGAGGTCAGAGCGCAGCTTGATGGGGTCTCCTCTGCTGGAGTGCCTCTCCAGGCCTCTCCCATGCCCCTGGGCTCCTCTCCATCCTGTGCCCCACTCTGAGCACCAAGGGCTCAGCTCCCCTCAGCTGCTGCACCACCGCTTCTGGCTTCTGGGTGCTGGGACTCATGCTGCAGCACTCTATTTCCCCATGCCCTGGCTTCAGCACTCAGGGCTCTTTTAGCACAGGCCGGGCCCTTCAGGCTGCATCTGTCCGTCCTCACGCTGGGTGGCTAATCCAAGCAGCCTCCACTGCTCCCTGGCTCCCAAGGCTGGGGTCCATGCACCTCCCTGAGCACCGTGGGACCTGGCCGCTTGCTGGGAAATGGGGTCTGAGCCACCTCACTGCAGACCCAAGGCCCTGCTGGGGTTGCAGGCTCAAGCCGCCGCTTGTGGCTCCCAAAGCCTGGGCTCCATGCACCATGATGGGCCCAAGTGATCTGACACCGCTCCCAGGGCCAGGTTTCCCCACACTGTCCCCACTGCCCGAATGGTCTCACATGGCTCCCAAGGCTGCTCCTCCAGTGGCAGCTTCAGGAGCCTTGGGCCTATTGCACACTGAGGAAGGGCTCCTCAGCTTTTCTTGGCTCCACTCTTCTTGAGTCCCTCACTGCATCTGTCCCTTGTGCTGGGCATACAGCTCCTTTTTTATGCTCCAGGGCTACGCCCCAGAAGTCTTCCAGACCCGACAGTTTACAGTCTTCGGTCAGGTCTGGGGGAATTCTTCTCCCCCTCCCCTCAGGAAAGGGGTGTGGCTTTATTTATCCTGCTGCCTCCTGATTGGTAGATGGGCTCCACCATTCAAAACAGCAGGATCTCAAGCCTGGGACTCAACCCAAGTTTTGAAAGGTGAACCTGCTACAGGGGCATGATGGTGAGTTTGAAAGGACCATTTTATGTTTGATTTTGTTGAAGGCCATAGGCTGATCACAGTCAATTCAAGTTTACCCATGATTTATGTGGGAGTGTGTGACCAGAAGGGTGTGAGGATGGTAGTTGTATCTAGCTGTGTAGTGGGGTGTGGTTATTATTCTACTGCTCTTCCCACCTTCTCTGGGCCATGTTGACAGTATGGTATCTCCTGCTTCCTCTGTGGTGTTTCTGGTGGATACTGTTAGGGGTTTTCTGCTTCTTAGACGTTTCTGCATTGGGTGTTTTTCAATCATGTCACTTAGTGGATGGTCTTTCTGTTCAACTTTGATTGCCAGGTCAAGCAGTATTCCAGACCTCTTGATGTTATGAGGGGGGATTCCTGCCAAGATGAATGTATTTTTCCATTCCGTGTATACTGGGCAGCCACTTACTGTTTGTACTGCAAAATTCAGGGCACTGTCAGGTTTGTGGTTGTGGGTGCTATTTGCCTACATAGGGAGGCAGTATTCCACTGGTGCCTAGACCATGGCTACTGTAGTTGTTCTCAAGGTAAAAAAGTTGCTCCCCATGTTGTAGAGGCTAGTTTCTTAATGGCTTCTGCCCTTGAGGTTAGCCTTGTGCTTCAGCTTTTCCAGGTGGTGGTGGAAGGTTAGGCTTTTGTCTAGAGTGACACCCAGGCAAGTTACCCTTCAAGTATATGGGGGAATGGGGTGGAAAGGAGCCCTCTCACTTCCCGTCTCCCCACCCCAAAGGATTAGTCATGGGAGGCAATGACTTGTTGTGGGGGGGAGAAAAAAATGGGCTACTAGGAGGAACCTCTAGGAGCCTACATCACTGCTTGTTTTTCAGCTGCAGCAGCCCAAGCCTGTACTGCTATGTGAACAGCCACAACAGTGCCCTAAGAGAGGTCTGTTAGGTAAGACTGCGTCCCCCCCTCCCACTCTCCTGTAGTTTGAATAATCTCCCCCTACTCCCACCCCCAGGGTGCTAAAAGAGATCAATACACTTCTTCAAATTGATTATGTTTTCATTTGGACAGCAAATTTGTGAGTCCTCCAAAGATAAGCCCCTGTATCAAGTGCTGAATTATATGCTGTAGCTATTACTTCTCCAGTGGAAATCTATGTTCTCTTAGGTAGGACAAAAAGGAGCCACATAAATAACAATAACTCACCTCTGCCTTTTACCTGATGATACTTTTTCCTATTGAGAAAGCATGGAAATGAAATCTGAAAGTCTAGAAAAAATTCTTATTTTTCTTCCTATGACAAAATTTGCTAGATACTAAAAGTATATATAAAATAAAATCCATTAGAGAATTTCCCCATCCCTGTAGCAGCAGCTGGGCATAACTACTAAGAACGCATGCTGAGCCAATCAGTTTGAGTATTTACTTAGAGCAGTAATGATCAGTGTTGTATGGAGAATATGGAAATTGAGTCTAGCTCTTTGAATAAAGCTGTGACTTAGATACAAAAGAAAACCGTTGCATCCCTCTACATGGAGTGCTTGTCTGCTGTTTTTCCCACAATATGTAGATCATTTATACACTACTACAAATTTTACTGAGGCATGCATGGCTATATAACACTTAGGTTGTAGGGAAGGTTACTTTAGGTGTAATAGAAATGCCTCAGTTATCCATCACTGCTATTCTGAAATGATCATTCATTTATAGCCATCAAAACCAGGACTAATCTCTTGTGTTTAGAAATTTCTTCTGATGAAATAAGTACTATCAGGTGACCAATTCAGCTAACTTGTGTTTTCCTTTTACATGTGCAAAGTGTACTAATAAAAAGTAATGTTTGCTTGCTGTAAAGTTGAACCCAATAACGTGTTCAAGAGGACAAAAATATCAAGACAAGAGACTTTACTGAAATATAAAACTGTTTCCTTTTAGATTCTTAATGCTGGTGATTTCACTGGATCCATATGGGTTGCACTGGAAAATACAATTTCTTGCCCCTTTGCTAGCACCCTGCACTGCCACCACCACCTCCAGGACTGCTGGCCTCACTCCCTCCTCCTCCCCTCCCCCAGCCCTTCTCCTTAAAGGTGGTGGAGCGCTGCCATGATGGTGGGGACAGAGCAGGGGGCGGTGCTCGTGGTATCATGGCGGTGCTCTGCACTCTGATCAGTTGTTTCACTAACTAATCAGAGTGCTCCAAGAACATTATGGACAGACAGACAGACTAAGCCCTTTATTATATAAGAATTGTATTGGAGCCTACCAGATGCACATGAACTGTAATTTTTCCATTATAGAATTACATAAAATGTACAAAGATGTCAAATATACCTCTGTTCAGACGAGGTGTATACCACTTAATATTGTCTTTGTGCTTGAGAGAGTGGGCTCCTTTACACATGCAGGGAGGCTGCTCCGACGCACTGTTACAGCGTGTTGGAGCAAACTTGATTGAGTCTGCTGGAGCATGGTAATTACTGTGCTCCAGCAGACTCCAGCATCACATGTATCAGCATTGCCACACTGAAAAATGGCGGTGGGGCACTTCAAAGAGCTCTGCTGCCATTTTTCACCATGCACATGACACTGATGCACGTGACACTCTGGTTACTTTAATTAGTGTGGCTCTCAAAGCTGAGCTAATTAAAGCCCATGAGCACATCTAAAAATGCCCAGTAATTCCAAACACCATTAATATTAATTGACTCTCATGCAGTAGTTTTTGGGCAAGTACAAGCATCACATTTAGAACAATCTAACCCAAGATTAACTTGATCTAAATGCCCTGTCATGCAGGCATGCACAGGGCTTAAAATGGTCTAAAAATGGTGTGCCTGCTCTAAGTTAGTTCACCCCAGGAAGTGAACTAACATTAGACTGACCAAATATAAGAATGAGTTAACCAGACATAACAAAATATTAGCTCCAGGGCTAGGAAAGTCAAAACACTTGCCCTGGACCTTGGGTTTTTCTGTTTTAACTGCCCATGCCAGCCCCTTCCCCAGGATCCACCAGCACACCCCTCCAGGACCTGCAAGCCCCCATAATCCCATCAGCCCCTTTCCCCCATTTTACTTACCTGCAGCTGCCTGGAGAAGTGCCTGCATGTGGCAGAACCCAACTGAGTTTTAGGCAGTTCAAAGTAAGCTGCCTAACTTGAGTTGGGTTATATGGATGCTTGTTCTTAACCTTCTCTGAAATGAACTGTAATACGGAAAGGTTTTATATATGTCTACATCAAATCATCCCATTGACAACATAAAGACAATAATATTATTCTATTTACCACATACAACATGGCGAGCTCCACACTTACCTCACAGGGAAGCTGTGAAAGCTAATCTACTCAGGACACTGTAGATAGACCTAATGGGTGAAGTGCTTAGGTCTGATGCCAGAAAGAGGGATACCAGGGCATTTGACTTTCCCCCTCTCTTAATAGTGACACAGCTGCTGCTCAGGTGCCTCTGTCAACTTCAACTGTAGGGCTAGAACTGGATCTTATACAGAAAAAAAAAATCAAAGTGAAGAGCATTAAAAGCCATGAATAAAATCTTAAGTACGGCAGTGGAAAATCTAATGTGTTCCCAGGCAGCAGGCTATCTGTTTTGTAAGAAAAGAGGAAAGATGGGATGTAGTTGCAATGAAAGTGAAATTAAAAGCAGTTTATTGTAGGCACAAGAAAGTCTGCCAGCAGTGAAAATATAGAAACAGACTGGAAACTTTGGTTGGAGACCAGGGACAGATCAAAAGTATTTATCTTCTGGAGGAATCTTAATTTACCCTTCAGAGTAGTAGAGAGGGAGTTTAGTAGTTGTCAGCTATGAAAATGATAATATAGATAAATACAAAATGATGAATCCAAATGTATATCCAGCCCAAGCACTTCAGGTTCCAATCGAAGTAACAGAAAAGGCCTGGCTTAATTTTTACCTTTTTTTCTATTCATTAAAAAAACTATCTGATTGAGCTCCATTTTCGAAAATGGAGAAGACAACAAAGAATTTGTTAAAGGTCTGCATAAGATAACAGATTTGTAATATTCCTCTCCAAAATAAAAACACAAAATGGCAGCTATCATGCTGTGTTCCTTCACTGCATTACAAGGAGAAAACAGAATGAAAACTTCATTTCTCGGTTCCATAGCTACATACTTTATAAATGTATTCTTGCATTCAGTTCCCTTTCAGGAAGCTAATTTGTGCTTGTTTTAACTCTCTTGTGAATGCTCCTTAGGGTATGATTTGTTACAATAGACCACAAGCCTTCCTTTGGAGCCACTTCAACCTCTTAAGCAAATATGCTGTTAGCATTTTTTTTTTAAACGGATATTATTCCCTTCATAGGCCAGAATATTTGAAACAGTTTGGCTTGTATATTCAGAGGATTCTAAAAACAATTGCTATAATTAAACAACACAGAAGAGAAAATCTGGCCTTCCAGCAATGTATTTTTTTCTTAAACAAAAAAATGCTAATATTATTTCTGGATCAAATTGCTTCATCAGTAACTGTCCTTTCTGTTTATAGGTACTAAGTGACAACACTCATAGATTGTCTTTATAACATTTTTGATATAGACTTATTTTCTATGGTTCTTATTGCTTAGCCCTCTCACAGGTTAAAAAGCAAGATAAGTACTGGTTAAAAATTTCTACTTTATTTTAAAGGCCTTTTTATTATACATGTCATGCCAGAGTTTCTGATTTCATGTTTTATTTTAATTTATTTTGGGGTTTCCATTATACTTGAAAGGTTCTTGTTTGTTTATTAGCTTTAGGGTGGTTTTTTTGGTTTTGTTCTAGGGGGTTTTGGGGGTGGGGGGGAGTGGTTTCTGACAACCCAAGCACTGCTTTTTTGTAAATGGGCCAATTTTAAATGTCAGAACTCCATAAAAATGTTGAAAACAAAACACACATCTGAAGAGTTTTACTGAAGACTCCTTTCATTCATCCAAAGAAAATTGGATTGAGCAGTATTTAAATACATTATCTTTACTGTCAAACCACATGGATGTCCCAGCTGAGGTCTTGCCCCACTCTCTTCTGTACACAGGTGGAATAAGAGATTGTTTGTGTCCCAAAAATTTACACTCTAAGTAATGGTAAATATTTTCAGGAGGGAACTTAAATAATGTACTAATGATTTTTAAGGAAAAGAATGAACTTTTCATCTGCTCAGTAAAAGGCTAGTGATTCTGAAAGACACACAGTGAAAAGTTGAAAATGGCTCAACTACACAGAACAGTTATGAAATTCACCCCATAGAGCTACTAAAAGGATTGCGCACCATTTGCATCTCACTTAAGCAGCCATATATTTAATTTACCAACTGGTCCTTGACTGTGTATGTGAGGGTGAAGCTGGAATCTAAACTTGGACACAATCATTATTGAAAACAGGAACTTTTGCTTATTTTGTAAGATATTGGCTTTGATTTCAGGAACTTGGGTACATCCACAAATTATATACTAGGCTGAACTTTGAAGTACAAACTTCAGCCCTTCACAGACTACAACAGAGTAAGGCTGGCTAGAAAAATATTTGGCAAAACTCAAAAAAGAGAGAGATTTCAAATTCTTCTATCATGCCATGTCAAGACAGCATAGAAGGAGACTGGGAGAGAGAGGGCAAGAAAATCCCCCTTGTCCAGAATAAACAATGACAGTAGGAAAGTTACCTAGGAAGTAATTGCAAGACAGAGGTTAAAATCCATACTCTCTCCCCTTTATTTCCCACATCCCAGGAACATACCACATGATCAGCTTATTACCTATTCTGGAATGTCTCTCTTTTGTTTTGACCTAATCTTCTATCATGGGGAAACCTTTCTAATTAAAGTGTGGTTGAAACATATCCATGAAAATGTTTGGTTTTGGCAATTGGATATCCTCTAATGAATAAATATTCCCAAATAGTTCTAGCACACAGGATTTCTGCAGAACTTAAGTCCCACTTGATTTCTGCTGAAGAATAGACATGAAATGTACACTTGTAAAAAGATAGATATTGAGTGGAACTTCGGTAGTATATAGGACTTGAGCAAGTCTTCTCCAAAGGGCTGAAATTCATCTGAATGTCAGCTGTGTTTTCATTTGGGCAATAAACAACTGGAATAGTTGTGTTCCCCAGAAGGAAAGATAATGGTTTGAGTCTAATGTATTTAATATTAGTAATTAAAGACAATTAGGAAAGAAGATCACCAACAAATACACAGAATTGTTCCTGAGTAGAACCTGTTTCCAAGTTTTCCATGAGATGCCAGCTATTTAATTTATCACTTTCACTCTTGACATTCTTGATATCTATTGAGAATTAATAAATCCATCACGTTATTGTTTTGTAACTGCGCAATTGCATTTCCAGCAAAGAATGCATTGAAATAATAGATTGCTTAGCAAAGTAAATATATGAAAATGGTATTTAGAATTTCAGTGTAAGCAGTAATTAGTGTACCACTTGTCAGTTGTAGAGCATTGTGAAATATTATGGCATATTGTGACTTTATTTTTGCAGAATCTGTTACATACCTGTCACTTTAATTCAACTAGAAAGCATTCTTTATGACAATTCATATAATATCATAAAGTCAGCCAGTCATGTTTATTACTGAATCATTGTACGTCTCAATGTTGAAATTAAATGGGAAAAGAGAAAGACAGTATGGGAAGATTAAACTGAGTATAAAAAAGCGTTTTAAAAAGAAACAGCACTTGTTTTTTTTCCAGGCTTCCTGCACTCACAAAATCCTTACCATGTAAACTTGTTTAAAATACAAATGTCAACATATATTAACATTGCTTAGAGTAGTTGACAGACGCTACCATGCTGAAGAATGCAGCACAATGAGATCACAATTGAAGATATTGTAAACCTCATATCCTAATTCATTCCCTAGAGAACCAGATTCATGGATATTTTTATTCAAGAAAACTGGCATACTGACATATGCTTTTTGTCATGGGTCCATAACTGACACAGTCTAGTAGTGACCAAAATGCGTTTGTGTTGCTATGTGTGCAGTAGCCCCTAATTGGTTATCTTGGCTTTGCTCATAAATGAATGGATGACCACCTAACAAGCACCATTCTCCTAAGAAGACATAACATTGGCAAGGATATGAACTGAGGCATGAGAAACAGTTATGAGAAATATATCTCAATCTGCCAGGTATAGGATGCCGCCTTATTCAACCCCAAATTCAAATTCATACCCACATTGTATATCCAACAGGTTTGGCAATTAAGTGCAAGCCTAAGAAAAGTCATTTACCTCAACACCTTTTTGCCCTTCAAAGCATTGTCCCATTATCCATTTGGTTTTGTATGTGGCAGCAAGTAGGAGCAGTTCCGTTTCTAATACTCCATTTTGCTTTTGGTTAATGCAAAGTAATATTGAGGATGATACAAATCTCAGATATTAGCCTCTCCTTTTCACCGTCTCCCTGTTTTGCGAAGCCTGCTTCACTAACAATGTAAGCAAAGTCTGTTATTGTCTATTATTTCTTTATTTAGCCAAGTTAACTACCCTTTCAGAACATCTTCCTCTTCTGGTAAAAACTTTTTAGGCAATGTTTGTAGGTGTGCTACACATTTCAGCCTGACTAATTTAGTTGGGTAGTAAGAATACACATTATGAAAAGAGCATAGATAGTGAGACAGGGCTCCAGATAGTTATAGTTGCATTCTTTGACAAATCCAATATGTTTGTGCAATGATAGATTGGACCGTATTGAATATGTGCAGTAAGATGGGGCTTAATTTGTATGTGCTGTGCAACCTTTGTTTTGCATTTCTTGACTAGTGAGTACTTAGCTACATAAATGTTGGGTTTAGGACTTTGACAGGCTTTCAGTTAATGTGAGTAAAGGCAATAAAGTTTTGCTTTCATAACCAATGAACACCTATTAAGCCTGAAAAACATGACTTCAACAGAAGAAGCATTTTGTAAGCCTTGTAATGACCTCTTCATATGGGCAAATTTGGCTCATCTTACTAGACGGTTTGAAAGGCTATGGTCAAATGTTTGCTGATAAGCTCTTCCCTGCAATGTGAAACATGTATTACTTCAAGCGGGTGTTGCCATATAGGCTGGGTGGTCGTGATGACTAAAGAAAAATCTGATTCACCCCCTAGCCCCCTTACAACATGCCGGTTGGAGAAACTTCACAACTTTTCTTAATTGAGACTGCCTTCATATAACCTCTCTCCTCCAGATCAGAAATTTAGTTCACATAAGTATACTCAGAGACTGCATTTTTTTTAACCATAAAGCCCATTGCGTAGACTGAAAATCATGCATTTGAAACATTTTACAAGTTCTGAAGAGGTAGGAAAAAGTTTTTGAAGCTTGCAAAACCTAAAGCTTCCTGAATGTTTTGCATCACTAATACCTTACCAGTGCTAAATATTACATGACGATAACATCCACAGATCTTATTTCTGTGTTCTCTGTTAAGTACTTACTGTACAGTCTCTGCTAGAGATTGCTTTATACATTTTTCAAACAACATTGGATTTCAGCTCAACCATCGTTGCTTGAACGTTTCTGTATATTCTATCTCCTAGGGCAGTTGCAGTAAAAAATATGACAACATTTTTCTAAGCTGAACGTACCTTAGAAGTGGTTTTGTAGTCTCTTATGCCACATTAAATGAATTAAGAGCTATATATTAATTTCTTGTGCCCTAACATCATATACAGGATTTGAATTACCTGATATTATCTACATTTGATATGTCTGGGCCAGCTGAAGGCAGTTATTAGATGGTTATTTCCCCATAAATGCATAGTAGATATAATTAACCTTATTCTGTTTTCATCTTTCTACTCTGATTTGTTTTTATTAACATGGCATAGAGGTAATAAATGATAATTAAATACTTTTTATCCCTTTTAGATGAAATGTAACAGAGGAGTTATTAGTTAAATGAGTGCAATGTTTTATAATATACAATATAATATCAAAATAAAAATATTTTTATAAAGCACAGTGGTTTGAAAACATGAAGGTAATTGTCTGCAAGTGTGTATCTCCCCCAAAATGGGGAACCCTTTGGATAACTATTACCAACAGCTGAAAACATTACATTTATAGCTCTGGGCCAACACCCACTTAAAAAGAAGCTTGCTTTTCACATTATTTCCTAGTAAAAAGATGAAGCAGGAGCTTGTGTGAAAGAAAATTTGCACTCAAGAAGAGCTGTATTTCTTGAGTTCTTTAAGGTTGCCATTAGAGAGAGTTGTGGCTAGGTCAGGACAGCTCATGTTACTTCTAGTTCTTGCTCTTTGACCTGGATAAGTATGTGTCAGATGTGAATCAGAAAGCACTGAAATTTGAGGTGATTTTTAGTGTCCGTAAGAGTAAATTCCAATCATAAATTATCACATGCTTATGTATCTTTCATAAGCATGTGTCACTTGTATGAAATAAAATTTTCTTGTGCTTCAAGAGTGAGTTTGGCAACAGTAAGGAGGACCAAGAATGACACACAGCCTTATGGGTTTAAGGCCAAAATATCAGTGGTGTGGAGATGACTCAAGCTTATGTGGAAATTGGTCAGGCCACAGCTGGAGTACTGCGTCCAGTTCTGGGCGCCACACTTCAGGAGGGATGTGGACAGCATCGAGAGGGTCCAGAGGAGGCCACTCACATGATCAGGTGGCAGCAGGACAGGCCCTACGAGGAGAGGCTACGGGACCTGAACCTGTTCAGCCTCCACAAGAGAAGGCTGAGGGGGGATCTAGTGGCCATCTATAAACTGTCCAAGGGGGACCAACAGGCTATGGGAGAGGCCGTGTTCCCTCAAGCACTACTGGGAGTAAGAAGGAATAATGGCCAAAAGTTGACTGAGAGTAGATTCAGGGCAGATATCAGGAGGCACTATTTCACAGTCAGGGTGGCTAGGATCTGAAACCAACTTCCAAGGGAAGTAGTGCTCGCTCCTACCCTGGGGGTCTTCAAAAGGAGGCTAGATAGACACCTATCTGGGCTCATATGAGCCCAGTATTCTTTCCTGCCCATGTCAGGGGGTCGGACTTGATGATCTGTTCAGGTCCCTTCTGACCCTACTAACTATGAAACTATGGAAGTGAAGATCTGCACATCATCCAGAGATGGACTCCAGGGCAAGATGTGACTGTTGTTACTGTAATTTGGATAATTATTATCGAAATTATAATACTGGTGTTATTTTAGAGTAGAGGGAACTATGAAATGAAATTCAGTTTCCAGAGGTTGAGAGGACAGTCAGCTATTTATTTATGAAACGAAGATTAATTTTCTACCTAAAGATCTAAAATAAAGTCACATGCCTTGATGCCTCACTTCTAGTACTGACGGGCTGGCTTAGTTTGATTTTTTTACTACAGGCACAACATTTTCATACCAGGCAAAGTTTCCAAGGGGGCTAGAAATTCTGGATATATCAATCTTAGACTGACCAGTCTGAACTATATCTTAATTTGAAAAAAGGGGGTGCATCTACATGTGATGCCACAGTGACGTAGTATCCATGGGTGTCTACATGTGACCAGCAGCAACTTCACGATAGAGGCACACTCCCTAATTATAGCATGCCACTACAGCGAAGATGCTGCTACAAATAACCGTGCACCATGCATAGGACATAGTATGGGCTGTTGCTGTGCCATTCTTTAGTACTTCCAGAAAGAAGTACTAAAGCACGGCACAGTAACTAAGTCACCATAGGGCAACATGTAGACATGCCCAGTACTCATCACTTTTGGCCTTCTCTGAAAACATGAAAATGCAGCAGAAAACAGACAATAAAAATAGTCTGTAATTAAGTAATATTGTATTATTCCGTATTTGATATAAACATTCCTATATTTGGATTTATTCTTTCAGAATTATTTGGTTCTTTGATAACATGATGAGCTCCTTGTAAAAGCCTAGAGTGTTGAGAGTATAATACCACCTATAAATGTGTATAACTATAAATGTTTATCCTGTATTTTAAGCATTAAAATACTCTATTACCAATAGAGTAGAATGCTTAATTGTCAATCAGATAAAAACATCTTCTTTTCTTACAGAAAGATCAAATAATCTCTCACTTTCTCAACACCTCTCTCGTGTGCATACTGTTTGTATATGTATATATAAAAATAATTTTTAAAAAGAGGTGTAAGTACATTCTATGCTTCATATGAATTCTAATTTATCTTGTCACAGGTAGAATTAAAATGCAGTCCTAGATCTGAAAGACCAGTAATACTAACCTGTTTTTCTATTCCTTTCTTTTCTTTTTGCCCCTCCACTCTGTATTTCTGTTTCTTTATACATGACTAGAAAAAAATTAGATTTCTAATAAATAAATAAATAAATCTGAGAAGATAACTGCGAAACCCTCAGCAAAAACATAAACCTGAAAATATACCCCATTCTGATTACTAGAAAAGCATAGATGTTTTCCATGAAATCCCTCCGATTTGGCATGAAACCAGAAATCTAAACCAATGAACTTCCAGTCTGGCAGGATGAAAAATGTAATTGTCTAAATGGCACCAGCATGGGATCTATTTTCCAGATTGGGGCGGAAGTGCATTGAGGCTGCACAGTATGAGTAAAGTAAAAGTGCAGCTGGAAAGTCTTACATTTACTGGAAAGTGATTACAGTAAACCTGAAAACAGTTTCCCTCAATTTTGAGGATTCATTACCTGGGCTTTTCATGTACTTGCTGTCAGTCTGAAAAGCTTACATGTATATAAACAAATGCATGTGTTTGAGGTCATTCTGCTCTTCCTGACTAGCATATCTTGCTTAGGAAGACTCCTATTTTTTTCTGTTCTTTTGCAAATCTATTTTTATCAAAATTTATTTTTCAGTTAATAAAAAAGATGTGTTAGTAGATAACCAGAACATAAATTATTATTTCCAATGCTGATACTGCCATGAGAAGCTAATAAATGGTATAGTCATAGGAAGAAACAGGTTGTTGTGCACTTCTACACCAGGTATGGACATTATGCTTAGAATCATAGAAAATTTGGTTTGGAAGGGGCTCAGGAAGTCATGTATTTCAACCCCCTGCTCAAAGCAAGACCATCCCCAATTAGATCATCCCAATGGAGGATTTATCTAGCCAGGTCTTAAAAGCCTCCAAGGATGGAGATTCCACAGCCTCTCTGGGTAACATGTTCCAGTGCTTTACTACCCTCCTCATGAGAGTTTTTCTTAATCTCCAACCTAAACTTCCCTTGCTGCAACTTGAGACCACTGCTCCTTGTTCTGTCATCTGCCACCACTGAAAGCAGATTTGCTCCATCGTCTTTGGAGCCACCCTTTAGGTAGTTGAAGGCTGCTATTAAATCCCCCTCAGTCTTCTCTTTTCCAAACTAAATAAGCCCATTTCCCTCAGCCTTTCCTCATAAGTCCTGTGCCCCAAGCCCTGAACCGTTTTCATTGCCCTCTGTTGGACTCTCTCCAATTTTTCCACATCCTTTCTGTAGTGCAGGGCCCCAAACTGGACACAGTACTCCAGATTTTGCCTCACTGGTGCTAAATAGAGGGGAATAATCATTTCCCTGAATCTGTTGGCAACACACCTACCGATGCAGTCCAGTATACTGTTAGCCTTCTTGGCAGCAAAGGCACACTGTTGGCTTATATTCAGCATATTGTTCACTGTAACCCTCAGGTCCTTTTCTGCGGAGCTGCTGCCCAGTCAGTCAGTCCCCAGCCTGTACCGATGCATGGAACTGTCCTTATTGAACCTCGTGAGGTTTGTTTCTTTTTGGTCCAATCCTCCAATTTGTCTAGGTCTCTCTGAATCTTAACCCTACCCTCCAATGTATGTACTACTTCCCCCAGGTTGGTGTCATTGGCAGATTGTCTAGGGGTGCACTCTATGTCATCTTCTAGGTCATTGATGAAGATACTGAATAAAACCAGCTCCAGGATTTACCCATGGAGTAGTCCACTTAATACCAGCTGCCAACTAGACATTGAGGCATTGACTACTACCTCCTGAGCCCAATGCTCCAGCCAGTTTTATGTCCACCTTACAGTCCATTCATCCAACCCATACTTCTTTAGCTTGCCTGCAAGAATGTTGTGGGAGATCATATCAAAAGTCTTGCTAAAATCAAGGTATCCCACATCCCCAGAGCCAGTCATCTCATCATAGAAGGCAGTCAGGTTAGTCAGGCATGACTTGCCCTTGGTGAATCCATGCTGACTGTTCCTAATCACCTTTTTCTCCTCCAAGTGCTTAGAAATGGATTTCATGAGGATCTACTCCACGATATTTCCAGTAACTTGAGGTGAGGCTGACCAGGCTGTACTGCCTTGGATCCTCCTTTCCCCCTTTCTTAAATATGGGCACTTAAACAACTGGCTGTGCAATGATATTAGCCAATTCCCTCAGTACTCTCAGGTGCATCTTGTCTGGCCCCATGAACTGGTATATATCCAGCTTTTCTAAATAGTCTCAAACCTGTTCTTTCACCAGTGTTGGCTGCTCACCTCCTCCCCAAACTGTGGTGCCAGGTCCAGTAGTCTGGGAGATATCCTGTCAAGACTTAAACTTCTCACCAGCCAAACTGTATACTGGTATACTGGATTGCATTGGTAGGTGTTTTGCTAGCAGATCCAAGGGAATGATTATTCCCCTCTATTCAGCACCAGTGAGGCAAACTTTTACCAGTGTGAGTGATCAGTATTCGGTCTATAACCATAACAAAATAGAAGTTCTGCACAAAGAGACTGGTTTAAAAATGGTGGGACCTGGTCTAAGATTCCACCCTCCCCTCCACCTAAGGACAAATGTGTGTTCTGTTCACTACTGATCTAAACTATGCTGCTTATAGGAAACTTTTGTAATTTGGATTGATGCCACCTCAGGCTTTTTGAATATCTGTACCTAGCCATAAGGTTTAGCAATTAAGAAGATCCCTTTCTCAATCACTGCCTAATCCAATTCCCACTGAATTGGACCAAAGTGGACATATTCCAACTGATTTAGATGGAAACTGAATTGAGTTCTCACTACAGAATGGCATATAATTTAAATAAATAAATAAATACAAATGGCTGGTGAGAAGTTTGCCTGGTACATGTTTGTCTACCAATATGTAGTAGTGGATTAGGCAAAAAGTGTATATGTTAGTTTGAACATCTGTCTGATGCATTTCACAAAAGTAAGCATACTTACTTTAAAGCATATAAGGTTATGTTTGCTACCTTAAAGTTGATGTTCCTAATTTTATGTGCATAGCTTAGCACTGTCAAGGGGCTCATAATATTTACTTTTTGTGGGGGCTTTTTCTGCTTTGTTTTTTATAGAAAAGTATGATATTGTGATAGTGCAGCATCCGATAAAATGAGAGAATGTCCAACGGGGGGAGTGTTGACACATGCTGGGTGGTGTTAGTGGGATTGATGGGAAGAGGTGGCCCATGTAGTGTCTCAAAGGTAGTTCTCTAAAAACCTAGATCCCATATAAACTACATTCCATGACTTATAAGTTCAATAACTCCCCTGATATTTAACTGGCATCATTATTATTTGCTATAGGGATTCATATAGTAACTATAGATCCAATTACTCCTCCAGTGCAGACTTCGTTCAACAGCAGTGGTGTTGGGAGAAAACCAGGAAAAAGAAAAATAAATTTAAGTCTTCTACACAGTTTGTTCTGTCAAATGGTGGGATTTGCTTTTCTACCATGAAGTATACAAAATAAATCAGCCCATGGAATAGCCTGAGATTTGGAGGCCAGGCCATTTAAAAAATATATATCTTTATTTTTTTCTGCTTCCTAGCAGCAGTGGTCTCCAATATTTTTGCTCTCCCTAGACGTTACAGACTGAAGTTGGTTCTGATTAAACTGGATAATACTACAAAGAATGCTGGCACAAATATCTGGCCCACACAAAGAATTCTTCTCAAAATCCTTAGTTAGCCCATTAATTATAGAAAATATTTCTCATGTTTTATAAACTGTGCCTTTTGAAAGATTACACTGACAGGTACATTTTCAAAATTCTAGCCTCCTTTTTTTTTATTTGATCTCTTTTGGACTAGGGACAGAAATTACACATTAACCAGAAATTAAGTTATCAGAAACTGGTTTAAACCTGTAACAGAACAGAAGCTCACTGCACATAAACTAGTTTCAAAAGGGATGAAACTAGTTTAAGATAAACCTGGTAGAATGTAGTATCAGGCTTAACTGATTTGGGTCAAACTGGTTTATGAAACTTCTGTCCCAGACCCCTTCCTGGCAGAGAAAATGATGAGCAACCTTGCAGAGTCCTGCTGCTGTAATTCTGGACTGCAAATCCCAGAGACCTTGGGGCAGCAGGAAGAGAACGTGAGCACACAGCCAGAGTGCTGTGCTTTAGTGCATCACAGCTTCTGGCTTGAGCCACTGCAGGCATGTGGCTGCATTTCCTAATTCAAAGGCAAATGTCTGTTCACATCTGTTTCAGTTTAATCTGTGTAGTTTAGACTAACCTGCAAAGACTGAATGGATTCAGCCTCAGGCTTTTTGACAGTCTGTACCTAGCCTTGGATTTATAAAAGGATAAAATATCTATCTCAAACTCAAGGCACCTCTGGGAACTGATTAAGAATACAGTGCATAAATGTAATCAGTAGAAAAAGAAAATAGCCAGTACGCAAAAATATATAAACTGAATATAGCACAAAGAAAGTAGAAAAACTTTCCCCCTTTTTTTATGTGGTAGTCCTCAAACAAAATGAACTTTTTTAGCAGATCCATCACAGGGAACCTGGTTATTTAAAAATACCCTGATTCTAATCAAGGTGACAAAAATCAAGATGTGGCAGATGAGAGTCAGACCTCACCACAGTGAATTACAGGCAAGTAATAGCGAGATGCATGGATCAGGCCAAGAAGGCTCCAGGTTGCAGAATACTTCATCTCAGTCAGGGATAACCTTCCCACAGGGCCATACTTCATTTGTACTGCAGTGTGAGGTGTAAGCTTTTGCACTGAGTTAAGAACTGAATTTAGGAGTAAAATGTTTTTAAGATCAGAACTAATAATGTTTTATTACTCATTGCTTACAAAATGAGAAAAACAACTGCTTCAAATGTACATGGTTGGAGGAATTGCTTTAAACCAGGCTCTATCCCAACTAGGTAGTACAGCTAAACAGATAAAAGGGATTATTAACTTCTGGCTGAAGTGCATCCTGGTAGGCAAAACCCTTGTTATATGTTATTGAGCACTCTCAAAACAGTTAATGCAGATACAACTTTTGCAAACAATAGCTGCAATAGTTACAGAGAGCAGCAGTATAGCTGGTGAACTCAGATAAGGGCTCTTTTACCCAGCAAGCAATAAAAAACCTGTAATTGGTGCTGTTGGAATATGGGGGTGGAGTGTTGGAATTGAAGCAAGCAGCACTTTTTAGATATTGCATGGATTTGCCTAGACTTTGCAAACCTCTACCCCAGGTTTGTATCTAAGAAGGTGAAATGGAGATGAAGTCCATAATGAGCTGGGCCTGGACAGGCCTGAAGAAAAGAACCAATACATGAAGTGGAATGCAGGTAATTAGAAGCCTTGTACAGTAATGTAGGTTTAAGCGTCTTACCAAAGACACATGGGGGGGAAGCTGAGAGCCTTAGACCCCTGGCAGACATTACACTTCAGACACATTACCCTGTTAATCATGCCATAGATAGTAACATTGCCACAGATTTAAGGAATTAATGGCATAGTGAAATGGGAAGACAGCTATATAAATATTCTGTAAAGGATGTGTAATATTTTTATGGCTGGTTTTCATTCAGCCTTAAATTGAATGTGTGGCTGGGGAACAATGAACCAGAGTCAGATCCAGACTCCCATGCAGTCCTGGGACTGGGACCAACAATCAGCTGTTTGTCAGTCTCGGCTCTGAATCAAAGCTAGTTTGGGTTGCGGGCACCTGGCTTCCAACTTCCCAATGCAGGGAGAGGCCAAGATCATGACCCCAGACTCCCTTTGCAGTGGCAAATAATAGTGATGCCACTGGGATCTCATCTTTGATCCTTAAATCAGGGGTCCTGTTACGTACATGCAATATGGCAGGGGGCACAATTATTAGGGATGGGAATCGGATCCCATTGCACCATTACATGAATGTTTTCCAGGAATCTTATCAAGTCAAGTCAGTCCTGATCCCACTGTGACCATTGACTGTTGGGGCACTTTACATGCGGTTGCATCATTAGTGATTCTTCTGGCAAAGTGATGCTCATCTCCTCTCTAGGTATGGATGACTGTTAGCTCCCAGGGAGTTCATGCACCATTTGACAGGTCCTAATGTCATAGTGCTGCTGAGTGTCTGCACACCCTCCTCACCCAGGCTAGCTCATGTGGAGGTACTGGTTTAGTTGTCGAAAACCTGACCATGGAACAGGCTGTACTGGTTTACTTAGTACCAAATAGCAGACCAGCAGAGACCTACCCTGACAGGTCTTATAGGTAGATCTTATAAGGGTCAGATAGATAGATATTGTTGAGTAATTATTACTGGCTGTCTCAGGAAAGAGGAGGTGCTGGTCTTGGGAAGATCTGAAAGGACTTAAGTTTGTAATTGAAAGTCCATATATGCTTTGCTTAATAAATAAGCTTCAAGAAAGAGGACTCAGAACCTCACATTGCAATAATACTGAACTAAGTGAGGTTCTGAAGAAGTGAATCTAAGGCAGATTAGGAAATTTCAGTGACTGTGTAACAGGTCCTCTTGAATGAGCTGATTCATAGATTCATAGATTGTAAGGCTGGAAGGGACCTTGGAAGATCATCGAGTCCAGCCCCCTGCACCAGGCAGAAATGACAGCTGGGATTAGGTGACTATCAGCAAGGTGAATGTCCAATTTCCTCTTGAAGATTTCCAGGGTAGGTGATTGCACCACCTCTAGAGGGAGTTTATTCCACAGTCTGAACACCCTGACTGTGAAGAAGTTTTTCCTGATGTTGAGCCTGAAATGGTCTTCCAGGAGTTTGTGGCCATTACTCCTGATTTTCCTCAATGGTGCCCTGGTGAACAGTTGTTCACTGAGCCCTTGATGGACTCTCCTGACGTAGTGGTAAGCTGCTACCAAGTCCCCTCTCAGCCTTCTCTTTTTCAGGCTGAAGACTCTCAGGTCCCTCAGTCTTTCCTCATATGGCTTGCTGTGCAAGTCTCTAATCATAGAGGTGGACCTTCTCACATCCTTGTTAAAGTGCAGCACCCAGAACAGGATGTGGTACTCCAGTTGGAGTCTCACCGGGGCCAAATAGAGTGGAAGAATCACCACCCTGGTCTTGCTGGAGATGAATTGATTGATGCGTACCAGAGTATTGTTTGCCCTGCTGGCTACAGTGTCGCGCTACCAGCTCACATTCATACTGTAGTCTATAATTACCTCCAGGTTCCTTTCATTCATGGTGCTTGTCAGTTTGGTGCTGTCAAGCCTGTAGGTGTGTAGGGGGTTGTTCACCCCCAGATGGAGCACTTTACATTCCTTGATTTTTAACTTCATCTGGTTTAAACTCACCAAACTTGCTAGCCTGTATAGATCCACCTGTATCTGTAGCTTATACTTAAGCGTGACCATGCTCCCCCCATAACTTGGTGTCGTCTGTGAACTTGGCCAGTGAGCTTTTTACCCCCACCTCCAAATAATTGATAAAGATGTTGAAAAGTACTGGACCAAGCACTGACCCCTGTGGGTCACCTCTGGCCACTTCTCACCTAATGACACAAATCTTTTCATTAAGGCTGTTTGGGTCCTACTGTGCAGCCAGCTTCATACCCACCTAACTGTCTTGCAGTCACACCCACAATCCTTCAATTTTCTTGCGAGAAAATCATGGCATACCAGATCAAAGGCTTTTTGGAAGTCAAGGTATACAATGTCAACCTCTTCTCTCTTATCCAGGTGGTGAGTTACCTGAGCATAAAGTAGATGAGGTTGGTAAGACGAGACCTGCCTGCAACGAAGCCGTGCTAGTTATCATTCAGAATCCTACCTTCTGCAAGCCTATCGCACATGGACTCCTTAATTAATTTTTCCAGGATTTTCTCTGGGATAGAAGTTAGGCCAACTGGCCTATAGTTACCCGGGTCCTCCCTTTTTGTCTTCTTGAAGGTGGGCACAACATTGGCCGTCTTCCAGTCCTCAAGGACCTCTCCAGAGCACCATGAGTTTTGGAAGAGTTTTGCCAGGGACTCCATGATTTCTTTAGCCAGCTCCTTCAGCACTCTTGGATGGAGTTCATCCCATCCTGCTGGCTTATGTCTAATTTCATTAATTGATCACACATCAGTTCTATGGCAATAGTAGGAAGGCAGTCATTCCTGCCCTGCTCATTTTGTACCGTATCTGGCATGATTTTGCCTTTGGCCTGGTGAAATCCCAAAGCAAAGTAGTCATTTAGGAGTTCTGTTTTCTCCTGAGTGCCAGTAACCAGCTGCCCTGAGTGACTTGCTGAGCAATGGCCCCACATTCCCATTTGTTTTCCTCCTGTTTCCTACATACCTAAAGAAGGACTTCTTGTTGTCCTTGATTCCCATTGCTAATTTAAGTTCCTTATTCTTTCTAATTTTTTCCCGTTCCTAATTTAAGTGTCTTAGCCTTTCTAATTTTTTCTGTACAAGTGCAGGCCGTTGTTGTATAGTTCTCCTGGGGCATGTCCTAAGCTTCCATTATTTTTGCGCCTCTTCCTTCTTTCTTAGGAGGACTGTGATTTCCTGTTTAGCTGAGAGGGCTTCCCAGCCCTTCTGGTACATTTCCTCTGCATGGGAATGGATTTCTTTTGAGTTTCATGGCAGCCCATGGGAAATATTTTTAATGCTGAACAGAAGAAAATTCCATAAGAATGGGACTAGTATAGAGTATGTCTTTGGCTCAGTTTCTTTTTCCACCCCTTTCCCCTTCCCTTTTGCTTCCTCTTTGCACCTACCAAGTATCAGGCAGGGCACATACAAAAAGTGTATTTCTTGTTCTGAACAGTAGGTAGATGTCATCTACTTGGACTTTAAGAAAGCCTTTGATATAGTATCTCATCCTAAGGGGTTGTGATGTAGATGATGACACAGTCAGGTGGGTGGCAAATTGGCTTAGGGGTTGCACCCAGAGAGTGGTGGTGGATGGGCCGGTATTTACCTGGAAAGATGTGGGCAGTAGAGTCCCATGTGGCTCGGTCCTTGGACCTGTGCTGTTCAGTGACTTCATCAGTGACTTTGATGAGGTTGTGGAAAGCACTCTGTCCAAATTCACAGATGATACCAAATTATGGCGTAATGTTAACCCACTAGAGCAGGCTTGTCTAACATACGGCCTGTGGGCTGCCGTGCAGCCCTCCAAGCTGTTTTCTGAGACCCAAGGTGCTGCAATGGGAAACAAAAGTAAACACTGTACTTTCGTTTGGGGGGGGGGGGGCTGATGCGATACCGCTTCCTGTGAGGTCTTTGAATGTGGCTCCTTGGCTCACTGGGGGGTAAAAAGTTGATGATCCGGCCCCACATTCAAAAAGGTTGGACACCCCTGCACTAGAGGGTAGGGAATGAATCCAGGCAGATCTGAATAGGTTGGAAAAGTGGGGGAACAGAATAGGATGCAGTTCAACAAGGACAAGTGCAAGGTGCTACAGCTAAGGAGAAGGAGTCACCAGCATGCTTACAAGCTGGGGGAGGACCTTCTCAGCAGCACAGAAGTGGAAAGGGATCTTGGACTCATTGTTGACATCAAGATGAACAAGAGTTGTCAATGTGACAAAGTGATCAGTAAAGCTAACCACACTTTATCATGCATTAGCAGGTGCATGACAGGTCCAGGGAGGTGATACTTCTCCTCTATGCAGCATTGGTCAGGCCGTAGCTGGAGTACTGTGCCCAGTTTTGGGAACCACACTTCAAGACACGTGGAGAATCTCGAGAGGGTTCAGAGGATGGCCACTCATATGGTTAGGGGCCTGCAGGCAAAGCCCTATGAGGATAGATTGAGGGCCCTGGATCTCTTCAGCCTCTGGAAGACAAGGCTGAGAGGTGATTTTCTGGCCACCTACAAATTCATCGGGTGGGGGAGGGGCATCAAGGAATAGGAAATGCTCTGTTTACCAGGGCACCCCTCAGAGTAACTAGGAACAATGACCACAAATTGATGGACAGCTTATTTAGGTTAGACATCAGGAAGATCTTCTTACAGTAAGGGTTGCTAGAATCTACAATGGGCTTCCAACAGAGGTGGTGCTCTCCCCTACTTTGGGGGCTCTTTAAGAGGAGGCTAGACATGCATGTGGCTGGGGTCATCTGACCCCAGCGTTCTTTCCTGTCCAGGGCAGGGGGTTGGATTCGATGATCTTCAGTGGTCCCTTCCGACCCAAACATCTATGAATCTATGAGTCTATGAACATGGAACATGTTGCCTCCAGTATTTTTTGAGTCATGCAATAGAGAAAACTGTAATGGCTACCCTTGTGCAGATATTTAAACTCTTAGGCTGTGTCCACATGAGCATGCCCATGCATTTTGCAGTGCCTCAAAGGCTTCTGAGGCACCGTAAAATGTACCCTGTGTATGTGATTTGGTTTTCAAATATGCAACACAGAGCTAAATTTAGATACCAAGAAATGCAATTGCACATGTGGCGGCAGTGGTGGCCACCTGAAACCAGAGCCTGGCAGGCCAGAGCCACGGTCCGGCTGCCAGCCAGGCTCCATGCTCCTGGATTGCTGCTACTGGAGCCCCAGGAGGCCCCCAGAGCCCTCAGTAAGGCTGTTGCTTCCAGCCCAAGTGTTGGCCCCAGCTTCTCCTACCCTACCCAAGGCAACTTGCCATACACCAAAGCATATGTGCGGTGGTGTTCTCCAGGGACAACAAATATGTGCCACTGCTATTTGTCCCTGGGGAAATGCCCAGGCATACTCATCTGGATGCACTGATAAAGTGCTACTGAAAGAAAATCCCTATATTATCATGTAGAAGTCTTTGTTCATGAATTACTGATGCATAATATTCTGGAAAAAAAAAAAGTAGTTTATCCAAATGATGATCCAGAAATAAAATCTTCCCTGACTGCCATAATTTTCCATTTGCTCGTTGATTTCTTCAGATTTTTTCCCTAACTTTTCTTTGCGATGTTTTTGCTTTTACCCCACCTCCACTCCTTTGATATCTTATAAAACATATTCAGTGATTGCTGATCACTAGGAGACAGATATCCAAGGATATAATTTGGCAATTTGGCCAAATATTTGACTTGATATAATGATACAGCTACAATATGTCTTACTCTGAAAAGACCCTCTTGATTGTAGATAATAATTTTTCCTTGGCTTTGAATTATGGGACTTGAGCTTGACAAGAATAATGATTTAGAATCACCATATTCAATATTTTCAGCTCCTATAGTTTGTCAAAGGAGTCAGGCTCATAATCACTCTAGGTCCCATTTAATTTATGTTATGAGGGTGCCAAATAGGGATGCTATATACCTCAGACTCAATCTGGAAAAAACACACCAGCCTTTGACAGTTGATCTTCAAAGCTCCCCTCTTTTCCCCTTCCTGCTTCTCCTGAGACTTTTCCTGTTCCTTTACCAGCTTTTTTGTCTACCCATTTTCCCAATCCCTCCCATCTTTAGCTGTTTGTAGGGCAAAATTACTCTCCTTTTTTGCTTTCCATCCCATCCCTTCTACCTTGCCTTCACTACTTCTGCCAGTGTTCCTTGTCTCTCTGATACTCTTACATGGCTAGAGCCATGCTGATCAGCAGGCTTGTTTCCATTCTTGGGTAATACCAGTCTTATAATATCTTAATCTTACCAGTAATTAGCGGCCTGTTGAATTTCACATCTCATAAAAGAGATGTTGCAAATTTGTATTCAGCTTTTTCTAGCAGAACATAAAAGAAGGAGAAAACATAAGGGAGCATTGGCTCTGGTGAGAAATACTTCCCTTCTTTGGTGGCTCCTACAATGAGAACTCCTCCTCTTATTTCAATCCAGTTTAACCACTGGCTTTGAGACAATTTCTAATGATGATGATGATGATGAAGTAGCCCTACCCACCACCACTTCCATTCCAGTGTAACTCATATTTGGATAACAAACAACTCACATGCTTTTGAGCACTACCTGCCTCACTGAGTGTGGCAGGACTGGTTTCTTGGTTGGTTTAACTGGTCTTATTTGAATGAAGTGATGCTGTTTTATGAGGATTTGGACAGATATATAGGAGCAGAAAAAAACATTCAAGGTTAAAACAGCTATGAAGCAAGTTTTAGAATGGACCCGGAACTTTGATACTCAAATACTCAGTGATCTAGATGAACCAAATTGATTAAAGGGTGATGTTGGGAAGAAGATTGAGTGTAGACTGGAAAGAAAGGTAAAAGAGAATATTGCGCCCCTTTTCTTGTTATCAAAGTTTTGTGAGATAAAAGGGCTAGGCAAGAGATGTGAGAACTCTGTTGCTACACTGTGATTTGACTACACCAAATAGTCTTTTCTTCAGAGAACAGATTAGTCACATGCTGCAATTGAGGCTGCATTCTTAATAAATTAGATGAAGAGAGAAGAAGTGAATTTCTGGGCTTTGAGAACCATAGACACTTCAATTTAAGGCCTCCCTGGGAAAAGATCCTAAGGTTAGTGGTACACTTGGAGGTTCAAAAGAAAACACTTTAATCTAATTTCTCATTTAAATTTGCTAGGTGAATTGAATCAGGGAGAATGAAATAAGTAGTCTCATTTGTCATAAGTTAAATGCATAATTAGAACAATTTCACACATCTTTATTTTTAGATTTCAAGAAGCTCTAGTTTTATTGTGTAACTAATGCCATAATGTAGAGAGATTATGATGGATTAATATGCAACAGCTGTTGCAACAACTTCTTAATAGTTTCCTAAGTACAAAGGTAGAACCTGTTTATTTCTTTTTAATTGTATAAATCACATAATAGCTGCTAATAACTCTGTGATGTTATGTAAGCATGCAAGATTGCTTAGATATTAAACTGCCTTTCCTAATGGCTAGTATTGGGCACTGGGTAATTTTGATAAAAGTGATAGATGTACATTTGTACTGGAATCCCTGTTCATGAAAATAGAAAAATTAGTCCTGTTCTCCTAGAGAAATTTAAAATAGGATACCTACATTATGTTTTGTTAAACTAAAGACCCCACTCTGCAATTTCAGTTAGATTGGTTATTCTTCACTGCCTTAACTTCTAGAAAGCGTAGGTGTCTGGGTTTAAGTGTCTACAAGGCTTTTGATATAGGTAGGCTGAAACACTGTGGTGAAAAACCACATCCTACAACACTTTGATCTTCTTAACTTTGTGTACTGTTAGGGTAGGGACAGACATTCAGAAAGCTAGATCCTGAATTGATTCAGTCTTTGGAAGTTAGTCTAACCTGGCTAGACTAAATCAGTTATATAACTGGACAGACATCTCAGAAATGCAGGCACATGCCTGCAATGGCTGAGGATAGAAGCCAGGGGGTGGGGGGGTAGAGCACTCCTCCCTTCCTTCCACAGCATGGAGCTGAGTGGGGTGTGGCCAGGCTCTGCCAGAAGCTCTAATTAGCCCAGCAGGGAATTGATAACAGTGTTTATCACTCAATTAAGAAAACAACAAATGGACTTTACCTGCTACTTGTTGATTCTGCCTGTTGATTCAGCACCAACCAAGCCAACATGTGGTCTGCTAGCTAATACACAGACACCTCTCAGCAAGGCAGAGGGGAGGGGGGAATTCCTGATTAGTAGGGAGTGTTGAGGGGAGTGGGGAAGCAGCCTGCAGTCTCTGGAGCTGTAGCCAGGCAGCAGAGGGGAGGAGCCAGCCCTGTTGTGGAGCAGAGAGCTCCACCCAGCCAACTTAGCAGGCCAGGATGCTGGGGGTGCCTGGTTTATCATAAGCCAGCAAGGGGTCTGGGGCAGACATTGCATAAACCGCTTTGAGCCAAATCAGTTAAGTCTGATACTACATTCAACCAGATTTATCTCAAACCAGTTTCAGCTATTTTCAAACTGGTTTATGTGCATTGAACATCTGTTCTGTTACAGGTTTAAACCAGCTTCTGATCACTTAAACTGGTTTATGTGTAACTTCTGTCCCTAGCCTATGGGTCCTGCTACATATTCAAATTAAAGCCAGATACAAACCAGCTATAGAGTTGTTACACATTTTCAAGCACTAACTTTGCATCTGGTTTGCTCTTTTTTATAGCTGGATACTAATTTTGATCATGAGATAATAAGTCTTCACATGTGGTTGGTCTAAATTTATTGCTTGATTTAATTGGTTAATTGTTAGATAATTACTTTGTACCTGTGGCCAATTTTACTTTGCTCATATGTTCACTCTAAATTTATTGTGTGATTAACCAGTTAATTGTATAACATGTAGCAGGGACCTAAGTCTCCCACCATCCGCTATAGTGGAACTGTTTGCTCCACATGAAGTTAAATGGTTGAAGTCTTTACATGGTGCTAATGTATATATATTAGCTAACCAGATACAAAGTTAGTGCTTGAAAATATATATAAATGAAAAATCAATTATAATGTCTTTTCAACATGAAAAGTGCACTTTCCAAAATATATATATCCTAAACATTTTTTTGAAACTAACACATCTTAGATAAGTCACTTATCATTCATTTTCAGTTAGCCTTGTGTCCTTAGCATGTGGCATGTGAATGTTGTTTTTTAAACGTAAGAAGCTTCAAAACTATTTCCCAACCCATTCAAAACATGCTTTACTAGAATTATATTTCAACTTGTCAATTAAGTTAGATTATGGAAAAATTAGCAGATCTGAAAACAAGCTACAGGCCTGTGAATAAACATTATGACAGAGCATCAGGGCACACAAGAAATACGAGTTTCTGGGAGCTGGATGTGGGATTTTCTTTAATTGCCTTAATGGTGCATATATTTTTATTCATTGTCAGAGAAAACTGTCTCAAAAGTATATATGCCAACACTGACTGGGAAAGAGATAAAACCAGGGGGAAATTTAAAAATATGAAAAAGACCAGTGTCATGTCAGTCTTCCATGACAGTTTTATCAAGTCTTAGCTCCGTTATTATTTTTTTTTGTTACTGTTTGAAAGTTTGTTATTTAGATAGTCTTTATTTTTGATAGCATTCACCGTCAGTGTAACCAAAACCAAAAATATACATATTTTTAATTTCCTACATAAGGCAAGTTTCAAATTGCTCCCCCCCAAAAGTCTCATATTTTGAATACTGCAAACATTTATCGTTTTGATCTTCATATGAAATCAGATCTTAAAATATTTAGTAGTCTTGGACAGAACTTTTTAACCTTTAGTAGCTTTTTGTCACTATTCCCTCAACTGTCACTATTCCCTTGACTACACCCTTTTGCCATATTCTTCCAAAAATTCAGGTTTGAGCACCTATCAGAACTTTACATTTTTAAAACTGTAATGTATGTAAAAGTTGATTTACAGAATTCAGAGGAAATAATGTTTCTCTAAACTAGTTGTTAGATGAACAGATTTGTTTACTGGTGTCAAGAGTTTGTTCCCTGTTATTTGCAGTGATATGCTTTGCTGAATGAACCATATGCTTAACTGGAATGTGACCAGGTGGCTCTGTACTCACTAGGTATGATAATAATTGCAAGATTGGCAGTTATGCATTAAATCGCTTTCTTCCATCTTGATTAGGTCATTTTACAAGAACAGCCATGACTTGCAGTCAGTCATTGCCTAATTTCTAAAAAGCACTTTCCAAAATGCTCTTGATGTGTTAAAAAGTGAGTGTTCTTTCTCTTCAAAGTTTTCCATTCAGTGTAATTTTCTCCTTTCACTTTACTAGATCTTTTTTTGTAAATATTAAGTTTCTAAATCAACTCACTATACAAAAACTGTCAACTGGGTTGGTTAAGTCCAGTAACAGCTACTTTTTCTTCTTTCTGCTTGCTTATTATATTTGTTTTCAAGGGAGGCAGGTGCCCCCCAGCAGCCAGTTAGCAACTGGGGGGGGGGACCCCCATGGCTGATTGTGCTGCCTGGAAAGCATGTGCAGCACTCCTGGAAGCAGCCGTAGCATTCCCTGAAGTGCCAGCAGTGCGCCTGGAAGTGCCAGCAGTGCTTCATCTGGTGCCCCCATTCCGTGGCTGGTGCTTGCAGGGGGGGCACCAGTGCTCCTGCCTGCCCCCCCGCCCATCGCCTAAGTGGGGAGTGCTGCCTGTCAGGGGGTGCACCAGTGCTCTGAGGGGGTGCACGTGCACCCCCATGCACTCCCTACATGTCCCCACTGTTTGTTTTTGCAGTTAATTTAATTAGCTTTTTGCAAAATGGATAAAGCTAGCATTGACCCTTGATGTAGCATTGTAATTTGAGGCTATATTTTCAAAGACCATGGTAACCTCTATTCATCATCACTGAAAATTACAACTAAATAATTTTCCCTCTAGTAACATTATTAATGTAGTTTTCCACTTAAATATCCTGTGGTAACCTTCTTCTAATTAATACAAATACATAAAATTGCATGCTACATTCATAGGACTTGAAGCTCTTTCTGATCTTTTGCTGAAAGATCTTCATAAAATTCCCTAAACCAATAATAATAAAAGTCATTTTTTAAAAATGTATCCTGGCAATTCCCATTTAAATTGATTATAGCCTTAGTTCTGTTTGTAGTGCATACCATCATACTTATCATCATGCCGTTTTTCCATTATAGGTAAAATACCCATTTTAGGGTATTTTTTGTTCATTTTCTGGGGGAAAAAACCCAGGTAATTATATTAGGTTTAAAAATTTAATAGTAACAAAGAAAAATCAAACTATTTCTGTCTATACTAATGTGACTAAAGTCACTCCTATACACTACACATAGTTTGAGAGTATTTGAATGAAACCCAACATGAGATTTATATTTATATTTAAGCATTATATTTAGTAAGATACACAAAAACATATTCTAACTCTTCCTTTAAATGAACTCTTCCAAAGTGATATAATACCAAAATGAGCTGAGCAGAGATATGTAAAATATGCATGTATATAGCTAAATTAGAGTGAAGAGAAACTATTAAAATAAATTCTGAAGGTTAGCAAAATGCTCCTGATCTAGGATTTTTCAAGGATAGCAAAAGTTTGTCTTTGGTGATCTGGGAGATTTTTGGAGTGAATTTCAAGTTTTGTTTCTTTTTGTTTCCTTTCATTTCTTTTTGTTTCTTTTCCATATAGGTAACATGAAGTGAATGATTCTGTTTAAGTGTCTGATTTCTCATGGATTTTCCCTTGAATTTTGAGGGTCTTTTGTAGTGGAAATTTAAACACACGCACATGTGCATCATTTATATATGTGCATGTATATACATAGATCACAGATTCACAGAAGTTAAGGGCTGGAAGGGACCTTGTGAGATCACTGGGTCCATCTCCCCTGCTCTTGGCAGGGAATACTGCTGGGGTCAAATAACACCAGCAAGTTGTGCATCCAGGCTCCTTTTGAAGATCTCCAGGGTAGGTGTCTGCACCACCCCAGCTGGGTGTCTATTCCAGAGTCAGGTCACACAAAACATGAATAAGTTTTTCCTTATAACCAGTCTGAAACCTTCTTCTAGGATTTTATAACCATTGCTCCTGGCTTTCCCCTGGGGCGCTTTGGTGAATAGTTGTTCACTGATGTAGCTCCTGATGTTCTCCCCTGACATACTTGTAAGCTGCCACCAAATCCCCCCAAAGTCTTCTGTTTTCTAGGCTGAACAGTTCCATATTCGTCATTCTTTCCTCATATGACTTGCTTTTCAGGCCTCTAATCATACAAGTGGCTCTTCTCTGGACTCTCTCACGTTTCTCCACATCTTTCTTGAAGTGTAGTGCCCAGAACTGGATGCAGGACTCCAGCTGTGGCTTCACCAATACTGAGTAGAGTGGGAGAATAACTTTCTTAGTTTTGCTTGAGATGCATCGGTTGATACATGCCAGCGTATTGTTTGCTTTGCTAACTGTAGCATTACACTGGTGGCTCGTATTCATTTTGTGATCAGTTATGACCCCCAGATCCCTTTCAGACATGGTGCTAGCTAGCGTAGCACCACTGAGCCTGTAAATTTGTTGTGGATTTTTCCTCCCCAGACGGAGCACTTTACACTTCTCAGTATTGAACAGCATCTGGTTCTGGTCCACCCATCTAACGGTCCCCTGATGCATGGCTGAACTTCCCCAGATATGTACACTTGGCACTCATATCCCTGACCTGTTGGGGCAAATGGGAAAAATTAGCTGTGAATAAATTGGTGAAATCTAAACTATCCAAAAGTTAAGGTGGTATGTTTGGAGAGGAGCATATGTGCCTAAGAGGGAAATAATACACTGGTAGTTTCATGAGCTTACTTCTTGGCCAAGTGCAATCATTTTGGGGGAGGGGATTAGGGGGAGCTTAGGTCATGTTAAAAATGGCCACCCCATCTAAGGTAAGTTGGGATTGTGTGGCTAGCAGAGGGGTTGGGAAATGGGGGGGAAGCGGGCTTGGGGGGGATTGGGAGGTCTACAGGGAGATTGGGGAGCAAGTGGGATTCATGGGGAGATTGAGGGGGCATGCAGGATTTGCAGGAGTGATTAAGGGGATGGGAGAATAGGTGGCATCTGCAGGGGAATTGGAGAGGTCATTTGGGATCCACAGGAGGGATGAGGGGGATCAGGGAGACAGGTAGGATTTGTGGAGGGATTGGACAGCATGCAGAATCCGTGGGAGCAATGAGGATGGCAGGTAGGATCCATGGAAGCAATGTGAGAGAGGCATGTGGGATCCACAGGAGTGATTGGCAGGGGGTGCAGTCAGCTTTTGCAGGAGAGATTGGGACAGGTAGTGTTCATGGGAGTGAAATACAAGGGGATTGTGGGGCAGGTGGGATCTGTGGGAGCAGATCAGGGAATTGGGGATGCAGGAGGAATTGGAAGGACAGCTGGGATCTGGAGGAGTGATTGGGGAATGGGCAATGTCTGTGGGAGCAATTGAGGGGATTGGGGAGGAAGGCAGGATCCGCAGGAGTGATCAGAGAAGTATGTGGGGTCCACAGAGGTTGCTGGGGACTGGGATGGTTTGTCAGGATCAGGGGGGTTTATGGGGTCTGCAGGGAAATTTGAGGGGGGATCAAGGGCTTTTTTAGTTTCCCAATCCCCCACCAAACCTACACCCCCACTCCTTCTGCTCCTCCTCTATGGGACTTACTTCCTTGGCTCCCAACATCTGCAATTGCTGATAAAACTGGTACTTGTGGCAGCATGTGGGATGGGAGGTTTGGAGAGGGGAGCTGGCTGGTCCATGGGTAGGGGGATGATGAGGAGCTGGTGGGGGCTAAAAACAGCCCAGTGCCTGGGGTTAGGTAGGAAAAATGCAGCTCAGGGCTGCCCTGGCCCTGGCCCTGGGCTGTGCAGATAACTTTACTGAAGTTTGATGTACCAGTCTAACCTATATTGATTAAGTTTGAGTGTAGATCAATCCAGGTCTATCTGGGACTGGGTTCCACCATTTTTAGACTTGTCTGTGTGCATGGAGCTTCTGTACCGTTATTGGTTTAAATTGATTTCTGATCACTGAGACCAGGTCTAAGTGTGCAGTCCACACCTGGGAGAACTAAATTAGATCGGGTGATCATTTTTAATGCAATCTAACCTTCCCCATACCCTATGAACAGCTGCATTTAGCCCACATGTACGTGTTCATTGTCTTCAAAAAGAATGCATGTGTGAGAAGCAGAGAGGAATGACAACAGTGAGAAACCAAAGGTACATAGAAGTGTTATATTTAGATTGACCGAACCAAGGTTGGGTCAATTTAAATGCCCTGATGTGCAGGCCTTCACAGGGTTTAGGTGTGTGAGAAACTGTATACGTGAGACCCAGGCTTTTAGAAGTCATTTAACTCCTCCTGCCCATTCTGAACCATTCTAATTCATATGTATACCTGTATAGGCCCATTCCCCCAAAAGCAAACCTTTAAATACCATTTTCAAGCCATGAGGGCCCGCCAGCCCCTTTCCCACACCTGGTGAGGTTTAGGTGGTTTAAACTAAACCACCCAAACCTAAGCTACATCCCACACATGCTTCTTTTCACTCCTGGTTATTCCAGAATGGGAAGAATGGCTTTGTGTAAATGATGGTTGCCTATACACAGGTATGCAGCCTTGTGATAAGAGGGAAAAAGATATTTTATAGGTTTTTTTCATGTATTTATCTTCACAGAACAACTCGGTGTTTGAATTATTCCCCCTCCCTGCTTTTTCTTTTCCAGTGAGGCTGTATAGCTCAGCTGTCTACTTGTTACAGCCAGAGCTAATACAAAAAAATGAAGTAGGTACATTCATAGCACACACACACACACACTTTCAAAAGATTTGTATCTTAGAGTGAATTTCAAATCCTGGAAGTTACTCAAATGTATTCTTCCATTGCTAATTATGGGTAGGACTTGCCAGCTCAGCGTGTGACATTTTAGCGAAGAAATGGACTAGTTTTGATTTGAGGAAATGATGCAGAATCACATTAGTTGTAGTAAAAGTACTGTATTCATGCAGTATATAAAACATTTAGCAGATTTTTTTTCCTTGCTAAACAGAGATCTAAAATGATTTCCCCCAGTGCACACTGACGGAAGCAGAAAGAGTTGAAACTGACTTAAGTGCTACAGTCTACAATGTTATTCTTATAACAGTTTGCGAAAAAAGGCTCAATCCTAATTATAATCAGCTTAAGTTTTCCCCCTTTCTGTACAGAAATCCAGAGAGAAGTGAGGCCAGGCTGATAAATGTATAGCATTAAAAACATTCCTATTTGGCCAGCTTCTCCAAAGGGTTCAGCATAATGAAGAAGGAATAACTTGTTTTTTTCACCTCAAACTAAAGAGATAGGCAACCCTACTGTGCAAGGACTGCACACAAAAAAAAAGTATTGGGTTGCCAGAGAGAACTTTGATCCTCGAAAGATCACTGCCTTTTCTTAACAAGAATCTTACAGAAGTTTGCCATTGTCTGGAAGAAAAAATGAAAGGGACTACTACAAAAAGTCTTGCCCTGAACTCCTGCTTTTCCCTTGAAGATTTTTTGGGGCCCAGGGTCTTTTGGACACTTGTTTAGCTCAGCACTGAGCAGCACTGTCCTCTTTCTTTCTTCCTTTTCCCAGATCCCTTGTTAACTATACATGATTTTACTTTATTACAGCCATAGTACATTGTGGGCTTGATTCTCTCTTTACCAAGTTTTACACAAGTCATAGGTGCTCAGAAAGGCTAAAAGGGCTTGGATGTTACAGTTATGCAATAAGCTCCCCCAAACACACCGCAGTAAAATTACAAACTTATTCCTGATTTATGTTGTGTTGAACAAGAACAGAATCCCATTTCTTATTGATAACTATTATCTGTGTTACACCATCTAAGCGGGGCCATAGTAGAGTGTAAAAAAATACAGGAGACAATATTATCTGTTGAAACCAAAATATAACTTTGGAGAATGGGGTGGGGGGCGGAGAGGGGAGAGAGAGAGAGAACAAAAAAGAAATACAAGTTATTTTGCCTGTGAATTATGAGGTTTTATTCTTAAATGTAGAACTGGAAGGACTTCAAGTCTAGGTCCCTGCTATGGCAGGAGGTCATGTCATAACATCCCTTTACAAACACATCACCATTTTAAAACACATCTATTGGGTCTTTTATTATGTATTAAAACGTTCTATTTCAACCCACATACTTTGGTCTGGGTGCTGTCTAAGTTTAACAAAGAAAATGTAAAGCTAAATTCACAAAACTGCCTGGAATGAAGAAGAGCTTTTCTTTTTTAACCAACGGTCAGGTCAGGCCCACATTTAAATCCTTCCTTACCTACTTTATGAATTGTGAGCTAATCTCTAGTTTTTTCCAGCTAATTTTACTAATCTATGTTCCTGAAACCCAGATATTTTAGAGCTACCACATTTCCCTTGTCTGTAAAAAGCTGAAATATTATCAAAGATAGGTAGCATGTTAGGCTGGCAAAAGCTACCTTTGGCACACCCATGTTTCTGTTTGTTCCATTTTGGGATTGCCCCTATATAGTTAATTAATTTTAGCTTAATTTTTTTTTCTAAAGCATTGCCACCTCTCAAAGTCAGACTAATAGGTCTGTATATTCCTGGATCACCTATGTTCCTCTTTTTTATATCTAAGTACCGTGTTTGTTATGCTTTAGTCTGTGCTCCCTAATTTGATTGAATGATTAAAAATCCTTGATGCCAGTTTAGAAAAGAAACATTCACAATAATTACTGAATACTAGTAACTTAGGCAACAGACTATGCAGTAATTTAGGAATATTTAGTCCAGTGAAGACAGAGTGACCTCTTGGCTCTGTGCATGGAACTCATTCATTCTGTGTGGAAGGGGGTCTCCATTTCTGCAGCAGGGTCCCATCATTTTCTCTAGGACTCTGCTGAGGGCTGCTCACTAGCCTGGGAATCTGTGTGGATCAAAGGTGATGCTCAAAAACAGAATAGGGAATATGGAGTTCAGTCTAGACAAGAGAACTGTTTCTATGGCCGCCTATATGGCCACCATGCCACAGCACAGGAATTATGTCACTCACCATGTGGGTATTCTGGAAATTGCATAGGTATAATCACAGATTCTATGTTGTTTTCCCTGGCTTGCTGCTCTAGGGATAAGAGATTAATCTCTTCCCACAGTAGAGATGATCTGTGGAAAGCATCTGCCTGCTTAGAAAAAGGGTTGCATTTAGCCCTGATTTTCTGATGATTTCTGAGTTTTAAGTGTAGAGATAGAATGCATGACAACTAAAGATGAAATTAGGTAGGAGGGCTAGGTGGTTTTGTTTGTATGCATCACTGGATTAGCAGCATCTGGACATGGGGAAATAATGGTGGCAGAATATGGACTGTATTTATATCAACTGTGAGTCTCAATGGAAAATGTCATTCTTTCTCCTGATCCTTAGAAGAACTAATGTAAAACATTCCCCATGTAGCCATGTTCATCGGTGACTGGGTTGCAGAGAGATGCTTTGTGAAACAGAGAAAGAGTAGGAAAATGTATCAATTTAATGGTCAGTGGTTCCAGTGCTGTAATACACTGTATTTACTCAGATATGAGGTTTTTTTCCTGCCAGTCAGCATCAGGGAAAAAGACCCTCATCTTATTTGCATACCAGGAAACCTCACTAAATACATTGTCTATCACTAAACTGCTGCCAAAAGCAGCACATGCTCAGTAATAGAAACCAACTATAAAGTTGAAATACAGTCAACACTGAGCATGACTATAAAACACATGGCCCATATGGGAAAAACCTAATGATGGGAACTTATCACAATGGTAGCTTAGTGTAAGCCATCTGAATAAGATATATGGTAGTGCCTCTTGCACTCAGTCTTCCTCAGCACTGATTTTTTTTCAAGTCATTGTGAGCCACTACATTGAATACATTTTGACTTCCTCATCACTCCCATAGCTGAATGAACCTCTTTCCCCTTTCAAATAAGTCCTGTTTTTTAACCTACCCTAAATGTCTGGCAAATATCATTGTATGGAGCCCTGAACAGCTTCCCCAGAATCCCTCTGTCACCCTGTCTCTCAGCCTGGCCCATATGATTAGTGCAGCCCTGTCCCGTAATGTGATCAAGTTGGACTAAATTGCCCTGCACCTCATCTGCATATACATTTTTGGAGAATCCCTGGTCAAAAACACCTACTTCCTGTCATGAGTGGGGGGACTAATTAGCACATGGATCCTTTGTGGTGGGTATCTGGAGTCTACACATATACTGAGCAGTGCTGAGCTGTTGGGTCACCACAACTTGAAATGCTGTTGTCTCTTCTGAGGTTGAGTCCAGTGAACTGTGTGGTAATTCATGAGATTTTTGTCTTTTAACTAATGTCACGCATAGGTTGTAATATATGCAAGTAGGTACTGAAGTGGTGCTCAAAAGTGTGTTTAATGGAAAACCTGAGCTAAAACTTGCAGCAGTTTCAAAAGGGGTAAACTGCATCAATTCTAGATGAATTAAGTCTAAGAGTGCCTGCAGTAGTTGCCCTATATGCAAGTTACTGCAAGTACATTTATTTCCAGGTCAGTATGCTTAGGGAGAGCAGGGTCTGACAGTAAGGAAGATGCTACAAAGGGAAGAAGCTGGGAGGGAGGATGGCAAGGGGCCTTGCTGACCCCCAGATTTTTCTTCCCTGCTTACTGGTAGCTGAGGGACAAATTAAAGGCAAACCTCCAATAATTAGATTCCATACCTGGAAAATTATAACACATGTATAAATATTCCATATATGGACTCATTATTGGATGATTGTCTTATAATCAGGGTCATCTTATATTCGTGTAAATTTGGTATTCTGTATGGTAAAACAAAAAACACCCAATAACTCGTACTGTGGTATCTGATAGGCTGCACAGTCCAACTGTTGTTGCTGGTCTCGATTTACCTGAAGACTGTAGAAGCTGTTCTGCATTTCTGTCTACTGATATAAACTGAAACTGCATTTGCAATGATAAACATACTTGAACTATCAAAATACCCTTGGAAAATTCCCCATAATACCAGGCTGATTGTTTAGACCACAATATAGTTACTTTAGGCAACATACATGTTAAGTGCTTTACATCACTGCCTTTTCTACGTCAATGTCTTTCAAGAAAGGAGTCAAATGTTATGCCTTTATTTCAACATGAGATACTTATATTTAAGGTCAGTTATTTGCATTTCCACTGCAATTAACATGATATGGCCTCACAGTTTAATTTATAACAGCAAGATAAACTCCCTGGAAGTGCTACTGCATGCCAAAATAGAAAGAAATCATTTGAGAAAATGCAGTAAGTTCAAATAACTATCAGCTTTACAAATGCTTTACACACATGGTGCTATTTATTAGCAATGTTCTTAACAGAGAAGAAAAATATGGTGTATTATACATTGTATAATGATGCAAAGCATGCTGCTGATTTACATTAAACATGTAGAATGTGCACAGTTTCTACATGAAACACACAACACTTTGGATAAATAGGGAGGGGACTACATGACCAGTTTCAGTTCTACATTCCTTAGTAAGTATTTTGGCCATGATCTTGCATAATACATTATGTTGATGAACTTCTGGGAAGAGATGAGAACCCCCTTCTTACTTTCTACATACATGCATGCAAGTAGATATGTCTACTTGTAGTGGTTGAAATGGTGCTTTGTCATTGATATGTGTGGTGTTAGAGATGGCTTCACTTTTCTATAGAGGATCACATTGTAGTTTTTGGATAAGTCTGTTCTTTAGCAACAGATAAACTGTCCATGGAAAGCCTTTCCAATCTATTAGCACATATTTTGAATGATAATAGACATTAAGCCTTTTTCTTCAAACTTGTGTCACTATCTTTTGTATTTTAACACATAGACACTGTACAATGACTGTTTTTTCCTGCTCTCAATATAGTTTGAAGCAATATACTATGCATGCATATTATTCTTACTGTACAAAGTCATATTAAAATCAATGGTGCATATATCTATTTCACTTCAATGTGACTTTGTATAGTAAAAACCATGCATAGTGAGAAGAATTTTTAATGAACGAGCTGCCAAGGCTTCTCAAAGAATAATTAAAGGACTGAGAAAATGAAAAAATGTTCTCATCACATACTTTACCATATAGTCATAGATGTTTACTTTTTTCATGCTGTACCCAATGTGATACCACATACCTTTATCATGTCTTGATAACATCCTGTTGCCTGTGTCTGATGCTGATAGAGATCTCTGCAGGGGACAGGATCACGGATGGTGCCATGATTGGCTCTTCTTGTGGGAAGCGGTCAACAGAAAACCTTTAGTTGAGCTTATAAATATATGCTGTAAATAAAATTAAAGAGAAAACATTGCAAAATTATCCAGGGGAGGTTTGTTGTTATGTATGGCAGTAGGTGTTGGTAAAGCATTCTCTGTGATTTCTTGGGATTCGTTTTCAGCCCAGTCTGAAATAACCCTTATCTGATTAACGTTAGGTAACATTGCAAGGGCCATCATTTTCCTTTGGGTATTGGGAATGTTCGACTATCAAAATGGCTGTATTATGGACATATTTTTAAGGTACCTCAAGGGAAACCATGACATCTATGCCCTTTTTTGGCAGTTTTATACATTTAAATTAGATTGAGCTTGGAAAGATGATTTGTATTTTCAGCAACTTGTGGGTTATCCATAGAAATCCTGATAGCTCTGTTCCTCACATGAGATGATCTACTGCTTCTTTCAAGAGCAGGACTACTATTCTCATTTTGCATTATGAAAAGGGATTAAAAACATTCTACTTAAAAAGAGAAAAGCTAACACATTATGTAATACAAATATAGTATGAAATAAAAAGGAAACAAGTTTGTGCTCACATTTTTTGGACGGTGTTAAGAATGTTCTCAAAAAGTTCAGAATACAGTTGTACTGTTAGAGCCCCTGAGATTCAAGTCCCAGTCCATGACACCCTCAAGTAGAGGGCCAAACTGCAGTGCTAACAGTTGCCTAGCCATGCACCTGTTCCAGCCCACCCTGGCCCTCCCATGAGGTCCCTAATAGGGGATCAGGTGATTTGGGAGGACCAATGGGGACACAGGCCATTAAAACCTTGCCACCCTCATGCCTTGTTCCTGCCTCACCCCTGCCTTGGACCACAGTTTCTCGCTCCTGCTTACCCGATTGTACATGTTGGATTCCTCAGCTCCTGACCTGTGGCCTGGCTTTGACCACAGACCCACCTCAAATCCTACTGTGGTACATTGGACTTGGACCACATCTGGTATTATGACCCTGAGTTTTGACTCCTGGAATTCTAGTATGTTTAACCCCTTTGACCCTGATTCCCACATCTAGGTGGTACCCATGACTTATACTCAACCCTACTTGCATCTCATCAATTTTCTTATTTTGTTTTTTTAATATCATCAGAGGTCATACTGTGAATTAATACATAACATGAAGCTAAGATGATTCCCATCATTTGAATCTGGTTCCAGATCTTGCCTTCCTCTGGAAGAATGACTTTACCTTAGCAAGGACTGCGTCTTAACATAGTAAGGGACTGGAAGCCTGTATTGTAGTTCTCCCTGTATCATCAATGTAATTGTTATTTTTCATATAAAAATGAAGCAGCGCAAGAAATGCTATTTTAATGCATCTTAAAGAATATTTTTGATCTATCCTTTACAGTTTCCGTTTAAATGAAAGCTATAGGGAATGCAACTCATACACATGAATGCACTGCTCAGTACTCTCCCTGCAATATTCCATATTAAACCAGCATAATGGTAAAGCTGTGTATTTAAAATTTGAAACAAAGTATCTCTGTAACCTTTATTACAACGTATTAGGACAATAATATTTCATTCAAGAGGTCTTCTTTGTTTTATTACATTTTGTGTAACTTTAAGGAGTTAATAGGCTAACATTTTTTAAAATTGCTTTGGTTCATTAACATCATAGATACTACATTTCAGACCATGGAAACTTTAAATGACATAATTAGTTAATTGATACAGAATAAACGCCTAGGTAATGGATACCGGGCTCACTTGTACAATTACAAAGCTTGTGTGTGGCAGTTATATGAAGAAATGAAAAGTAGGTCCTGTCTTAATCACTGACTTCCAAAATTATACTTTTAAGCTTATGCAAGATATCACTTAATGAATTATAAGATAACCTGTATGTAAATATGTAAAAATATTGGAAAACTCAGTTGTTTTCAACTTGTTATTTGATAAATAAAATCTGTAATAATATCAATATAATAATAAAATAGCATGTATATCCATAAGCTTTACTTGTGTCATCTCAGTTCCAAACATGCAAAGATTGTGCAAAACAAATGAACAATTTACTGTTCCAGAATCTAATTTTTTCAAAGGATCATTGAAAATGAAGGTATAGAATTTGCATGTATACCTATTTGCATATGCATACTTACACTTATGTGTGTAAATGAAGGTTAATGAGGTATATTTACCCAAATCCAAGATGTCTCTGAATTTAAGATGACCACCCAGTTACCAGATTCTATACGTGGAACATTTATAAATTTGTTATAATGTTCCGTGTATGGAATCTAATTATTGGAGGGTCATCTTAAATTCATCCTCACCCCTCACCACAGTGGGGAAAGTAATGTCAGAAGGGTAGGTGGGGGGGAAGACAATAGGAGGGCAAGTAGTGGGGGATTGAGCAGCTTGATCCCTGACACCTTGCCCCCTGCTTCCTGACACCCCACCCCTTGCCTCCCATACTGTCTTCATCTCCTGGCACCTGCCCTCCCCCCGCAGTGCCTGCCCCACTTACAGCCTCCAGACCTCCTGCCTCTGCCTCCCTACTTGCCCCTCCATCACTTCTACTACTCTATCTGACCCTCACCCCCACAGCCTCTGCCCTTCCACCTGCATCTTACTCTCTCTCCAGCTCCAACTCCATTCCAACCTGGGGAGTGGAGCACATGTTTGTTCTGGCCTCAGTCCAGCCTGGTATCAGCAGTGGCAGTAGCAGCAGCTCAGACCCAGGTTTGGGGTCCTTGCTGGAGTTGCCACCTTTGCATCAGCTGTTATCAGGCTGAGCTGGGGTCGGAGCAAATATCTGTTCCATGCCCCTGGCATTTACCAGACAAATAAAACTAATCAGATCACATGTGTTTAGAAGTAGTTCTGAAATGTTCATGTGTATTCATTACAGCAAAGTTTTAATGAATGAAGTTTCAATTATCTTCACAAGCAAAAATCAAACAACTCTACAGAATCTACTATTCTGGTAGTTAATCACATGCTGAACAATGATTACAATGTAACAATAGTTACAACATTCTTTAGGAAAATAATGTATTTCTGACCAAAATTGCTATTGTAATCGCTTACTTTCTTTTCCCCTAATGTGATTATAGGGTTGGATTTTTTCTAATGGAATATTTGTAAGTTTGTACTAGGTGAGTTTATGATGCCTTTGCAATTATTAAAAAAAGATGATAGGACAAAGGGGTTGCTAAATCACTTAAAGTGGATGAACAAATCAAGTTCACTATCTCAAAGGAAAAGAAGTCATATATTACAAATCCTTGATGTAAAACATATTAAACTGATGTGGATAGGGAGAATGTCTCCAAATCCAGAATCAAATATATTAAATGTGCAGCCAGCTGCTTATTACTTCCCACTGAATGCAAGATTATTCAGGCCTCTTGTCTATGGTTATAGAGCAGACAAAGTAGCTAACTTCATAAGATATGCTAATTTATCATATGAAACCTTGGCAAACAATTGATAGATGTAGGACCTATACAAATATTATATTAAGCAGGCAGCATGGATTAATGAAAAACAAATTGTGTCAAACAAACACGATCTCTTTCTTTGACAAAGTAACTACTTGGGTGGATGAAGGGAATCCTGTGGGTATAGTATATCTGGACTTCAGCAAGGCTTTTGACAAGGTCCCGCACAAGCTTCTCATAAATAAATGGAGAAATGCAGGCTAAATAAAGCTACTACAAGGTACATAGATAACTGACTCAGTAGCCAAAAACAAAGAGTAATTATTAATGGGTCCATGTCAGAATGGCAGGAGGTTTTGAGTGGGGTCCCACAGGGGTCTGTCCTGAGTCTGGGACTGTTCAATGTGCTTATTAATTATTTGGATACTTGCAGAGAAAGCTTCCTGAGTGATTTGCAGACCATACACAACTGGGAAGGATTGCAAACATGTTGGAGAATGCAAGCTCAATTCAGAAGGATCTCAACAGATTGAAAATTTGAGATAGAGCTAATGGGATGAAATTCAATTCAAACACGTGCAAGGTAGGCCTGTGCGAAGGGGCTAGTGTTCACTTTGGATTCAGATTAGGCGGATTCAGGGGACAGTGATTCGATTCAGTGATTCAAATCATTGTCCTGAATCGATTTGACCAAATCTCCAAATCACCCAGGCCTATCTCCTGCCCACTCTCCTGGCCCCAGTAACGGCTACTTTGCCAACCCCAGCTCCCGGCACCTTGGGGAAAAAAAAAGCCCCAACTCACCAGGTGCTGCTGGGTGGGGGGGCGTGATCCGCGCTTCCCCCTGCTGTTCCACACTGCATGGGGGGATCTGCATGAGCCCCCCAACCCCCCCTCCCACTGTCCCAGCCCACGGCCACGGCTGCCCCACTCGCCCCAGCTCTGGCCCTTTGAGAAAAAAAAAATGAAAAACCCCTGCACTTATCAGTTCCGGCTGGTGGGGGATGCTCCCTGCTGCCCTCTGTTGTCCCCTGCCACATGGGGGGCTCTT
>NW_017728998.1:14280472-14311906 GCF_001723915.1 Gavialis gangeticus | reverse complement strand
GGCTTTTTTTTTAAAGCACTGGGAGCTGGAGCAGGTGGGGCAGCCATAGTTGGGCTGGAGGAAGAGGGGCTGCAGAGAAGAGGACATTGGGCAATAGCTTGAAGTTGCAGTAAAGTAAGTTTAGATTGGCTATCCAGAAAAAAAAAAATTCTTCACTGTTAGAATAGTGAGGCATTGGAATAGACACATAGCGATGTTGCGGACACTCTATTACTGGAGATATTTAAGAAGAGGTCGGACAGCCACTGGTGAGGGACGATCGAGGTGTAGATATGCCTATATTCTACTATGGGTATTTCCCATGTTTATAGGCTTTGCTGGTTGCCCCCACCCTTCTTTTTGCTACATGTGTCATGGTGTTTTTAAGCCTTCCTCAGAGACATTGGATGTTGGCTACAGCCAGGTCTGGGGACTTTGACTGGGGTATGCCAGTGTTCCTGGTGGGACAAAAGCTGGAGGTTTCTGGCTACAGGGTCTCTCCCCCCCTGCCCCTCCGCTCAGGCTCAAACTGATTGTCATATTTTGGCAGGGAGGAATTTTACCCCATTTTCAGATTGGTATGGACTGTGGGGGTTGTCTTCCTCTATAGTGAGGGGCATGACCTTCTACCACAGATCTTTTGAGCATATATTGACAACATTTCATAGAACCAGGACATTGGCTACCATTCCACTGCTTTACCTGTGGTAGGTTAGGGTGTTGGGTCTGTGTTGTATCAGGATTGGAAGTGAGGGGCAAGTGGAGGGGCAGGGCATTGGCATATTACTGCTGCTCAGCTCCCTACATCCCGGTGAGTGAAGGGGACACAGGCAGCTGTGATTTTTCTATGATGAGAAAAACAAAAATGAACGCTAAAGTGTATAGATATTTAAAATTTATTTATTATGATGATAGATGTACTGATAGGCTTCCAAATTGCTTTAAAATTGTAACTATATCAATGAAACATTGCCCAACTGATCTCTCTCTATAGAGTGGCATTTCACTTTAGTCATGGAAGAACACAGATTTTGGGTATTTTAATGAGATAATTTGGGTCTCTTATCAGAGAATTTGCAATTTTTATACAGGGAACACCAGGATGTCTACTGAGGCAAGTGGTGGGACCTGGGCAGAGGAGCCTGCCTAGGGCCAGCACTGGGGATCCACCTGTAAGGCAAACCAGGTGGCTGACCTGGCCATTTGGGGCCAGGAGGACATGATTTGACAGTTTGACATGGGCCAGTGCAAAGAGCACATCTGGGTGATAGCTGCCCAGATGGCAGAGTGGGGCCACCAGAAGACATGATAGCAGTGCCACCTAAAGGCCAACTGTGCAACCACGGCCCAATGGCAATTGGCTCAGAAGTGCAGGTGGCTGTGCTGCAGTGCCCATAACAAAGCCCAAGTAGTTGTGTAGTCCCCCTCTGGGTCTGGCAGGCATGCAGCCATGAGGCTGCAGGCTGTCACAGGTGGCAGGCAGCAGGTCACAGCCAGACAGAAGTCCCCACTGACAGATTGCTGCAGTGGATAGAGGGTGCAGGGGCCACTCCAGGTTAGGGCTGCTTCAGAAGTTCAGCTGGCACAAGGGGCTAGTGTCCCCAGATACCAACTGGCCAGGCCTCAGAAGCTTCTAGGGGCAGGTAGCCTTGAGCTACTCACCAAGGCACTTTTTATAGTGCTGGGACCAGCACAGATGCTGACCCCAGCCTCTAGGTCCTCTTGGATGCAGATCCAGGAGGAGCTGGGCAGGGTAATTTTGCCCCAATTGGCATAATTTGCCCCACACCAAAGTGCATGGTGGGAGTTTGAGGTGGTTTGTGGGGGTGGTATGGGGTTGTGCAGGTGTTTGGGAGGTGTGGGGTTTGTCATTGGGTATGTGGGTAGGGGTGGGGGTGGTTTGTAGGGATGGTGTTTGTGGGTGGGGAGTGTGGGGTTTGTAGATAGATATGTGGGTGGGGGGGACTGTGTGGGAGGGGTGGATCCCCTGCCGACCCCTGTGCGCACACACACAGCAACCAGCAGTGGGACATTGGGCTGCTTGTGGCCTGCTGCTGGCAGAGACCCTCGGCAGCACATGGTGCCACCTGAGAACCAGGGCCTCTGTGTGGTACATGGAGCCAGCCTGGCCTGCTTGCGCATGCCTTCAAGCAGGATGGGGTCAGCTCTTGCTGCCACATGGGGCTCCTGGCACTGCAGGCAGGACCCGCATGCCGTTATACCTGGCCAATTCCTGCCTCCTTGGACCTGGCCTGGCCTGATGGTGCACAGGGCTCATGGAGGCAAGAGCTGGCCTGGCCCAATGGAGCACAGCTCCTGCCTGCAGTGTTGGAAACCCCAGGTGGCAGCAAGTGGCAGTCCAGTTCTGGTTGAAGGTGCATGCCAGCAGGCTGAGCTGTCTCCATGTGCCACATGGAGTCCCTGAGTCTCAGGTGGCACTGCCTGTTGCTGTGGGTCTCTACCAGCAGCGGGCCACAAGCATCCTGATAGCCCACTGCTGCAGGGTGGGGACTCACCTCTCCCACACAGTCCCCCCTGTCCCACGCAGTCTCCCCCAGCCCCAGTCCACCCCATGTGCACATCCCTGCTTACCTCTCTGGAGGACCCAGTCTCTGGTTGCTTTTTTTCCACCATGTTTTTTTTTGTTGGTATTTTGAAATTTAGAGTCCATGTTGCAAATATGCAGCACGGGGAACATTTTTTCATTCCTTGCATGCAAGTACTTTGAGACACCACAACAGGCGCATGCTCACTTGTCTGAACATGGCCTATAGTTACAGACAGGATTTTGATGCAGCTAGAGACTATTCAACATTTGAAACAGAAATGTATTGATGAAATGTATTGATGACAAAGCTAGTGAAAATGATTGTTTTCTTGAATTCAGTATCTCATTAAGATTATCCTCCTGCTTCTTTTTAATGGCCTCTCCTTACTTGTTTCTTGGCAGAAAAAGAAATAACATTGTGTTTTGTTTTGGATGACCAGAGTCCCATATTGAGATAGCCTTTTTCAAATAAAAAGGGATGCAATATAAAACAAACCAGAAATGTTGGACTAAATCCTTAGTTCCACTGAAATGAGTGGCAGTCTTGCTATTGTTTTCACTGGGTCCAGAATTTGACACTCTGTGCCTGCTGAATATTGTCTATCTAAAGCAGATGTGCTTTTTAATTAAATATTTTAACTTTTTTTCAAGCTAACTCCAGAAAACCTGCCTGGAATTCTCTAAGGTCCTGTGTATTCTCTCTGTTGTCTCTTTCAGAAATGTCTCTTTGCTTACTGCAGATTAGAGATTTCAAGACCTGGACAAGTATATATATTTCCCTGAGCACCAGCAGCATGTCTCCCCTACTTTCCTTCTTTCTCTTTTTGGCAGACTTCTCAAGCAGCTGTGTTGGCAACTATAGAGTGGGTATCACACACGAAAGCTACTGATGGGCTTTTAGAGCTACTTTATTATTCCATATAATATTTTCTTTGTACTTACCTTAGTGTCTAAGGAGTTTATGAATGAAATCCCACTGAAATCCCTCATGACACTTCCAGGCAGGTAGGCATACTGTTTTGTCATTCAAATATGCTTGGAGGCCCTGGAAGCAGTCTATGCCACTAGTAAAGAATGTCCAATTTTAAGCAAGAAGGCCATTTTAAGAGCTATATATATATATATTTAAAATTTAGATGGCTGTTTTCTGTAGCATATTGACATTATATTTTCTTTTTTTACAGCTGCACAGCTAATCCTTGATTTCATTTAAATCATTTATATTTTGTTTATTTGAAATAGCTAATATCCTAGAAAACAAATTTAAAAATACCTTTTGTTTAGTAGCCAGATGAATGTGTATCATATGTATTTATTTATAAATATTCATGACCCTAAAATTTATAAAAAATTAGACACTCCTGGACTAGCTAGCTGGACAATCATGTAATGCAGGAAGGAGCGTTTTATTAAGGTAACCACTTTAGGAAGCTAAAGTTCAGTTCCAAGCACTGTCTTGGAATTGCTATATGATTATGTGTAAGGGATTTGTTTCTTTGTATGGTAGATCTTGGTGCTTTCCTATTACATAGGAGCATTCTGATGAAAAGTTGATAACTGTTTGTGAGATGCTGAGTTAATATGATGCTGGGGGTTCTTATGTGGTGCTTAATGGCTCCCTATACATGTGCTGAGGGTGGGGGGGGCGGTATTTTATTTAGGTAAGTTCCCAGACAACCACTCAGCCACTCTTATTAAGACAGCTCATCATCACATGTAGGACACACAAATCGCAACATGGATCTATAGTGTCATAAACTCCACCAATAAATGGAAATCAGGACATATTGGGTGCCTATAGACATGCTTGTTAGTGTTCTAATTAGAATGTCTTGCAGCAGACTCAATTAATTGAGTCTTTTTCAAGTTCGAATTAGAATGTTCCAACATCACGTCACCATCATGTGTATTAAACCTTGCCTCCTTCCCCTCCCCCCGCCCATTTCAAAATGGCCACAGGGCACTTTATCATTTGACAAGCCTTATTTAAAGTGCCCTGATGGCTATTTTGAATTGGGGGGTGCTTAATACACATGATGGTGAGGTGATGCAGGAGCATTCCAATTATAACATGGAGCAGACTCAATTAATTAAGTTTGCTCCAACACATGCTAATTAGAACACTAACAAGCATGTCTATAGGCACCAAATAAGACCTGATTTCCATTTATTGGTGGAGTTTGACACTATAGATCCATGTTGCAATTTGTGTGTCCTATATTGGTGCAAACTGTCCATTTGAGCTATTATCTTCTCAATAACAGTCTGCGCTAGGGAGAAAATTGTATTTCCTAATACCTATGTAGTTTTAATGAGGAAAAACAATTATACTTGATTTCTGCTATCAAATTTTGTTTTTTACTTACGTCTAGGTTCTAGATAAAAATCATGGTTGAAATGTATTTGGTGACCAGAAATGAGTTTGTTTGCTCCTAAATTGTCACATTTCTAAATAACAAATACAATCTGAACAAGTATGTCTGGAAAGGGTGTTTAGAAGTAAGATGCTCTGTAGGGACAATAAATAAGCTATGGCCCTCTATCACCCTTTGTGACAAAAGAACCAACTTGTGGCTAGTTACCATATGGCCGCCCTCTGTCTGGGGCTGTCTGCCCTGTCTCGCCTGCCATGACTTTTTGGGATATACCTGATGTAATAAGCGGGAGGCTGCCCATTTAATGCCCCATGCCAAGTGGTATACACATGGTTCCAACCTTCCCTTGCCATGTCCCATGCCTTGCATATGGCATCCAAAGATTGATTTTAGCACCAGTGCAGGGCTGGGCTAAACTTTGCCCCTTGCTGGGCCTCTAGCATTCTACTCTTGCACTCCACCCCCTTTCACAGGACCTCTTTCATACTGCCTCTCACTGGGCCACTCTTACCCCACTGTACTCCATGACCTTCAGGCTTTCCTACTCACTCTCTGGCCTGTCTACCGACAGCTCTTCCGGTGCCACCATGCACCCTACCTTACCTGACCACTGGCCTTATGCTTTACAAGGGGCTGAACTCGGCCACTAGTTCCTCTCCGAGTCACAAACTTCCTGCTGGGGCCTCAGGGTCTTACACCCCACAGACTCAGGTGCCTCTCTCTAGGCGTGCCTGTCCTCATTCTGCTCTACTGCCTACTAAACTGTGTGGGCTAGGCTTAATAAGCACCCCTATCTGCCTTTCACCGGGGAGGCAACTGGTCTGGCATTTCTGGGGAACTATCCCAGCATGGGTAGTCACGCCAGACCATCCTTCCCCAGCAGAATGTAGCTTTCAGTCATTCCCAGGCCCCAGGAGCCTTCTGTCATCCCCACAACTCCTGCCCTTAACTCCAAGATGTTCCTGAGCAGCTGCTCAGCCAGGTGGTGTCTAACTTCTGGCAGCAGACTGCTGGTTCAGCCCTGAGGACCTGGATCTAAAATGGAGGCTGCTCAGCCCTCTTCCCCAATCACATGGCCCTCCTGAGGTCATGTGACCATTTTATCAGGGCTGGCCTACAGCTGGTGGCTGCCCTGCTGCCTGCTCTGGCCCTTAAAGTGGTACTCTGCCACACCCTGTTATAATAAGTACCAGGAATCTTTCATTTTGTAATGAGAAACATGAATATCTGAACAATGTCTAATTGATAGGAATGTCTGTTTTTCTATAGTATGAAATTTAAGCCTGCACAGAGAGCCAACACAATGTCTGTGAATCATGGAGTAAAATTCATATAATTGCTTGTCTACCTAGGTCACCAAAAGAAAAAGGAAGGTGCTGATGATCCATATCTGTGTAATATCAGATACCTGATTGATTTATACATAGAAAACTCCTACATTTATTGCAAACCATAAAGGGCCAGAATCTTATTAATGTAAAGTGCTGTAAAGTAACTGAGGTAATTGGAGCTGTGCTGACTGGTACCAAATGAAGACTGGCCTCAAATGCTCAGAATTATTTAGTGCGTATTTGTAATTTTGCTTTATTTAATAATCCTACAGCCCTTACTCATACACATGTACTGGAACTACATAGTTCCAGTACATGTAAGCAGAACTCGAGTGATGATGGAGTATGAATTTCTAGAAAGCTGCCTGCTACCCACAAGAGAGGGTACAGGGTTGAACCCCAGCACTTAGCACTATTTTTGTGGAAGTTGTGAAACTGAGGTAAAAGGTAAAAATAAAAAATAATAATAATAGTAATTTCTATCACAACTGAATCCACTCCTTCTCTTTCTTCTATTATTTCCCAGTGGGTCTAAATGTGTTTCAGTTATGCCAGTGAAAATTTGAAACATGGCCATTAATGTTAATAGTGGTTCTGTAGTGTAAGAGAGAGCAGAATTGGTCTCAGGGTTCTGAAGAGCAAACCTTAATGGTACCCACATTCTCCAACATATTAACTCATCATAAACATTGGTCTTACTAAAAGGTCTGTGTTCGGAATATTTCATCCAAGCACTTTTTCAATATTAATAAGTAATGAAATTACTTTTATGAATTTACTATGCTAAATGGCATTGATTATAGAAGGGCTCATCTCACCACACAGAATATAGTATGGATTACATTCCAAAAGCTATGTGAAAGCAATACTGAAGCTGAGATTTGAGTTATGATGAAATCAGAAAGTTCAGTTAAATTTCAGAAACCAACCTTAATTTGGGGGTATTCTGGGGCTTAGCCCAGAATAGAATGGAACTGAACTTCTGTTACTGTTACTTAAAGCATTTCCAGAACTTAGGAAATGTGAACCTCTGTGAAGTTTGCTTTAATAACTTTTCTTCCTTAATGAGGCCAATAAAATTAATATAAATAATTAAACCAACACTAACATCTGAACCAACTTCAGCTCTCAGCTTAACATGAAACGTAACATGTAAACACACTTGAAAACTCTTCAGCTCCAAAGTAAACTCGCTGAGTACTAGCATATAAGAAATTACAGCGTGTGACACACGCACACTGCTTTTCACAGTCACAGTTTGTTTCAAAAAGTATAACACATTGAAAATATGACATAAGGATTGAAGGGCTTGTCTCTGCAATGGGAATTATGTAATATCTAATAAGTATAGCTGGTCAGGAAACTGAAATTTACTTTTTTCATCTTCTGGGAAAGTAGTGGAAGTGCCACTTTCAGCTGCCACTCTAGTATTGTCAGTAGTCTGAATCCTTCTCATGCCAGGGCATGAGCAAATGCTATTGGTCCTATCTTCCATACTGTTTGCTAGAAGGTCTTTTTTCTTACATTACTATAAATTAACTGCTTTATGATCACTGTCTCTTAATCTACCATTCCACCCCAAGTTGGAGAATCACTGGCTTGATTTTTGTTTGTTCCCTACCCTTTGGGTCACTCTGTTAGCTTTTCTGGTAGAGCTCTCAAGGTCACTGGAGCATGCAAGTCATCTGACTGTGTCGAGATCTAGTCCCTGGCAAAGGATGATTATTAATAAGACAATAGTATCCAAAGCATTAGATCTCATTCACTGAATTGGCTTTCTTATTAAAGGACAAATACATGTTTCTTTCAGCTACTAAGAATCTTATTTAGATACAAGTCACAATAATAATAGCAATTCCTAAAGTGTCTATTAGAATAAATTTTTAAAAAGTAGATCTCCCTTGGTATTTATATATAAATTATAGCCTTATGTTGAGCTTTTCCAAATAGTGCCATATGAAGGTACAATCAAGGGAAAAATGAAAATATGTTTTTCTTTTCTTTAGTGATCTCCCTACAAACTTTACTCCTTTATTAGCAGAAAATATAGCAATATGTACTAAAGCAGTGCATACTGTCACTAAGCAAGCAATTTTAACTAATGACAATTTTTCCAAAATGATTTTGTTTTTAATTATGAATTTTAAATTAAGACAAAGCAAAAAAATCCCTTATTTTTCAACAATGATTCCCTAATTCTTTCACCAACTACACTTCTTAGTTTTGGTTCTAGTAGTTTTCACTGACAAATGGATTTGTGTGTGAAATTTCATGGGCATGTGTAAGGTTCATGACAGAGTGTGTATTCTTTTAGCTTCCCCCATCCTTGTTCATAATATCATCCATAATATTGGAGTCCTGCCCCTGCATCATTTACACTGAGGCAGTATTAAGAGCTACTAAGAATGGGAAGACCTTACATAGAGTCTGATGCATTTCTTTGTGTTTCTGTGTTCACCCTGTGTAGAGAGTATATCATCTAAAGTGATCTTCTTCACGACTGTCTTTTCTAAATCATCAAGTTGCCATTCCTACAGCTAACTTTGTTCCTTTTACAGTTCCTCTAAGATGTCAGGCCTTCCAGTGCAATATCCTGTATTCTCTTTTAGACCCAATCTTCTATCTTATTTCCCTTGACTCCTCCATTACTTGAATGTTCACTTTACTTCAACCCTACATTTCTATTACAAGTTCACTTAACTTACCATGCTTGTTGATTGAGAGTGCTCTATTCTGAGACTGCTAATACTATAGCTACTCAATGTAATTGTGTTTTGTTTTAGCACTCCTGATATCACCAGTACATCTGCCATGCTCAAACTTCTCAGAATCAGCTGTGTTTTGCTAGCTATTCCTCTCCCTTTTCATACTGAACTTTTACTATTCAGCCCACTAGTTTCAATCTGTTTGACTCCCTGGAGTGTATGTGAGCTATCTATTTAAACACCCACTTATTTTTGGAACCATATGGAAATCAATCTTTTCATTCTGTTTGGAAGTCTGAACATGTTGAAAAAGAACTAGAATGATTTCCACCCCTCCCTCCCCCCGACAAGCACTAAGGTAGTCCAGAGGAGGTAAACAAGGCAAGTAGAATACATAGACTTTAAAGTAGCTATATGCAGTGTGAAATTGAGGCAAAAGATGATGAACAATCAGAAATGACACCCCACATACATAATACATTGTTATACTGATACTACAGTTGTTGGCTTGAGTGAAATGAAGTTGACTTTGTATACACAAAAATCACATCCCTCACTGCCGAAATAGAAAGCAGCTCTATAACAGTAAATATACAGTCAAAGAAGGATTTAAATAGGCACGATGTGTTTATTCAGGTTAGAATTAGCCGGGACTTATTTTAAAAGTAGAGCTTTGCAAAACATTAAAGTTTTGACTCTCTGAGAATTCAGTTCCCTGGGTTTTCTTAGGAAGCTTAGAGTCCAAATACTGAATGAGTCTGGGCCATATGTTGTAAAATATCACTCTATTTAGAGTAGCATATGCAACAAATCCAAAACTCTGTCACGTTCAAAGGAGGTGAACAGAGAACATCAGCAGCGAGAGTTTGTTAAAAGACATCCTCTGTATAGACAGGGGGAGCCCAGTATGATATTTGGATTTGCCTGGTGTGGGACAGGTGAGTATAATACAGTGATCTGTCAAATCCATGAATTCAATATTTTTATGTGTTTCAAACTGGATGCTAGCTGACCCTTAATCTCCCCAGAAGCCCTTAAGTATCTTAATATTCTGAAGCTGTGCACAGACGGACACTTTGGTAATCTATATTTATATGAAACTGGCACTTTGAATGCTGAACTCTTGCCTACATCTCTATTGTGTTTCTATGTTTTGGAATTTACATAAGCCATATGAAGAAAATTACTACCTAAAGTGTGTATAGGAAGCACCTGTCAGGGTTGCATAAAATATCTAATGCACAGACATGTGACTTTAAGCATAATCCTTTCTCCCTAAGAACTAAAACTGTAGTGTATGTAATGAAATAGAAAAATGGAAGAATAATTAATTAAGTGGTCATAACTTGAGCACGACTGAATTGCCTGAATTGCTACAAAATTCAATAAAGTAAACGATTCTCTTTAAGAGAGGGAAGTTAAGTGATCCAACTGCACCATTAATTTCAGGGTGCAGTATGCATTGTAGCAGCCAGTACTTGTATAGAGACTCGCACAAAGGAGTTCTGGTTCACAACTAGGGCTTCTAGACCCTACTGTAATAGTACTATTATATATAATAATGTTAAAACTTGGAATTTGTTTGAATCAAACTGCTGCCTAAAAATGGGTTCCAGTGTCTGGATAATAGCTGAATAATATATCAGAAATGTATTTATTTGTGTTTGTATAGACTTACCCATATATATTTATAGTGGGTGCAATGTTAGAAAAATACTTGATTGTGGCATGACTCTGTGCCAGCATGTCAAGTACAATACAAAGAGTATTTGTGTGCTAGTTTAAAGAATGAAAATTGGGGAACATCATACAAAAAAACTCTGTGAACCAAAAGTATACCTCCAAAGTGAGGATGTATCTATGGAATAGCTGAGTTCTATCTGCTGTTATTTTAATTTTAAGTTAAGATGAAAAATATGGCAAAAGAATTTGCCTTCCTTTGGCATTATGGCCAATATTTTGAGGCATGAAGCTACTGGATGAACATGCACTCATGTTTCAACTATCAGAAAGTTACAACATGGCCTTAAATGTATTTTGAGCAGCATGGTAGAATTCGGTATCATTCTGCTTTTAACAAAATTGGATAATATTATATCAATGAATATAGCTGGAGTACAATACCACAAAAGCATGGGTATCATATAAAATAACCTCATATGATATATAACCTTGATTATGACGATATTTTCTGTTCCGTATTACTCTGGGTAAAAGGAAGTTTTCTGTGGTGATAGTCTTAAAGGGAGTAATTAAAGAATTAAAATATTCCATCTATTTTGCTTACCAGCAATTTCTTTTGCAACACATATTTAATTGGGAGAATTATGAAAAATTCAGTGATTTCTACAGAAACAGAATTTTATTGACATTCCAAATGAATTATAAGGATATATGTAGGATTTATTAATACGCAGTGGCTTAAGATACATCTCCAAATGTTATAGTAACTCCATGTGACACCATAAATATCCATTTCTACTCTTATTTCTCCATGTTTATTGCTCAAGATGGCTCTTCTGCTTGGTTGCCAAGTCAACACAAATCAAACCTAATCAAACACGTTTGTCCTTTGTTTCATTGCACATGCTTCACCCTATTACCAAATGTCCTTTTGCTGGTGCTGCAAGCTTTTTATCTTGGCGACGATGGCAGCTTTTGGTCCTATACCTGATAGTGAAGTCCAAGCTAATCACAATGATGCGCGGATTTAAGGTCACCATAGCTTTTAAATGCTAATTTTTCTGCCAACAGTATTCATTTACAAGGCTTTTAAAGGCCACACATATATTCTTTTTGAAGCAATTGCAGACACTTTTCTTAGAAACCAATTAGCAAATATAACTAGTGATTTAAAAAAGTCAAATTGTATGCAAAGTATAGATATTGTTCTGAGCTTAGTGTTTCAACAGCAGCTAGAGTCTTCCTGAAGCTATTTTAACAAACTTGTGCAGCAAATGTAATTTCACTTTGGCTGGTAATTTTTTTGTTGATTTATAAGTGTTTTGTATAAAGCTATAGTGGATAGGATCCTCCTTCCTCTTCCCCCAATAAGACTTACTGCATCTTGTACTAAACTACTGAAATCTATTGTCTTCATTCATTTTTCATTTCAATAGATTCAGTAGATTTTTGAAGGTGATCAATGCATCTTTAAAAACTATATTTATAACACTGTATTTATGAGGTTTGATTTTTGTTATCTTTAAGTCACCTTTTAAAGCTTGCCTTATCTTTCCACATTCTGATCCAGTATGCTGGATGCATATACTGTAAGATTTTCTAGTCTGTGAAACATTTTTAGGCTTTCAGAAATTGAATATGTCCATGGAGATTTTTCTAACTGTGAACATATAAGGTATAAGTGTAAGTCCTCAGAGAGTCGACATGATGCCTAATTCAGTAACATTTAAAAGAAACTCTCTGCAATTGTAGTAATCAGCAAACTGCTGTTAAGACACTGTACTTAATGTCCAATGATAACAGAAAATATTTGCCAAGTTAAATGTACCCTGGGTATGTACAACTGTGATTTCTCTTCAGTATGTCTACTCCTCTACTCAAGCTGTTTTCCTCCCCAAAGAAACAATCAACACTATAACATTTTTGATACTTTAAATAGGTGTGTGGGGGGGAGGAGGAGGAGGAGGGCAGGAAGAGAGAGTGCAGAATTCAGTCGTTGCCATTAAAATATTTATAAATATCTTTGGGATTAACTATACTCATATTTTCTGTACCATTTATAAGCAATGCTATAAATAGTATGGCAAAGTTATCTGTTTTCCAAAGCAAATTGATAAAGAGAATTGAGGCAAAATATTAAGTCTTGTGTTTGAATTTTCTGACAAATATTATCAGAGAACAAATTTTGAATTTAAGGGCACTGTTACGCATTGCACTGTGAATGTTGATCCTTGTCAGTGCTAGCTTGATTATGGAGTAGTCACATGTTCAGGCCAGCAGAGACCTGTAGGACTGAAAGGCAAGAGTCCTCCCCCCACCACCAATTCAAGGTTTCTACCCTGCCCCATACCCCCTGGGGCTCCCCCAATTCCCCCTACTCTAGGGTTCCCCCCTGACCATCAGGGTTCCCCTGCTTGGCCAATGCCCACCAGTTACTTGTGGCATCCTTTCTGTCTTTCTCCAGGGAACAGGCATGTAAGAGTTAACCTGCCAGCCTGGCTCCTGCTGCCAGGCTGCTGCTCTTCTCTGGCCTGAGACTCACTGGGAGATGGTCTTGGTGGCCAGGCAGGCAGGTTAACTCTTCCCTGCCTGCTCCCCAGGGACAGATAGCATAGGCAGCCATAAGTAAGTGGGGGGAGGGGGTGGGGGTCAGTAAGCAGAGATGTAACCATAAGCAAGCAGAGATGTAACCATGCCAACCGTACCTTGTCACGCATCCACAGATGTATCTCAAGCAGATCCAAGGAGGTGATCCTCCCCCTCTATGCGGCACTGTCAGGCCACAGCTGGAGTACTGCGTCCAGTTCTGGGCATCGCACTTCAAGAGGGATGTGGACAACATGGAGAGGGTCCAGAGGAGGGCCACTTGCATGATCAGGGGGCAGCAGGGCAGGCCTTATGAGGAGAGGCTACGGGACCTGAACCTGTTCAGCCTCCACAAGAGAAGGCTGAGGGGGGATCTAGTGGCCTGTTACAAACTAGTCAGGGGGGAACAGCAGGCACTGGGGGAGTCCCTGTTCTCCTCAGCACTGCCAGGAGTGACCAGGAATAACGGTTACAAGCTGGCAGAGGGTAGATTTAGGCTAGATATCAGGAGGTGCTACTTCACGGTCAGGGCAGCTAGGATCTGGAACCAACTTCCAAGTGAAGTGGTGCTGGCTCCTACCCTGGGGGTCTTTAAGAGGAGGCTAGATGTACACCTTGCTGGGGTCGTTTGACCCCAGTACTCTTTCCTGCCATGGCAGGGGGTCGGACTAGATGATCTACTCAGGTCACTTCAACTCTAGAAACTATGAAACTTTGAGATCTGCAGCGGTGGGGGGGGCAGTGGGCCCAGTCCAGGCTAGTGGGGAAGGAGGAGTGGGTGGGGTATTTATACTAAGGCGTAGCCTAGAGTGGCTACATCTTAATGTAATCTTAGTGTAGCCTAGAGCAGTTGCACCTTAATGTAGCACGAGCTGGGTAGCACAGATCAGAAAGAATCCTGCCCTGGAGTGGCATAACTTTGAGCCGTTTAATAGGGCTGTGCGAAGCTTCAGGTGGTGCTTCGATTCAGAGGATATTTGGTCCAACTCAGTGGCCGAATCTCCGAATCAGAATCGAATCAGGGGACCAATTAGAAGGTCCAAATTGATTCTAAACTTTCTGAATTAATTCAGAAAAGATTCAGGGAGCTTCATTGATTTGGGCAGTCCCCGCTGGCTGCAGCACGGAGCTGGAGGTAGACTCTGTGCCAGTAAGTAGGGGGCGGGGAGGAGGGGCTGGAAGAAGGGGGAGGGGACCATGGAGGGACCCCTGCCAGGCCCCATCCCCTGCCTGCTCCCCCAGCCCCCCTGAGTACCCCTGACCGCTCCCCCAGCTGACCCCCATGGCTGCCCTGCCCAGCCCTAGCTTCTGGCCTTTTAAAGAAAAGTCCCCACTCACTGGGTGGTGCCAGGTGGGGGGGCAATCCCAACTACCCCCACTGTACCAAACTGCATGGGGGGCTCTCCCACCTGGCAGCACCCAGTGAGTGTGGACTTTTTTTTCAAAGTGCTGGGAGCTGGGGCAGGCAGGGCAGCCATTGCCTGGGCTGGGAGAGCAGGCAGGGGATGGGCCTGTGTGATTTGGAGAGTCAGCAGCAGCCAAATCTCTGAATCAAAAATCTGATTGGCACCAGAGTTTATTGCTTTGACTTAATTGCATGTGTAAATGTTCCCAGGAAGTACTACTAAATGCAAGCCAAGAGGGTCTTTGTGAGATAGATCAGTAGGCCTAAGTCATGAGCCTACTGAGTAAAAAGTGAGAATTCCCTGAAACTACCCTGTTCCTGTAAAGATACCTTGGGGCAGAAGACATTCAGGGGTCCAAACAAGATGGGAAAAGGCTATACCTGTGACAGTGTATGTTTGCTGTTTGCTGTTAAAATGACCAGCTTTCAGTTTGTTTCTCTGAGCATTTCCAGGCTAATGTAATAATCTCATGTGACTACTTTATTATAAAATGAAGATTTTGTATTGAAACCATTAATTTCAAACTACTTCTGCTAATTAGCAATTCTGAGTACTTAGTAATAAATTAAGCTTTATATCTAAAAATGTAACAAATTACAATTTCCAAGTCTCTGTCAATTTAGTGAAAGGGTCTTTTTAACAGAAATGCAAAATTAAAACAGGATACAGAGAGTTGCTTTTCAAAATTTTGAGAACTATACTGGAATTTCAAATACTTTGGATAGCTATTAATACACTTTGCTGTAAGCTCTTTTTTTAAACCCTTTTTTTAACCCCTAAGTTTCTATCATGCACAGGTTAATCATGAATCTTACTTCCTATTGCTGCTGTTTTGAAGACATAATGTCTGTGGGTCTTTATTGTTTCACACCATGGTTATAAACACGGCCCACCACTGATTTCATTGAAGTTATGGTGGGGCAACACGGGTGCATCATAGCCAGAGATTCAAACCCTGAGGATGTTAAGGAGAGCCAGCTGGCATATAAAAAATCATTCTGCGAAAAATTGAGATTCTGGAATTTGGCAAAATTGAAACTTTTACATTCTTTACACAAAAAAGTAAGAGTATGTCTAATTTGGGATTTGAGTTTGGGTCTTTTCCATCCTGGAGGAGTGCACCGGCCATAGGTTACATATATGGACCTCTTGTTTTTTCTCCATTGCCTGTTGTTGGCAGCTAGATATTGCAGTAGTGTAGACCTCTAAGATAGTGAATGTAAGACAGCTTGCACCTGCTTGAAACCAGGTTAAGGTGCCCCACTGCAACCTGCAGTTTTGACTAACTTGGCCAGCATACAGTGAAGGGGTAGCACTGGTGTCATTACACCTGTAACTGGCTACTTATTAGTGCAAATCCCTTGTGCATTTATGGTCTTATTTCTCTAGAATTGCCCCATGTGTAGTACCATACACCTGCTGTCAGGTCAGAGCAGCAATATTGTACTCTCTCTACACAGGTGCAAATGACATCAGAAGGTCAAAGAAGTGGAGAATGAGGCCCTCTCTGAATACAAAAGGAATCGGCATTTTATACTAACTTTGACTCATGACTTAGAAGTTAATGAAACCATTCAAGTTCAGTACTTTAATTTCACAAATTGGTTTATCACAGCCTTGTGGCCACTTCTTGTTTTATAATAAGCATAACACAAAATATCTGTGAAGGCTTACAAAATTAAACTAAGGAAAGTGTGTGCAATTTTGGGCTCATTAGGAGCAATTCATATTTTCATCTGTCTCATTAGAGATGTTTTTATGAACTGGGAAAGTACTTTTGAATCTGCGATTTTTAATTTTCCTGCCAACTGGTGTGAGCTTTTTGGGATTGTTATTTTCTTTTCATTTATTTCAAAATGTTAGAGAAGGAAAAAAAAAACCCACAAGAGAAATAAGAAGAAAAAGCAAAGCACTAAGGAACAAGTGAACTGCAAGAAAGTGATAAGAAATGCTACCTTATAGTGGGATTATTTAATATATATCCCCTTTCAGTACTCTGATGACATACAGTACAGAGACGGATATACTGGAAATTGACTCAGAAGATGCAGCTCAGAGTTCAGCACTCACAAATGAAGAGAAGTATCTTGAAGATTAATTGACATTCCTCACAAAAGTAATACGTAGCAGCATTAAAGTGAAAAAGTAACACTGGATTCCTCTAAGCCCATATAATTTCAGTCAACCACAGTGCTTTTAACACACAACACTGAACTGTTTGACCCTTGATATTGGCTGTAATAAACCACATACAGGACTCTTAAGAAAAGAAATAGTTATATTTACACGTAATTAGTAACTTGAAAATACCATACTCATGATTATTTGCAGCCAACTATTACCAGGCATGAGCAACTTTTTAAAGAAGTATTACAGAGTATATTTAAAGTCTGAGAATATGTATTAGGGGTTGTGTGTATGTTTGGGCTTGTTTTTTTAAGCTAATGTAATATTTGTGGAAGCACTGGAAAGGAAAAGCAACACTGTAGAATGAGCTTTCCCTATGCTCTATTGGGTTATGTACATAAATTTGGGGAGGCTACAGGGAGGTGAGATCCTGTTAAAAATGTCCACCCAATCTAACTTAGTTCACCCATGGACCTTATGCTTAGATCCCTAGTTAGGTCGATCTAAGTGCAGCCTGTACAGAAGTTCCAAGAAGGTTAGATTGGTCTAAGAATAACTGACCTGATCGAATTTAACTCTACCTCGGAGATAGTCTAAATCGGATTGGGTGTGGTGATACTAATTTAACTGAACATCTGGACATGTTTTCAGCACAGCCCCAGGGCTGGGAAAGCTCAGCCACTGGTCCCAGCCCTGAGGCTGCATTTTTTCTAACCCTCCCCACCCCCACTCAGTTATTTTCACCCCACTGGCCCATACTCCAAGATGGAAACCCCCCTCAAACCAGCCAACACCACCATGAGCCTCCCAAACCCCCAATCCCACAAGCCATTCCCAGTGCTGTTTTTTTACCTGTGTTTACTGGTGCCAGGAGCTGATGGAAGTAAGTTAGGGTTGGGAGGAGGAGTGGGTGGCAATTGGGGGGTAGGGCTGGGTCATAGTGGGGTTGTTTATCTGAGAGTGGGGTGGGGTTTGGGGGCCAAAAAATAGCTGGGGGGGAGAGCCTCTCTGATTCTGCCAGCCCCCCACCATCTGCCCACTCCTCCCTGCTACCATGACTTCAATCAGGCTTCCAGGACCAGTGAATATCAGTAAAACTGGCCCCAGGAGCAGTTTGCAAAATTGGGGCAGTTAGGCAGCATCAGGGGAGGATGGGGATTTGTGAGGGTGAGTAGGATCAGCGAGTGTCTTTGATCCCACCAATTCCCCCCCCCCCAAAAAAAAATCTCCCCAATCCCTTCCGTGGATCTCACTATCTCTCCTCTAAGCCTCTTGCTACCCTCTGCATCCCACCCACCCTTCCCCCTCCCCTGATTTACCTTAGATTGGGTGGCCATTTTTAACCTGATCTAACCTTCCTTTAACCTCCCCAAATGTCTGTACATACCCTAGATGACCTCTGTTAACCCTGATGTAGGGAAAACCACTATAGCATAGTGGGCACCCTGTATCAATTCAGTCCTTGGTTTTGGTTCCGAGATTGGTAATAATGGGCAATAATATGATATTGATGACAATGATTTTTGTGATAGAATATCTGTCTACTGCAGTCTGAATGGAGAACACCTCTGTACCATAGCATCTCTCTCTTGTAAATTAGGCAGTGTCACCTACCCAACTTACAGTGATTTTGTACAGCTTAATTAGTTGGGATGGGATTTGTAAAACCACCTAGGGCACCGTTTCCCAAACCTTGTGGGTTTATATTCTGTCACTCTCCCTACTTCAGCCACCATTGCTGATTCCTCGTAGCTGTAGCAATTGGCAGCAAGGGGTTAATCAGCCACAGGTGAAGTAGCGGGTACTACCAAATGCTGCTGATTGCATTCCCTGGGGAGGATGAGCAGCAGGGCAAGGGGTAGTCGGGGCTGAAGAAGAGAGGCATGAGAGGGTGTGAACAAGTGTTCACCACACCTGGTTTAGCTGCAGACAGCTTTAAGCCAGGTAGACCTAAATTGGGAGAAGCACATGCAGGCATTCACTGCTGACAAGACTGGCACAGGCAGCCAGAAGTAAGTAGCTTGGAGGGACGTGGGGGGTGGGGGAGAAACACGTCTGCAGATTCGGGGCTGGGAGGGCCTGGCAGACCTGTAGGGGGATCAGTGGGTCCATGAGAGCTGGATTGCCCAGACTGATGGGTAGTTGGAGGAGCTTAAAAATAGCCTGGTCATGGTTGGGGTGGGGGGTAGGAAGAGCACAGCCATGAGGCTAGGACAGGTGGCTGGGCTTTCCTAGCCCCAGGGCTATGCCGTGAACACCTACAGGCATTCCCTAGTTCAGGTTAACCCTTCATAGATCAAGTTAACCCTCTATCACTCTAAAGTTAATTCACCTCTGACATGAACTAACTTAGTTGGGGGGCAGCATTTTTTGAGCAAGTTAAGCCCTATGAATGCCTGCATGCCCAGGCACTTAAATTCTCCTAACTTTGGTTAGGTTGATCTAAATGTAACAACTTTATATACCCAGAGCAACTGAAATACAGTGTACCACTGACTACTGCCATGCAAGGCAAGGCTGACTTTCAGCCCTGAAAGGATGCACACGCCACATTTTGGGCAGTACGTATAGCCACATGTTCTATTGACTTCCTCTACCTGTGCATTTCATTACTGGTGATTTTAAAGCACTATATTTTTATCCAAGGAACAAAATACCACTCCCAATCTGCTAAAGGATTGCATAGCAGAGCTTTACACACATGAGAATTCATGGAAGTCCACAGGATGGGGTGGTCGGTAAGAGTTGCTTGTTAGCCCCAGAGACCACCAACTTCTAACATATATTTTTCCCTGTGTGGGAATCTTTTCCTGAAATAGCAATGGAAGTTACTTCATTTAGCAAAAGTGTGATACACGTTTGCTTTCAAACTTGTTTAGTGCTACTATTCTCTCTAATCAACAAAAAAAGGGAAATCAGAGCTTTATAGCTGCCAGCTTTGCTTTTAAAATACATTTCAATTTTCCATTCTGGAATTCTATTTCAGCTTGCAATTGAACTTGCAGCATGTGCAGCCAGCTATGAACATTTCAGAGCCAGGCTGAATGATTTGAAATGGCCTTAACAGAGGAACAGATCTTTGTATGCCCATAAAGAATTCAGTGCCTGTTCATAAAAAGTATTTAAGCCATATCAGCAAAAGAACATTTTTATGATGTAAATTATTTTTTTTTCCAACAAGCCTCTTTATTCAATGGTCGTGAAGCTTCAAAAGAGAGAACAGAGTCAGCCAGGAATAAAGTATGCTCCAGTTTTTTTTTTATCTATAAAATGTGGCGTAAGAACTTTTTTTCTCCTGCGGGAATGAATCTTTGTAAAAAGGCAACCAAGGTCCTGAAACAGGTAATACTTCGGGGCTTAACTTAAGGCACAGGAGCGGCTTGACTAAGTTCAGTATCAGTGCAACAAACTAATCGGCTGCGTGGGCAATTATAGGATTGGTGCCTGATACAAGTAGTGATTATGGGAGTTGGTAATTGCACTGGAAAACAATTCAGCTTATCTCCAAGGAGGTAAACAAACCATTCTAACAAACCTTGATCAGGAGATGAGCACCTCAAGTGAATCAGTCAGTATCCTTCCCTAGTCAGTCCTAGGTTTCTCCGCTCAGATTGCCAGCAACACTGTTATTTAGTGCTAGTTATGAAGAGGGTGTTTGTGTTGCAGACATTTCTCATTATAAACTGAGCAGAATCTTATTTCACAGAGGCCAACAGGACGCCCTAAATGTCTATGACTGCTTTTTTGTACATGTAACTGTGTGTAACAATATAGCAATATTTTTTTCTCTTTGTCTGTGGATCTGTGATTTGCCATCTCCACATACGGAGCAAACGCTGCAAAAACCTTTGAAATATCACACTGTAATTTCTTGGTAAATGTCAATTGTTTCATAATAACAAACCATCAATCTGTGTCTTCAGAAGACTCCTCAGACAGTAAGCCGGCCTGTGAATGATGTGTTTTATTTACCGGTACATTTACACATTTAGAGCTAATGTGGGTGGTCGTCATTTTCTGGAGAATGAGTTTTGGACTATACACACTATTTTAAAACATATTATTCAAAATTTATACCAGTGGTAGATAGAGAAGGCTTAGAAGTTGAACACCCTTTTGTAATATATTTGGTTTCTTAAACTATTTACTTTATGAGGGGTCACCATAAAGAGTAGATTAAAATGCCTCGTATTCTGAGGTTTTGCAAAATATATCTCTGCAAATAGTCATAAATCTGTCATATATTGCAACTCAGTTTGGTATCATATACTAGGAAAATGAACTCAATAGCCATATAATCTTACTTTCCAATATAACTGAACTCTAGAAAACATTTCAGGAAGCATGCAAGCCTAGAGATCAAATAAAATCTAAGTGTCCTAGATAGGTAGGCATTTATGATGGAAGAGCTTCTGAGATTGGCATTTCTCTCTCTATTAATTCTTGTAAAACCTCTAAATGATTTCTTTTTTCCATTTCCTTTTGGTTTATCATCTTAGCTTTTGCTTCCTGTACAGTTGTATTTTACAGTCACTTTTTTTCAATAGCTATTTTGGGGTTATTCTTTAATTTGAAGATCACTATGGTTCCGTTAATAGATATTTCTATAAACCCCATTTTCTCACATTTTATCAGTTCTCTATCATACAAGTGTTTGTTCCTTCTTAAAACCTGAAAGGGATAAAACTGAGAACTCCTGTGCATTGCATCCTCTTACATTTATAAAAATTAATTGACTTTAGTATATAGAGCTAATTTTGCTTCGAGTCATTGATAATGTTTTTTTTTTCCTAATCCAATTTAGTTTTAAACATGAGTTGAAGTTAGTAGGATTTTGGTATTTTGCTGAATCAGAGAACAATGGGACCTCAGATTTAAAAGCATCATGTTTTGTAAGTGCTGGACTATGCCGTGTGGTTTGTCTAAAATCAAAATATTCCATTATATAATGTTTTGATCATATCACTGACCTTGAGATTTTATGAAACCATTCTTACAGAAATGTATAAAAATTAAATTATTTGAGCCAAACTTAAGCAAGCTATTTCAGGAAGGAAGTGGAAAATCTATTTTATTTCTAGCTAGTCTTAAAAAAATCTCTTAAGCGTCACTAGAAAATAATTCCCCTTGTAATCCATGCTGTAAAAACTATGCATGGGAAAAAATGCAAATACAGTATTGATTTCTCTGAGCATGTCTGCACTTGGCACAAATGGAGAAACCATCAGTGTCTATAGAAAGATTTTTTGCAAACTGAGCATGAAAGCTTGTTTCATCCAAGGCAAGGACCAGCTGCTCACTCTTATTTTAGTCTCATCTGTAACACTACCATCTGCCCTGATTTAAGAAACTGTCCCCAACAACTGGCCAGGGAGATAATTGTAACTTTAAGCCCCAGTTCCCTCCCAGATTTCCTGATTTGTTCCAAGTAGAAAGAAATGAGCCACCGGTCTTCACATCCAGCAGATTACTGGCCCCTCTCTCTGGTTCAGCAGTTGTCTGGCCAGTACAGTGATGGTTGGTGAAGATCCACTTTGTCCATTCCACATCCTTGCTTGCCTATTTCCTTCCCATTTGAACAGGTTGAGGATTAGTATTTATCTTGCTGTACCACCTAATCTAGTCTGGGCTCCATTGCACCAGGTGCTGTACAAACCCAGAGTAAACAACAGCTTCTGCTTCACAGAATTTATGGTCTGAATGCTGTGATATAACAGGCAGATCAGATATACAATTGGTTTGTTGAAAAGAGAGCAAGGAGACTCAAGTAATCCCCAGACAATATGGAGTCATCAGTTTGTCACCTGTCTAGCCACTCTCAGACTGAAGTCTTATTGTGTGTGGTTGAGTAGTGATAATGCACAGTGGTGGCTTTGTGGTCCTGGTTTTCCATCATCCCAGAGCTAGCAAGTCAGATAGTTCATAGACTTGTAAGGGAATTCTGTCCCATATTATTTCCTAATAAGCTGTCACTATGTAAGCTGCTCTATGCAGTGAAATGGAGAAGAACATTAAGAAGGTGAGATGACAGTTAAGCATTACCCAGTGGGAGTCCACCTCAAGCTGGATGAACTATTCTTGCTGGGGCATGGGTGTGATATTTGTATTGCCTGTCCAACTATGGAACAAACTGAGCCTTAAGATACTGGAGTTGTTTAAGTGATGAAGTGCAAGGTATTAATTCTGTAATAAAATTGACCCTAAAATTGGCAGGTGCAGGTACAGATAAGAAAAGAAGGGTACTGGCTGGTTCTTCAGAGAAACTGCCCTTTCCAGAAGAGGACTAAATCTACAATTTGTTAAAATATATGCTATTATTTTTTTACCTTTAACACCTTTCCCTGAAAAAAATTATGACTACTCATAAATCATATCTTGTAGAAGGAAAAATAATACATAACTCCTTTTAATATGTATGACATACCTGGAACTGTTGCATCTCATTGTAGAGAACTGTTACTGAAATAAACGCAGAGTAAAAATACTGCAAAACAGTCAATGTGCATAGGTGATAAACTTTTTCTGAATGATTATTGCAGCCTTGTTGGAATTCAGTTGTGACAGTAAAATATTTGTTTTCTTTGATGATTTTAATTGCAAGGGCTGACATTGCTAACTCCTCACTGATACAGGCATTGTAGACTACAGCATGCTCTTAGGTAGCCATTGGTAGAGATCTGTGACCCAAGCATCGTGGCATTGTAGGATATGGAGGGATGGGAACAATTCAAGACCTTCGAGCAGGGGTTCTCAGACTTTGTGATACTGAGACCCCATGTGCTGGGTGGCAGTGGTGGGGGACAGGGAGCTTGCATGCAGCAGATGCCGCTGCCATCCGCCACTCCATGCCTCCACTGCATGCTGCTTCCCCACGCTACTGTGCGTAACCCCTGGGAAGTTTGTGACCCCCTTTTAAGTTGCTCATGACCCCCCAGGGAGTCGCAACCCACAGTTTGAGAACCCCTCCCTTAGAGAATAATTTTTAGCTTTACTGTAGGAAAACGATATCACTCTGAAGTCATTTAACCTTCCTCTTCCTGTGTCTTCCTAAATGTAATATGTTAATAAGATTTATCTTACCATTGAGGCTAATTCTATCTACCTTTGAAAAAAGGTGTGGATGAAAATCTCTATTGGTTATTAACATAAAGCTCATTATGATATGATTGCTTGAGGATGACTACATAAGTATGCAGTTGTCCACAGGACTGTCACAGTCCTCTTTTCTTTTCTGCCACCTAGCCAAACACTTTGATTGGTCATGTTGTGCATACTCCTACTAAGGGACTCTGCCCAATTGCCTTCTAAGTACTCAGTTGACTTTCATAAGTCAATATTAATTATTGTATTTGATGATATTATTATTATTAGGAATAGGAAATAAAAACTTGAAAGCCTCCAGTGACATCAGTAGGAAAAATTTTAATCATTCTACAAAGGGTTTTCAAAGGCACCTCTAGGACAGAGTTACCCACTTACGCAGACTCTCAAGGGGATTTCCAATTTCTTTCTAAATGACGTGATTGGTCAAGAATAAATTTTGAAGCTTTATGCAGGAACTGCTGGGTGAAATTCTGTAGTGAATTCTATTTGGAGTGATTAGATTATCATAATTGGCCTGACTCACCTTAAATCTATGAAAATCCCAGTTTAATTGCCTCTCTCTCCTGTAATACTAGGTCCCTTCTAGGATTCTTTTCATACATAAGGACTGGGTAAAGACTGTAGTACTGGCTGCCTTGGAAAATTACTTTAAAAAACCCAAAAAACTCTCGATACCATTACTATATGTGGTATTTAAATGTGGAAGCAATTCGAAGAAATGCAATTGAGAGACTGTTTCTAAAGTAGAAAAAAATATGAAACAATGTTTCCTTTTGCAATGTACCATACCTCTTACTAGCAATTTGGCAAAACGAAGTTGATCATTGAGGTTAAAAATGCACTTCTGAATAGGGCCTAGGAAAATGGCAAGGATTTTCAAAAGTGACGAGTGATCTCTGGGACACTTAACTAGAGACACTTTAAAGAAATCTGGTCATCAGAAACCCATGAAATATTAACCTGTTAGAGAAGCTTCCTGTGTTGACTGCAAATTTATGCCCTGATATAGATACAAACATGTCCTGTTTTCTTGCATGTGAAGAATATAAAATTCCTAGCTGGCAATATGATTGCACCAGTGCACATAGTTTGTAGTGGGTGAAATACAGAATCTCACAAGATCCTGATAAAATAGGTATGAGATACAGTTCAAGACTTACAGTAATGCTGTAATGTTCTACAGTCAGGAACATTGGCTAAGGTTTGAAGAAGCAGATGCTAATCATTTGAAAGTCAAACCCTTCACACAGGCCTGAGATTTCTGCATTAGGAATTAATCAAGACAACTACACATTCTGTCTGTATTAAGAAACTACAAAAACAGCTTAAATTAAATAACATGAAGGACAGTTTTTCATTGTATCAAAATGATTAAAAAGGTCTGTAAGGTCTATACGATATCTTGGTATTTTCTAGCCACTCTAGAAATGTTGCTAAATGTTAGAATTGTATCAAATGGGAATTTTTTATCCAACTTCAAAACCCTGAGTATCCTCAGTGGAATAAATGTTGTGTTGAGCCAAACTAGGTCTGAGTAGTTGCAAGAAAGAGGTTCCAGCAAAAATGATACAAGATATATTTGAAAGAGCAAAGATCAATTCTCCAAGAACTGTCAGTGGCAGTCTTCTGGTTACATTTAACAAAGGTCATGATTTTACCAATATAAAATTCAAAATTGAATGAAAAAAGTTATGGATACTCAACACTGCTAAAATCTGACAAAATATTTAGTCTCAGCAGACACATAAAAAGTCACTGTACACTTTCAGGTAAGCAGCACTGGATCTTTGATGGTAGACAGAAACTTTAATAAATAATGAACATTTGGGGACCTTAAAGATATACTGCCATGTTTTCAATAAAAAAATAGATTAGCAATGCAGCATGAGTCAGCAAATTCTTCATTAGTGAAACTGAATACTACAGCTTATTTCAATCTTTAAAACTGGTCTGAAAGGTAACCTTTATATGTGGCAATGATTAAACATGTTGGGGTGGAGGAAGAGAGAGAGTTACATGCTTAGATTTTCAATTTTGGAAGTGTATGTTCAGATCATCCTGGATCTATTGTAAAAGGAGTTTGTGGACTCAGTCCTTGAAAGATTTTTCTATCCCTAAAGCAGCACATAATATAAAATAAGTAGTAATGTAATCCAGAAGTGCAGTGGAGATTGTTGCTCAGATATCAAAAGTGACTAGATGTCTGTCTGTCACTCTGTCTGATGCTTGTTTTTTTGTTTTTTTTTATTTAGTGGCTTTATTTAATTTTGATTGTTGTTCATCAGTGATGCTAATCTCAGGTATAATCCATTTTTTTTCTAAATAGAAAAATATCAGATCCTACACAACACATCCCTGTAGAAGAAAGCAACAAAAATCTCCTTCTGTCAGCTCCTCCTTTAACATAAACCAGTTTTCTTTGTATAACCATGAACAGGGTGACCTCTGAACATGTCCTAAAGTCAAGAGGTTTGGGTTATTTTGTCTCATGAGAGGAAGTACTTTCTAAAGTCAAGAAGCTCTCAGTGAAATTCCTTTTTTAGTAGTCCTCTTTGTTTTAAACCATGGAGAGCAAAGCTCTGGTACTTACCCTTTTTGCAGCTGCAATGCTGTGATATTAGGAGAGAAGAATTTTTTTTCTGATTTGCAGGTTCCCAACTATTGATAGGTCAAAAACAACATCTATAACTTCAGTAGTCATCAAACAGCCAGCATATGTTAGGTGGGGCTTGGAGGGTGAATTTACACACAAAAAAATCACATACAGAAAGGGATTAGACTAAGATGTATTTTGGCCCCTTTGTTATTTAATCTTTACACGAATGACATTATTGGAAATATGCAGGATGCGCATTTTCATCCCCCAAAACTGCTAGCAAGCCTGATCCGTATACCATCAAGAACTCCTATTGGATTACAGAGAGCAATTACAACTTTTGAGCATCTTGGTGGACAAAATAACTTAAGTTATGATAAATCCAAAATAATGTATTGGGAAGTCGTTTGATGTAGTATCCATGAAATATGGGGGGAACTAAACTTGAAGTTGTCAAAACCTATAGGTATTTGCATGTGTTATTCACAGCTTCTCCGTCATGGAAACTTCATATTCAGATAAACATCAACATCAGTTAAAACTAAGGCTGCCCAATCGGCTGTGGCTATAAAGAAATGTTATGAAACCGTAGCAGGACGATCAATCCAAGCTCCTGTATCAGCATATAAAGTGAATGTTACCTCTCACATCTTATATGTTGCTGAACTATGGGGTGCTGCTGCTAGTAATGATGTAGACATACCTCAGAACAAGTTTTTCAGGGCTCTTCTGGGTCTTCTTCCCTCAACTCCTGCATCTTTTTTGAGATTAGAGATGGGAATGAATTCTATTTTAACTAATATTATTATTAGAATGGTGGGATTTTGATTTAAAATCCTGCCCCTTTTAGCATCCCATCTGATTAAATGATGCTACATAGAAGATATTAATAATCCTTCTCCTCTCCAATCACCCCGGTTAACCTTTTTTTCCTGTACTTTTTCACTTTTGGGGATGGGATACTATCTCAAAGATAATGCAAGATTTTTCTCCCCCATCAAAAAGGTTTGGGTTTTCCAGAGGTTACAAGATATTGCCAGGCAGAATGATTTTGCAATGGCAAGGGCTACAAAGGTATTTACAGTTGGATCTCAATAATAAATGGTGGACCTCTTTGACTAGACTTAGTACTGAACAGGTGTCCACAGATGTTCTGGTTGGATGTAGATTTTCCATTCCAAGGGCTAAAAGATGTTGCCTAGTCTGTCTAGGAGTTTGGAAGATATTATCCACTATGTTTTAGAATGTTCTTTATATAATGACATAAGAAGAACCTATTTATTACCGTTCTTGCAGAAATTGATACATTTTTCAAACAGAGAGAAATTAATCTGGATGTACAGCAAACAGATCCAAATTTAGTAAACCGTCTTGCAATTTTTGCTTATAAGGCTGAGGTGATTAGAATTAAATATGCTTTATTACTGATACAAGTGATACATTTTAACATTAGATTTGATTTTATTGTCTTAATTGTGGGCCTTTGTACAATAATATTATAGAACCATGTCTTGATTTACTACTATATTTATATTAATAATGTTTTTATGTTGGTGGGCTGTATTTTTGTCATAATATTTGTACTTCGGATACCTTTTTCAAACTTATTTATAATATGGTTGTACGTGTGTGATGTCATTTTCAGGAGCATGGCATTTATCCAGAATCCTTAATAAATTGCAGTTGAATTGAAATACGCTTCTAACGAATTATACATTTAAAAAGCAAACTGTATTGGGCCTCTGAATGTATTTAAAATCTAGACTCTAGACCACTCTACAGGTACTTTTAATGAGGACAGGGAGGGGTCACTGTAGCTATTTGAATATTAAAGAACAATTGGGATACTAACATTTGTGTTTAAAAGAAATGTATGTAATATTTGCACTAATTTCTTCCCATAAGCAAGCATCATAATGACCTCAATCTATTGTAGACTAAGCTTAGCGATTAGCTCTATAGAATCAAATAATCACATGGCTTGGTCCTTATATTTAAGAAAAGAGGAAAGGAGAACATGGCAAATCCTAATCTCTTTACATGATACGTAGAGGTGCAGCAGGCCAGTTCTGAGCCTGAGGCAGCACAGGCTGTCAGTGCCGATGGCAGTGACATGCCTACTCGCTGCTGCTTTGGCTGCTATTTTTGTGCCCTTCCATCAAAGTCTGATGCTTGTCACCTCCCTTCTCCTTCAGTTCTGTTACTGGTGATATGCATACCTGTAAGTGAAGAATGTAGACTATTAGATGGCTTCGTTTTTCATTTCCTTGCTTTTGCGACCCTCACTCAGGTACACTGTGCAGGTAGCAATCTTAACTATTTTGCAGTTTTTTAACATTATATATAAAAATGCTTCTTCCGTGTCAGCAGAGTACTGAGAGACCAAGTGGGAAGAAGGTAGGGCCTGTGGGTGAAATTCTGGCCCTTTTGAAGTAAAAGGCAAAACTACTGCATTTAGTGGGGCCAGGATTTCATACTTTCTCTTCTCCAGAAAGGAAGGGCAACTATATACTAATGCAGTTGTGCTTGCTTTGTAAAGATATAGGCACATGCTCCTGAGAAGAGACTGTGGAGGCAATATCAGTTTTTTGAGCAACATGAGATGAATACCCTGGCCAGAATTACTTCTGCTTTTGTTACAAACCCAATGTATGTTCCTTGTTTTTTTCTTTCTCTTCTCCCCCTGTCTGCTGCACGCTATGATATCCAGGGTTTCCAAACACAAAGGTAGATTTGAGCTATTTCAAGTTTTTTCTATCTTTTCAATATTTCCCCTGCTAAGGAAATATTTTAATACTCACTGCATAGGTCCATACATTGATTATTCATACTGAGCCCAATCTGCCCAGAATTGAAATCAGTGGCTTCCACTGACATCAAGGAGTGCCTTTGTAACTTAATGTTTCTTTTTATATTGCAATGAGATTAGAAGCTGAACTGAAGATTAAGGTCCCAATCTTGTATATGTTTAACCCTACATACTATGAGCAGTCCCATTATCTTCAGAGGGATTATTCACAGGGCATAAAGTTAAGCACGCAGGTAAATTTTTGCAAGCTAGGCAGCAAAGCTTGCTATATAATTACTAGTGCTGGGGAACAGTGTGGACTCTGTTCACACTATGTTGTCTTGTTTTTGAGAAGCATGGCATTTGATACGTAGTATGTAAATTAAAATGCTGTTAGTACATATTTTTCACTCACTGGTATCATAGACTACAGATTCACATGAGTTGTAGTATTGAGCAAAATGCCTCTCACAATTAGATGAATACAGCTCTAGTCTGTTTGCCTCTAGAATTTCAATAGCCCACATCATTCTAGAATCTAAGCCCTTCTTTCTGTTATTTAAGTGGATTACCTAAAAATCCAAGTGTAAATCTAAAGCAAACTGAGATCAGAATTGACCAAATCTACTCACATGAGCAAGAGAGGTAGGATCAGACTGAAAATAGACATTGCAAGCAAACAGCTGTCCTATCCCCTTGTCATGTTCTAAGTGCCCAAAAATGTTGCTGTGACCACCCCACAGGTCACAGTGTAGCACCTGGGGCCATTGTCCTGCAGGACTGAGCCCCAGAACCCCCGGGAGTGGCAGGCAACCAACTCTGTGGGACACTGTTTCAGGGTAATGTCTATAAATGCAGATGAAGCTGATCAGCTGTGCCAGGACACATCCTGGCACAACTGATCCTGCTGCAAAGACGACATCTGTTTAATCCTTTGGAGAATTTGTGCAGAATAGCTATTTGCATCAAATGTATACCCTATTGGTTTTCATGATGATGGACAAGTGGTGGTGGAGACAGGACTAGTGAATCCAGCAATCTCCAGCCATGAATCTGTACACAGGTATGCAGGCAGCAGAAGCCTGATGTTCATCTTGCATCTGGGTTGGGACAGGAGTGCAATTCTGCAGCTGCTACCATGATTGAGCAGTCCTATTCAGGATTCCTTTTGCTCACCCCACAGGGGGGCATAGTGATAAATACAAGACCATATGGGAACATTCTTGCTCTTAAACACTGGCACCTCCTTGACTATGGTTTTTGTTGGAACTGATGATTGAATGGATGTTCATACCACATGAGCTATGCAAGGAAACAATGACTTCTGAATAGGTCACTGTCTTGTCAGACCCATTATAAACACCTGGTTTGCTCTAAAACTCTGAAAATAGCCAAAAACAATGTGAAGGAGTCTCAACACCAAATCTCAAGGTCTGTAAGGATCTCCAACAATGTCTCCATGAAGAGCTCTCTGCTCTATCCACAAATCAAGGCAAAATTGAGGAACTGTGAAAGGGGTTTAAAACCACTGTCCATATGGCCTGTGCTGAATCTCTTGCTTATCCCACCAGTCAACACCAAGAATGGTTTGATGAGAGTGATGCCATGATCCAAGCCCTCCTTGACCAGAAGAGAAGGGCTCACTCTGCTTGGCAAGATGACACCTCAACTCAGCAGAAGCAACTGATCCTCCAAAGCTCAAAGGAAGATCCCGGAAATCAAAAATCATTGGTAGTAAAATAAAGCCAAGGATATCCAGTTCTATGCTGACAAACATGACATGCACAGCTCTTTCCAGCCAACAAAAGTCATCTACAATGCAACTTCCCATGGTCCTACTTTCCTGTGATCAAAAAATGGTTTGATGTGCCTCAAAGTCAATTAATCTATCCAAGTTAGATGGAAAGAGTACTTTGAGGCACTCCTGAACTGTGAGTTGACTGTAGCAATACCACCAAGTCCATCCCCCATGCCCTGAAAGCAGATCCCTCTCCAACCCTCCTACCCTAGAAGACGTCTGGTGTGCCATCAAGGAAACCAGGAACAACAAGACTACTGAACCAGATGGTATGCCTGCTGAAATCTATAAAGCTGGTGGCAAGGAACTGGTACTGAGACAGAGACTCCATACAATGAATTTAGAACAGTGAAGAGGTCCTTTTAGGAACCTTTTATGATCAGGTCACAAAAGCATTGGATGCAGGTG
>NW_017728998.1:14277075-14279639 GCF_001723915.1 Gavialis gangeticus | reverse complement strand
GCCTACCTGGCTGGAGTCATTTGAGCCCAGTTTTAATCCTGCTCAGGCAGGGGGTCAGACTTGAAGATCTACAAGGTTCCCTTCCAACCCTACTTCTATGATCCTATGATAAGAAGTCCATGGGGACCTGAGGAATGACAAAGTTATGACTATCTTCAAGAACAAAGACAAGTCTGCGTGTGGGGAATTATTGAGGTATCATCATCTCCACAGCAGGAAAAATCCTCTCCCACATCCTCCTAAACCATTGTCTACCTCTTGCCAAGGAAGTCCTGCTGGAATCTCACTGTGGTTTCAGACCATCAACTGACATGATCTTTATTGCCTGCCAGGTCCAAGAAAAGTGTCAGGAATAATGTCTGGCCCTGTATATAGCCTTCCATAGACCTCACTAAGACCTTTGATTCCATCACTTGCAAAGCCTTATGGAGAGTACTGGCCAGATTTGGATGGACATCAAGGTCCTGGGGTTTCTCATGGCCAGATGACTTTGACCATTCTATGTAACAGGTCAGAGTTTGATCCATTGGTCATCTAAACTGGAATCAAGCAAGGAAGTGTCATCACCTCAACTCCATTCTCCAATTTTTTAACAGGTATTTTGATTCTCAGTCAGGACCACATTCCTTCTGGAATTGACATTGAATATCAAATGGATGGAGGGCTCTTCAGTCTGGGATGTTTTTGCTCAAAGACCAAAGTAGACAAAACAACCATCCTTGGCCTTTGATATTCTGACTGCACTGTCTTTCACACTGAGGAAAACCTCTAGAACCATGCTGGATCTTTTCAGAGAAACCTACTGAACTGTGGGCCTTTCTCTGAACATCAAGAAGACTAAAGTACTCTATCAATCTGCCCTGAGTCATGAATGTGACCCCCCCATTCACAAACTACCATTGAGGGAAAGACTCTGGAGGTAGTCAAGCACTTCCCCAACCTTAGTAGTCACACCTCTCAGAGTATGAACATTGGTGAGGAAATCCAGCATAGGATCTAGTGTGCAAGTGCCTCCTTTGGGAAATCGCATTGGTGGGTCTGTATTCATTATGCCCTCTGGAAAGACACTAAGATCCAGGTCTCTGCACTCTTATACTTAAGTGCATGTCATCCTTATAGTTTTGGCCTTTTCCATGCCATTCTGTAGCCAGCAGGATCCATGTCCTCGCTACCTTCATCAGAATTGACCTGTCATACACTACCAAAGGACATAACAGCTCCCAGAGTGTAATAGAATGGTGTACTGTCCAGGTCAATGACATAATTATTGTCAATATATACAAGCTACCCTCTGCTGTGTTGTCAATCACAGCCTTACCTATTTATGATCAGACAATCTTATACGCAGGTGACTTCAACTGCCAATATCAAGACTCGGGATACTCTGTTAATAATAGTGACAAAGATGATCTTTGTCTCTTGGCAAACCTGAATGATATAACCCTTGTATATGACCTGAAAGAACCACATATTTTCCACTCAACATGTTGGAACATTCAGACAAACCTAGATCTTTGCTGGTGGAAGGGTGACTCGAGTGAAATACCAATAAGAAAAATACTTGACAAGTTTCCATCAACTCAGCACAAACCTCACTTATCAGCATTGACAAGATGATATTTTAGCTTCCACCAGCCAGACCAGCTCCAAGATAGAACTTTTGGAAAGCAGATTGGCAGAAATATCAAAGGCTGATCAATAAGAGAGCAAACCAATTAGAGGATTCATCAGAAGCCAACACTGATCCAGGCTACAATATATTTGCATACTGACTAACTGAAATAGCCAAACTCTGTCTACCTAGAGGCTATATAAGCCATTATGGGCCATGCTAGGACGAGCAGTACAAACAGCTCTTTAACATCATCAAGCAATGCAATGACCCTGCAACTGTAAAGAGAACTACAGAACAGCTGGCTGCCACACTGAACAATATGAAAAAGGAGAGATGGCTTAGTACCATAGAAGGATTGGATATGACCCACTCAAGCAGGGCTTTCAATACCATTTCATTATTCTTGTCTCCCTCCAGTTTTTAACATTTTCATCGTTGTGAATATTTGCATATTTATTTACAATCCAGTACCAAGAAATTAGGTCACAAAACAGTGAACAGTTGTTGGGAGTATAAATCATTATTGTTCATGATTTGACAAGTGGCTGTCTCACAAACCTTTAGTTCATAGAACTCCAGAGGCTGAGCTGTTCATGTTAAAATCTGTCTGATCAATGTATTTTATTTTCCTAAATACCACAGTTTCTTTCAAGTATTCAAATACCACAGATATTCAGAAAGACCCAGGTGTATCATTGACTAAAGGCTGTTTAAAGACTCTAGAAATTGTCACTTGTTTCACCCAATTGATTTAGTAACAACTACCATATTGTTTCCAAAGGCTATGATTTTTAGACTAGGGACAGAAGCTACACATAAACTAGTTTAAGTGAACAGAAACTGGCTTAAACCTGTAACAGAAAAGAAGTTCAGTGCACAAAAACCAGTTTTGAACTGGCTGAAACTGATTGAAGATAAATCTGGTTGAATGTAGTATCAGCCTTAACTC
>NW_017728998.1:14254092-14272075 GCF_001723915.1 Gavialis gangeticus | reverse complement strand
GGCTGTTTAAAGACTCTAGAAATTGTCACTTGTTTCACCCAATTGATTTAGTAACAACTACCATATTGTTTCCAAAGGCTATGATTTTTAGACTAGGGACAGAAGCTACACATAAACTAGTTTAAGTGAACAGAAACTGGCTTAAACCTGTAACAGAAAAGAAGTTCAGTGCACAAAAACCAGTTTTGAACTGGCTGAAACTGATTGAAGATAAATCTGGTTGAATGTAGTATCAGCCTTAACTCATTTAGGTCAAACTGGTTTATGGAACTTCTGTCCCAGACCCCTTCCTGGTTCAAGTTGACTCTCAGTCCCCCAACATCCCAGGATGCTTTTCAGCCCTGGCCTGGGCAGTGCTGTCTGCTCAAGCAGAGCAGGGATGGCCCTTCCCCTCTTCTCTAGCAGAGCAGTGGGGGCTGGCTCACAAAGGGGTGGGTTGGGGAAACCAGCTGGTGAGGGCAGAGCAGCTGGTGAGGGCAGAGCAGCTCCTGCTAGACTTTTTCCTGCTGCATTGTGGGGGAGGGGGGCATGGGTCATCAGGCTCAGGTGGAGTGGGGGTTTACACTCCCTTCATGTCCCATGAGACTCCAGTTTAGGTTTGCTGCAATCCTTCTGGCCCCCCATCCCTTGCTACTCCATTCTCTGCTCCAGTGAAGAACAGGGGGCATGGCTATACCCCAGCTGGGGCGGGCAGGGTGAGGCAGAGAAGCAGGGTTTAATTCCTTCTTCCACCAGCATAGGACCCCAGCTGGGGTCTACCCAGGTTTTTCCCCCTGCTCACTGCTCAAGCTGTGACCAGATGGCTGCCTGAGCTGTGCCTCAGGTGAAGGGTGGGGCGAGGGAGAGGTTTTAAACCCCCCTGCTTCCTCTCTCCCACTGGCTAGGATCTGCCTGGGTTTTCCCCAGTGCTTGCCGCTCAAGCATTTAATTCCCCCTCACCCCCCCCAGGCACTGTCTGGGTCACCATCTGGCCATGCCCCCCACCACTCAGGGAGAAACCTGGCAAGGGCTGCTTCCCTCTCCGCCTTCTAGGCATACCCTGGCTGGGGTCACTGCAGGCCTTCCAGCCACTGCCAAAGGGAAAGGAGGGCGTGCTTTAGGACCCCCGGCTTCTAGCCTGAGCCACGGCAGACATGTGGCTGCATTTCTGGAATCAGAAATCAATGCCTATTCACTTGCTTCTCAGTTCAATCTACAATTCAATCTTTGCAGGTTAGATTAACCTGCAAAGTCTGAATCAATTCAGGCTCAGGCTTTTTGAATATCTGTACCAGGTGATATATCTAGGTGTTACAGCAGAATATTCCTAGTACCAGCTAAATAGTGATGGACAGTACAATGCGTATTCTTTGTCATGTACAGGCTTCTCAATAACAAAAGTTTTGTCTTCCCCATTTCCCTATAAACTGTAATCCATAATCTGCCTTCCCTAGAATCTTCGCCTAGGACAAGATTATCAAAAGTAAAATGGAGTATGTCTGTTTTTGGCTGATCATCTTGGAACATCAAAAATGCTGTTACCCCAAACCACTGTTTAAGGTGCCACCTAACTGGAGGCTTTTGAATTGTAGAGGTACCTAAAATTTCAGCATTACAATTTACTGCATGTGCAAGTTACTTTCTTAGATATGATTAGCTCACCTTTAAATGGAAAGCAGAGTACAACTTTATCGAGAGCAGAGCTGCTGCATTCCAGGCCAATTTATCACCAAAAATTACCACTGACAGTGTATTTTTAAAATTGGTTTTGTTTTGTTTTGTTTTTTTGTCAAGGAAGCAGTAAACTCTGGCCGTTCTAGCCAGCTGGCATATGGGAAGTAGTGAAAATTTTCAATCTTTGACCTCAGCCAGCAATGTTCCACCATACCTAAAGACAGCAGCATAACAATAGAGGAGCAACCAGTGCACCAGCTATGGGCACTGACCTGGATGGGTAAGGTGACAGTGGCAAAAAATATCTGTAGCTACATTGCCAGCCTCCATGCTGCAGTTTGTGGGGCATGTAAGTGCCCAGCTGTGGCTCTGAAGACAAGACAGTTTCTTGCTGATGCTAACTAATGAAGCACAACAAAATTAATCTCTCTAGTTGCTGTCTTCTGACTTTTACTGCTATTCTTATGAAGTATACTGCTCAAATTTTACAGAATATTACACTAAAAATTAGTGGTATCCACTCCTTTTTTTAAATTTGATTTTTCACCTTTAATATCATATTTTAAAAAATATATAGCTATGGATCCAGTCATAACTAAAAGATATGTAAGTGATGATTTTTCATCTTTTGGGGGGGAACAATGGATTTTAATCTTTTTTAGTTGGGGATTTTGGCAGCTATTGTAGTGTAAATGTTTAATAATAAAAATAAATGATGATTAAAATATACAAAAAATATCCACCAGTGGAACAATTGTCTTCTAATCAGGCTAGGAAACTGTGGAGACAGAGTAGTTTAAAATAGGAAGAAAAAAGAAAGATGTTAAGTTTTATTGCACTCTTTATTGTTATTAATACCACAGTGTCATTTGTGTAGTGTAATGTATTAGTATAAAGTCTATGCAAACGGATTGTACTTTTTCACACAAATTGCTTCCCTGCAGTTTGTGTAGTCATTTTATTTCCAGGACTCTGCAGGTCTTAGTCTCCTTATTACTCTTACTTAGGATTAGTAGAGATTATATGCAGCATGCAATTGTTTTCTTTATTTTCTTTTTTATTGCCTTAGATTATATGACGTTTAGCCTGATTTTTATATATAATTAAACTATATGTGAGATATTTGTGACCCAGGACAGCATGTTCCTTAATGCACATAAATAAACCAATAAAATCTGGAGAGCATTGTGGGAGTTTAAACCTCATGACAGGAATCTCTACCTTTACTGGAACCAGGTCCCTGTAGGACTGAGAAGTGGATATGTTTATTTCTTAATTTATTGTGCTCATCTGAGTGGGGATTAGTTGAGTAAAAACTTAAAGTTTTGTTTCAAATGGGTATTTGTTGCCAGATTTTAATGCCAGTTTTCTTTTTTCTGTCAGTCCATTTTTGCATTTCCAATTAATTGAAGGCAAAGATCTTAGTTAATAAACATTTAACTGGCTGCTTCTCATTGTTTTTCAAATATTTTGTTGAAAAATTCTCAGCCAGGTCTAGTGATCAGTGTTTGACACAGTGAGCCCCTGATTCCAGTCAGGAGCTATCAGTACCACTGTCATACAAACAATTTACAGAGGGGCGTAGTTGTAGGAGGTGGGGAGGCAGAGTGCAGGACAACAGAGAAAAATAAAAAAATCTGAAAATGTTTCTGTCCCTTCTTCATAGTATAAAACAGCTTGTGGCCTTTTGAAATGTATTTATTCCACTTTCAGTGTACAAGCTGAACTGGGACTCATTGAGTACTCCGACACAGATAATGTGTGTCATAAAAGAAAGGAACAAAATTGTTGCTGAGCTATAAACTCCTGTGTCCCCATGGAAAAGGAAGGGTAGATGCAAGTATCTAAGTAGCGTCAGGAAACTTAAGTAGAGAGACAGAGAGAGGGAGGAGGTTGGAAGAAAAAAAATGATAAATATGCTCAAACTGAGAGTTGTACCAAAGGATTCCTCCCTCACCCCCATTATGTTCCCTTTCACTTTTAAACAGGATCTACATTTATGGCAGAAGGATATGTCAAACAACCTTACAAATGACAAATTAATGAGACAAACTCTAAGCCTAGGTACAGACAGTCAAACAGCCCGAGGCTGAATCGATTCAGTCTTTGCAAGTTAGTCTAAGCTGCACAGATTACATTGAAACAGCAATGAACAGACATTTACCTTTGATTCAGAAAATGCAGCCACATGCCTGCAGTGGCTCAGGCCAGAAGTCGGGGGGTGCTAGAGTATGGCTCTCTGGCTGTGTGTTTACTACTTCTTCCTGCTGCCCCTGAGGTCTTCGGTATTTTCAGTCCACAGTCACAGTATCAGGAGTCTGCAGGGTTGCTCATCACTTCATTTGCTGCTTCCAGGTGCATCGGGGATTTGTAGTCCACAGTTGCAGCCAGCAGTAAGTTTGAGCAGGGGAAGGGGTATTTAACCACTCTCTGAACCCAGAACACAGCCAGGGTTTGCCTGGGTGGGCAGTTCCCTCCCACAGACTGGGCTGCATCCCCACCCCCTTGTCAGCCAGCCCTCACTTCTGGGAAGCAGGGCGATGGTGCCAGCCCTACTCTCTGGAGCAGACAGCACAGCACAGCCCAGCCCAGGGCTGCAAAGCATGCTGGGATACTGGGAGACTGTGATTTAACTTGAACCAGGAAGGGGACAGAAGTTTCATAAACCAGTTTGCCCCAAATCAGTTAAGTCTGATATTACATTGATCCAGGTTTATCTTAAACCAGTTTCCAATCAGTTAAACTGATTTATGTGTAACTTTTGTCTATAGCAGTAAAGCACAGCAATGTGTGCACTAGTAAGCAATGGTACCCTTCTCAGGATGTCACAAAATGCCTCAGGGTTTGATCAATAGCTCACTAGTGCATGCGTTATTATGTCTTACTGGAATAATAGAAACCTTTCTGAATGTCATCTTCCACTTCTAAAGAAACACAGGTTTTCAGCCTGAGCCTGAGCTGTACAATACATGCCAGATCTATTGCCTATCAAGCATGGAGATGGTTTCCAAAATAAAAAATAAGGAAAGTTTTTAATGATTTGCCTCAGATTGTTTTTGACACTCCCTGTTTTCCAAGCTTTCAGAGCACTAACTGCAGTGCTTGCCAAAGAGCCAGATGCCTCTGTTGGAATAATATGTTACAGTTTGGCATACCTAATTATGGTTGCTCACATGTTTTATAGGCTTCTCCTAACTCTGGAAGTGAGAAGGAGGTAGGGGAAAAATAATCACAAATTATCTTTAATCAGGTGTTCATTTAAACTTTTGTTTAAATGCCAGTAAAATAATGCTAGCACTTGTGCTTTGGTAATATAATCTATACCTTCAAGGGCATAGACAGAAGTGACAATTTTCATTTGATATGGCCACAGAAAGTGGTCTATTGCTGTCATCAAACACAAGTGCATAAATGACATTTATCATCACACAAGGGTTCAGATGAAAACGTTTCAAAACAGAGCGTCTTCTGTAACTTGTGTCTGTGCTGCCCCCCAGCCTGTCACTGTTTTCAGAATGGGAGGGGAGAAAGGGAGCAGAAGGAGTTTGGTCTGGGGGTTTTCAGGCCCTGCTGGAGGGTAGGGTGAGTGTATTGGAGCCACACTGAGGTGGTGGGACTCCAGTTCATTCACCCCATCCTGCTGTGTCAGCTGGGGAACCCCTAGAATGAGCTCTCTCCTCTCCATTTTCCCCCTCCCATTCTAAAAAGCGCTTGGGCTGGCAGGGAAGAGGGGCTCTTGCTAGGGGAAACCAGCTGATGGCTGCAGCAAGCAGGTAGGTTCCCCTCCCCCCTGGAACCAATAGTGAACTTCTGTTTGGTCTGGGGATCCTTGTAACTCAGAACGCTTCCTGCAAAGCATTGTCAGTTACAGCAGGGCTGTGCTTTTGTCTGTGCCCCAAGGGGGGACTACTGAGGCACTGGCAGTTTTGCAGTAATTTGCAGATGAAAAGCTTCTGTGTCAGACCTGAGTTGGATTTCCTCTCCTCACAATCTCTGGAACTAGAGGATATCCTGACAAGTGGGAAGGAAAGTTGGGAGGACAGGTAGGAGGAGGTGAGAATAGGCCTTGCTAGTTTTTGCCGCATAGGCAGTTTATAATAAAGGTGCTAATAAAAACTTTCCCTACAATTCTAAGTGGTATACCTATGCAGAGATCTTTGGGGGAAGGTTATGGAATGGATAACTGGGACATGGAGATTCTAAACCATACTAACTAAATTGTGGTTATTAAATACAAGTTTAAAACAGTAAAAAGATTGAGCATGAAATATTATATTTGATGAAGGTACAGTGCCAGATTGATCACTGGAGTAATTCTATTTAAAGTCTAATAAATGTAAATAAAAATAACATTAAATTAATTTTTCCCAGAAAAAAAAAATCAAAGTATAAGGTTCCTCCCTATCTTGCTTACTATGGACAAACACAAGTAATGTCTATTTTATGCAGAGATGAAAGAAATTTTAATAAATCTTATGAGATGTGAAGCTAACATTTATGATGAGACATCTCTATGATTGATCACAGACATTTTCATTTGTCTAATACTAATACAGTCACATCACCATTTTCTTGTTTTGTTAATACTTATTATTTTTTGCGTTTAAAAAGTACCCTATACCTGCTGATTTACCAGTATTTGAAGACAGTGATTAGGCCTCAGAACAACCTTGAGATAGATAAAGAGTGAAGTATGAATGACTCATGGTAACAGAGATCAGTTTCCGCTCTTAGATAAATGATTTCCAGTCCACCAGGCCTTTTCTTAGCCTTGTTGTGCAATTTTATTCATTTAATATTTTAAATAATCTGACAGGTTGCATTGAGAACCATGATCTGACCAGTATATCCATTTGTTGAAAAAAACAGTCATTTAAATTACATAACAAAGCTACTGCTGTAAAAACAAATGTCTAATGAACTACATTGTGGTTATATTAGTTACTTGTTATTGATTACTTTTCATAATTACCATATCACTGCCACTCATGAGTAATAAAGTAATAAAGGTATCACTAATGAGTGGAAATTACATATCCTGTGGGCAGTACATTTCTTACCGGTATATGGTTGGCCAACATAACTATATGCCTATGGTATTTTTCATCTGGATTGTTTAGATCTGTTGAGCTTTTTACTTTGTGAGCAACTCCTCCAGGCTAGATTTCTGTTTTATGAGATTCTATTAAACTGAGGCAGTTTTAGTGAGAGCCACCAAAAATGTTTCAGTTAAACACAAAAGGAATCTTTAAAGTGTAAGAAAACATACAACAGGAAGAGTAATTCAGCCAACTTCTCTTAGTTTGTTCCCAGACGTCAGTTCCCCATTGGTTTATGCAGGTTGCTGTCTACTCTTATAATGAAACAAAGAATCCTTTGCTGTAAAGAACCTCTGCTAGATCCTCTTTACGTTTCCTCTCTCCTTAATTATCAGCAGTAGAAATCTACCTCCAACAATTATTATGTGCTCCCAGGACTGCTCTAACAAAAAATTGTCAAAGATGCTATCTCTTATCTTGGTTGGAGAGCTGGAGAAGAAAACAGCTCCAACTGTGACTGGGTAAGGTGAGCAGCCCACTAGTTGCACACACAGATCCTTGCAGAAGACACAGAGAAATCCCATTCTTAAAACTTGTTGAAGACGGTGACATCTGAGGGGAAAAGTGGTGAAACAAGCCACTGAAATTGTAGTCTGACAAGCCGCTGAAGTTGCAGTCTGAGTTTCCTGGGTCCCTGAAGCCATGAACTTTTTTGGTGAAGACTGGCCGTGTCTACACAAGATGCTTAATGGTGAATTAGCATAGTTTACTATGAAGTAAGCACGTAGGTCTACACGTGCACATGCTTACTTCACAGTAAATCTCCCTAATCCTGAGTATATTCACTACCTGCAAATGCAAGTAGCAAATTTACTTGGCATTAGTAACAGCACTGTAGCAGTTGTGTAGATGTCTGGCTGGAAACCAAATCTGCCCCTGGACAACCATTCATGAGGGGGCAGGAGATAGCTGCCTGTCCCCAAGAGCTTTCTGCCATCAGGGTGGACCACAGGAGCCCAGGTGGGGACAATGTCCCTTTGCCCTGGCAGCAGGGAGCTCCAAGGCCAGTGCTCCCAGACCGTGATCACAGCATGGGGTCTAGGAGATGTCCCAGTCCCTGCTCCAGCATTGTGATTGGGAAGTCTGGGTCTGGAAGACCCTAACCACTCAGCAGCACTCTGCCACCACGGAGCCACTGCTGAGAGATGCTTATCTCCCAGCTTGAGCCATACACCTATAGGCTTGGGCTGGAAGACCCTTATCTCCCAACCTGAGCCCCATGGGGCTCAGGCTGCAAGAAGCATCTCCCAGCAGCAGCTCCACTGTCACAGAGCTGGCACTGAGAGCTCCCTGTAGGCAAGAACTGGTGCGCTTGTTCTCTGCCCACCTCTGTGAGCATGGAGCTGGAGGAGGAACAAGTTCCCCAGCCTGTTTCCCTCCCAGCTCTGTGCTCACAGAGTTTGGTGGGGAACCAGCTCCCAGCGCCCACTCTATGATTGAAATTGCATGGGGATAGTTTCCCATGCATGCGGATAGTTCCCTGCCCAGCCTGGAGCTGACTGGGACCTGCCCCCGACTAGAACAGTTCCTAGGCAGCACCCGGCTATGTGGGAAAGCATGAGCTGCCTTGAGGTGGCTGGGGACTGTCCTGTTTTGGGCAGTCCCCAGCCAGTTCTGAGCTGCACACATAGACTTTCTGGTGCAGCCCAGGGCTGGCCAGGAACTGTCCTGGTCAGAGGCAGGTCCCAGCCCCATGCCCTGATTGGGTGGTTGAAACACAGGGCTTTGAAAGGGCTGTGGGGGTGGGGCAGGTCCCAGCCCCCTGCCCTGATCTGCTGGTGGGGCAGCTAGCAGAGAGCTAGCTGCTAACTGCCTCACCAGTGGATCAGGGCAGAGGTTGGAATCTGCCCCTCTCCTGCAGGTCTTTCTAAGCCCTGTGTCCCTGATTGTGGAGCCAGGGCCAGAAGCTCCCTGCTTCCAGGGCAGGGAGACTTTGTCCCTGCCCCAGCAGTAAGCAGGCTCCCAGGACCAGGAGATAGCTGTCTCCTGGCCCAGTGATCCCTGCCAGCTCCTGTGCTAGCACCTAAAGCAGGGGCGGGCAATTATTTTGGGTGGGGGGCCGCTTACTGAGTTTTGGCAAGTCATCAAGGGCTGCATGACAGGCAGTCAGGGGCAGAAAAATATTAATTTTCTAAATTTTTTAGGGGTCCTATGGGCCAGATAGAATGGCCTGGCAGGCTGCATCTGGTCCGCAGGCCGCATTTTGCCCACCTCTAACTTAGGCGGAGCCTGGATTTCCGCCCCCCAGTGGTGGCAGGGACACATTGCAGGGAACTGGGAGAAAATCTGTTTCCTAATCCCTGCATGTGTAGACACCCACTCAAAACCCCTTACTGGGTGTCTATACACATTGCCATATGGTGACATTGTAACTGCGCCATGTTTTAGTACTTGGTATGTGGATGTACTAAAACACAGCACAGTAACCACCCATACTGTGGCATACAGGTGGCACACGCTTAGATTCACTGGCTACGTTACTGTAGCAGCCTGCTAAAGCCAGGCAGTGCACTGCTATGGCAACATTGCTGGCAATCATGTGTAGACCCATGTGATCACTATGTCACCATAGGGCAATGTGTAGATGCTTCCACTGTATAGTAGCTTACTGCACAGTAAATTTAGGCTGGAGAAAATGCATGTGTAGATGCACCCACTGAATCTAAAAGCTCTGTAAATGGGGCAGACATTGCTTTATTTTCATTCATCTAATATGTTCCTTGCTCTTAACCAGGCTAATTCAGAGCCAGGGCATCTTTATCCAGCTTAAATGTTGCCATTTATGGTGTTCATCCACATTATTTCATTATTTTCTGTGTTCTACCAGAAAACAGTAATGAAACTAAAGTCCACAATGAGGAGATGTGTGAGGGCTTTGTACCATTGAAATACAACACAGAGGATGCGTCTACATGTGATGCTACATAGCATATGTGCTACATAGCAATGTGCTACACCAATGTAGTGTCTGCAGGCAAAAACCATGATGCCACAGCTATGTTGCCATAGCAACACATTCCCTCAATATATCGCGTCACTAAAGCTATGTAGCAGCTAAAAATAACCACGTGCCACAAGCATGGTTCAATACGGGCTGTTACTGTGTCATCATTTAGTACCTCCAAAAGGAAATACTAAATGATGGCTCAGTAACAAAGGTGCTGTAGGGATATGTATAGATGTGTCCAGCATGTCTTGCCTTGTCTGCTAGTGGTAGGCTGACAATATGGAACTCCATGCTATCCTGTGGCTGACTGTCTAGCCCATTTTGCCTGATCTTTTAAAATAGTTCAGTTAACACCTCCTAGTTTTGTTACTGGGTTTAATTAAAATTACAATCTGTGTGCTGTTACTGTATGCCCTGTACTAGGATAAAAGGTGGTCTGTTATCACACAATCTGATCAGCAAATTGTTATATAGCATAGAGAAATAATTTTCGCAGTCTCTTTGCTCTTAATTCATACAGGCCACAAACCCTGCCTTTTGATTCTTGTCTTAATCATAGGGTTATAGCAATTCTAAGTGAAAGGAAAGTCATCCACACAGAAAACAGAATATTGAGTTTGTGTGCAGATTTGTCATATCCAACTGTGTATAGTTTATAAAATGTGGTTGAGGTTATGACATTGGTGTGAATGTCTCCACAGACGCGATGTCAAACATATATTAAGGATACAGATGTTATATTTACATCAACTTAACTAGGGTTAAGTTGATTTAAGTGCTGATCTGTACAGAAGTTTGGGGAGAGTAGACCGGGCAAAAAATGGTTGGCCTGATTCAAGTTAAATTAGGAATGAGTTAGCCTGGTCTACCACCTGTATGTATACATTTGAAATTTAACCCTTGGACTGGGAAAACCCAGCCACTCACCTCCACATGTGTGCACGCGCATGCGCATGTGTGTGTGTGTGTGCATGCACACGCATGCACACACACACGCGCACGCGCACACACACACACACACATTGCAAGGCAGGAGCTCTAGGAAAATATGTGACCACCACAGAGTCTGGCCAGTCAGCACTGGTCCTAGGGAGACTTCAGGCAGCTGGACTGTGAGATGCCGTTTTATGAGCCCAGGCCCAGGAAATATACCAGACAAGCCAGATCACCGACACAAGTACATTGTATTTATTTTTATACCCAAACACTGAGATGTAGAAGTGTTCCTGGAATAGAATCTGCCTGTTGTATTGTGCTGCAATCCCCCAAGAATTTGCAATAATTACACTCTTATTGTGGCCTCAAACCAATACAGCATTTAGGACAATAAAGCAAAACTATTGAGCCAAGTGTCAACTTTAAATCCCACCATATTTAGAAAAAGAGAATACACAAGCTGATGTTGATGGGCAGTTAAAAATTAATCAAATTTGCATCATTGCCAGCAGTGTTTAAACCTAATTGATCTGCAGTGTGAACCTCAAGTTATGCCAGAGAAAATTCATTTATAATTTATTAAATATCAGACATGTTTTATGAGAAGGACTTGAAAACAGCAAGTAGGAAAACACTGCTGTTGATAACATTTAGAATTCCAAACACATTTCAAATTTAAAAACAAAATTATCAGGAGTGTCTCTTGATTTCAAAGCTAGCTGAAAACAAAGCAAGTTTCATTATAGCCTCTTAAACTCTTCCTCAAGATAGTACTGAACATTTTGTTTTAAATGAGAGATAATTCAATTTTCTTTTCTTTATCTCACTAAACAGTCTGATTTTTTTTTTTCTTTTCTCATTCCAGGTGGATTCTGTATCAACTTACAGAAACTGTCTCCAAGGGCTTCATCCTGTAGTCTTTTTGAACTGGGATGCAAGCAAAAGATGTTTTAGGTATTTCAGAAACAGAGACCTAAGGTAACATGTTTAATAGTATGTAAGTGAATTAGGCACCTGGGACTATTCTAAATCCCATGATCAGCCTATTCTTGATGAAGAAGACCAATGATGGACATTAGTTGGAATAATAGGTAATATTGCTGGGATTATGATGTCAGTTTCCTAATTATCAATTAATTTTAATACACTTTGCCTAAAGCAGTCACACACAAAAAAAAGTCTGCATGGAACATCAGAATAGAGTTTCCCCATATATTTCTGTGGTATGTTGATAAGTAAAAATTTAATTTTCCAGTGCAAATAAGTGTGAAATTAACTACATATGAAACACATTTTTTTTTTACAGGAGAAGTATCTTTATTGGCTGCTTCCATTTAAAGTTTACTCGGCAATCTGTTTTAAAAGTCACTTTGGTTTGATGCCTACAGAAAATATAGTGCAGTGGATTAATCCACTTTGTAGGCTATTTTCCAAAGAAATGAAGTAACAAAAAGAATTTCATGCAATACACTATTAGAGCTTCATTTACATTAATAAGACTCTGTTCTCAAATTATTAAGCCACCTTTAAGATTGAAAAACAAGGGACTCGGTGTGTTCTGCACTGAGCACAACCACAGTGATTAAAGTTTCCACTGCTCTTGTACCCCTCTGAGTGCAGTGTAGAGGAGAGAAAAACATTGTTCTTCTTGGAGCTGAGATGATATCCTATCATCTTGCTGGTATGACAGTCCCCTCAAGCACAGCAACAAAACCCAAGAGACAAGCCAGTAATATGGCTTTACTACACTTAATTGCATTCCAAAGACGGGAACAGTTATGAAAATTAGTTCAACTCCTTTAGTTGAACCAGTTTCAGTCGGAGCTGGTTTTTTTTTCTCTTTGTATGCCCAACACAAAAATTGGTACTTGCCTAAGTGATTGGGATATCAATGCCTCAAGGAGAGCTCCTACTTTTCAAAATATGAGGACTTACTATTCCTTCTCTGTAGCTTAAATGGTAAATATCTCAGTGGAGGCAGATCTGAGGGGCTGTACCTTTGCATTAGTCTGTGTAAAGGATTCAGCACATAATTAGGTATTTAAGGAGGGATGATAGCTCCCAGTGCTCCTAGGCATCTCTTCATCACCTCTCATGCAGGTTCTTTGTACCATGTATATGTTCTACCTTTCAGCTTAGTTGTGTTAATACTAATATTTTTATGTTTTAACTTTACTGTAAGGTAATTGGTGCCTATAACAGCTGCGGTTCTCTGGGAGAGCGCGCACAGAAATCTTCAGGGTATTAATGAGAACTTTCAACTGGAGCTGGAAAAAAAATAAGTAAATCTGAAAAGAAACCCCAACTATTTCTACTTTGCTGATAGTTCCTGTTGGGGAAAATTCCAGTTAACCAAAGTAATTTAAAAAAAAAAAAAAAAACTTTGTCAAAGGGAACAAAGAAGACAGTAACAAATTGTTTTGAGTCAAATGATTTTTTTTCTGAGTTGAAACATTGCTGCTTCAAACTTTTAGTTTTATCTAACCTTGAGGGAAATCTTGAAATAAACGTGATTTCAGATGAAAACATTGAAATGTTTAATTTTGAAAATACTGAAGTCAAACTTTATGACTTTTTTGGCTTTTACATTTTTCTCAGAGATGAACAACTCAGTGCAACTGATATTAGTTCACAAATTGTTTCTGTCAGCAAATCTGCATTTCTTTTTGCTGAAAAACAAATGTTTCTTCTAAAAATAAAATTCACCCAGCTATACATTTAACATTACAGATTCTATGGAAGAATCCAGGTTATGCCAGCTTTTTACTTCTATATGGAAATCATAATAGTTTTGAAACTATTACGTATCAGAGTATCAGAGGCAATAATTTGTATCAGAGGAAAATGACACACTTTATTAAAGACAGGTCTCTACCACTGGGTATCTCCAAACAATAGACATACTTATTTGGCAGGAAACTAAATATGATTAGTTCTGCTCCATCATAAATTAATCTAGTAATGCTGCCTACCTTCTGAATCTGACTATTAGCAATTTCTCATTAGGAATGTAGGGCTTGCCATACCAAATTAGGACATCCGTCAACATTATGCTTGCCTCCTGCTTCTGGCAGTGCTTTGAACAATTAAAGGAGAAGCAAGGGAAATGCAGCTATCCAATTGTTCAGTGTTGTGGATAAGGAGCATGGGAAGAAGTTGCAATGACCTTAACACCATATGTTTTTTCAAGAAATGAAATTGGAGCCCATCATATTTTATCAGAGATGGGGCTGGCCACTGTCTTCTGAGCATTGAGCACTGGAAGCAGACTCAGAGTTTGGGTGTCCCATGCACTAAGGCCTCCTTCCCCACGCTATGGTTTCTGGTCTAACAGACATACAAAAGCAACCCCCATAGCTTCCCAATAGAGTGGTATGTAATACAATATGGTTCCTTTCCTTATCTCCTGTAGCATTTGTTTTATGAAACAAAGAACATTATGGGTAAGCAGAGTAGGACAGAGGGAAGCTCAATTTAACTTCTTCAAAGAGCAAAACCTGAAATATAATTAAACCAAGCATGTGCAGCAAACAATTTATTCGGTGCCTATATCCATAGTTTTTGCCACAAATTTACCTCAAATTATTTAATAAACAGATTACGTGAATCATGGTTTACAAGTGCCTACAAGGCAAAGACGTTGCTGATAGGAGTTGGGACTTGCATCTATTAGAAACCTATTAAGTTCCAAAGGCTAGAAGCTGTCCACTAGTTAAATTCCGACTGAAAATAAGTTTCACATTTCTATCAGTGACTATCTATAATATTAGAATGACTTACTCATGAATGTGGCAGATTTTATTTCTATCATTTGATTTCTAAGTAAAGCATGGATATTTTTCTAATCTCAACACAGATGTAGACATTATTGAATGAATTTGTTCTGTGCTATTCTGGAGGTTAAACTAGATGATCATACCCATCCCTTATTAGCCTTAAAATTCATGACTCTATGAATATATTTAAGTCTATCAATTCTTCTTAAAGTATTAGCTATAGCTGTTATAGGAGTGCTTCATGAAAGGTAGATGTCAACATATCCAAAAATACTTAATATACTACCTGTTGCAAATGCTCAAAAATGTGCAGAATTTCTACCAGATCAATAAACTTCTGTTGTTATGCACTGCAAATTGCTTCTTGAATGAAGTTCTTTAGCATAACTCTTGGTTTGAGTTTCTGCTAATCAGAACTCACTGTTTATGTAATACAGCTGATCATGTAAGTCACAAGGTATTGCTTATGTCCTCCAATTTGATAACTAGCAATTAAACAAAGCACAGTCAAAATAGTTACTTCCCAGCACAAATACCTTTATTGGCATGTATTTTCAGTTTTTAGACCTCTTTCTTTTTCCTGGACATTCTTCCAAACTGAAGTCCCCTCAGGCATCTATTTGTAAGAAAGTGAATAAAAAATACTTGTGAACAGTGTTTAAGTGAATATTTATGGATGATTGATGGTATGTACCGGAACTGTAGCCCTGTTACCAGAAAGCAGGCTGGCCCCTTTAAGACGAGGCAGAGCCTGCTGACAGGGTAGGAGATAAAAGCTGAGCCTTGCTGGCTAGTCAGGTCACCAGAAAGGGGTAGACCAGAACTATAAAAAACCTGGGCTGAGTGGGCTGAAGAGGGGTTTTGCCTGCAGGAGGGGTGAACTCCTGGTGACTTCCAGAGAAGCTGCGGCAGCCCCACAAGGAGGAGCACAGCAGACAGTGGGCAGCAGAAGCACAGAGCCGTGGAAGACATGAGTTGGCAGACTGCCTTCCTTAACTTTATTTTGGTTATAGCCCATGGGCTTACTGTTTGTGTTTGTTTGGTAATCCAGTGGTTTGCAATTGAGGCTTTAGGGGAGGAGGAGGCCTCATTAGCGCCTTGGGGTGCAATTATAAAAGGCCGAAGGGCCCAGCATACTAGTGAGTGCATCTGTACAGGGCCAGGGCCCAGAGCTGTCTGCAGGAAAATGGGACTTTGAAGCCGTGTCCTAGTGGGTGGATCTAAGCTAGTAGCCTGAGCTTTAAGAAAGGGGCCAAGCCTGAAGAGGCAGAAGACCCAACAACATGGTGTCCAGGGGTACAGCATGAGGTGGGGCCAGAAGGCCTGCTGCCATAGTGAGCACAAAAAGAGGCCCAAAGGCCCAGAGAATATTAAGCAGCTAGAGCCTCAGAGTCGAACACTACCTGGTAGGTTTAGGCTGGTAGGGCTAGCTAGAAAAAGCCATGGGTGAGAAGCCCGTTGTGGCTGAGAGCCCCAACATAGAAATATAAACAACATCTGTGAGGCATGGGGCATGTATAGGGATGGTCGGAGAGTGCAAGGATAGCCCTCATCATCGGGGCATACAATAGGTAGTCTCCCGCTTGTAAGAACAACTAAACTATATTTACATCAAGATGTGGCAGGTGAGTAAAGGCAGGATACAGGACAAAATACCATATTAAAGAACTTTAAGGGTGCCCCTCACAGGCCACTAGGATGCTGCTGGGGATGGCAACCTGCTACATGGTAGCACTGATGGTAGTACTTGTACAGGTCTTTCCATAACACTAATTCACCACTTATAGTTGCAAAACCATGTAGGTAGTTGTTAAAAGTCATTGTTCCTGTGACCCAGAAGCAAAAGTGTGTTACCAGCAAGGTCTTAGATTATTAACACATCATATCTGTGCTTAAGAAAACCTTTGATGGAGATGCTATAAAATTGGGATCACTCTATTATGCAACCCAGCAAATGGAAATGGCTATAGTTCTTAATTAAACACCAACGTTGTAGGTTTAACAGTAGCTGAAGTACTATTTCTCCACTCTAAGCAACCACTGAGTTTAAGTTTAGGCTTAAGAAATAATCCATTTTCTCTTTTTTGCACATGATTCTAATAGCTAATATCTAAAAGATATTATGCATATCTTTTGGCCTTGTAGATTCATATTTCACAACATTAATTTTGTAATACAAAGAAATATTAATTTTTTCTTAAATCTTCTATTGGTGAGTATTCACAAAGTTGCACTTTTATCAAGAGAATAAAATAGAGTAAATAACTTATTCAAAAGTATGCTACTTAAATTACAATTTATTTTGACTTTAGAAATAACATTAAAGAAGTAAGATACATTATTATGATCATACTAGAAAGAGTGACAAAGTTCTCAAAACCCAATAATATTGAAATCACTGTTCACCAGCAGACTGATAAAGATTAACAATTAAAATATCTTTTTTAGAAAATTTGGGAATATTTCAACTTAAATTTTGATTTTTCTCTTTTTTCCCCAAGTTTTTTGATATAGTTCCACTGCAGTTAAATGTTAAAATAAGAGCAATTGTAACTTTAAAAAACAAAATTTCCACCCTGTAAATATTAAAAAAAGATGTTTCACCAAATTTTGGAAATTTTCCCTTAATACTTTTTGTCTATCTAGAAGATTTATTGACATCTTTAATACAAAATGATAGTTTGCCAAGCATTAGATGAGCCCTATCACTAACCCAATGAGAAATTGCACCTGCGCTTCAAGGAAAGGACAGACTTATTTTAATTTCTCTTTTGGTCTTCTAATGTAAGCAAATGTGAATAAAAGCCTGCAGTGTTTGTGGACTTAGAAAGTATGAAGTTCTGGAGTTGTACTCTAAGTTTTCAAAGCCTGACAGTTCTTAGTGTGATGACGAGAAAAGCTTCAGCTTTATAGGCTGAAAGCATTTAGAAGCAAAGTGTTAAGGAACCATCCTTTTTGTGCTGTGCTTCAAATAGATATTATACCACAAGCCTGCCCCCTACAGGAATTAGATAAGCTCTTCTTTTACACTGGCTTCAAGACTCTACAATTCCTATAGGAGACTCTACTAAAAGATTGTTTTTTCCCTTCTAGTTTTGTGTAGGCCTCTGTAGTGTTTTTGTCAGGTGCTGGCAGGTTTTTTGATTTAAGGACATGGTACCTGCTGAATCAACTTGGCAGTTCTTCTCCCAGGCTGGCTGAGGTAGACATGGCTAGCTGTAGGCTTACCCAACACTAGAGTGGATTAATATTGACCTGCTGGCTTTGGCTTTCCATTTTTTTTCTTGGGCAAGGAGTGATTTTTTTTTTTGTTAACTTCACAATTCTTCAATATTTTGGGCACTGCCTACATTTCAGTGAGGGTAAATTAATATTGGGAATTATTAAAACATTGGACTGTTACTTGTATTACACTAACATCTAAAGTTACCTGTTAGTGATTGTGTCTACATGAGATGCTGACTACACAATAGCCTGTGGCTACTGTACAGTAGCATTGCATGGCACAAAGCATGACACAACATTACCGCGTGGTAGTCTCAGGCTACTGCACAGTCAGTGTCACAAAAAAG